>NC_086447.1:677713014-678013014 GCF_028390025.1 Pseudophryne corroboree
TGATTGGTTGGACATGTGGAATATGTTAAATGCAAATGTGACCTTATTACATAAGAGAATGGACAAGGCAGAGTCCAGGGAAAAAGCAGAGAGTCAATCCACGGATTGGACTGGGTCACAGGGCCCTTCAGGGTCTCAAAAACGTCCCCTATCCCAAATAGCAGACACTGATACCGACACGGATTCTGACTCCAGTGTCTACTACGATGATGCAAAGTTACACCCAAGGGTGGCTAAAAGTATTCATTATATGATTATTGCAATAAAAGATGTTTTGCATATCACTGATGACCCCACTGTCCCTGACACGAGGGTGCGCATGTATAAGGAAAAGAAACCTGAGGTAACCTTTCCCCCATCTCATGAACTGAACGAAGTATTTGAAAAAGCTTGGGAAACTCCAGACAAAAAACTGCAGATCACCAAGAGGATTCTTATGGCGTACCCTTTTCCTGTACAGGACAGGGTACGGTGGGAATCCTCGCCCAGGGTGGACAAGGCTTTAACGCGTCTGTTCAAGAAGGTGGCGCTACCGTCTCCAGACACTGCAGCCCTCAAGGATCCTGCTGATCGCAGACAGGAAACTATTTTAAAATCTATTTATACGCATACGGGTGCTTTGCTCAGGCCGGCGATAGCATCGGCTTGGGTTTGTAGCACAGTTGCAGCGTGGACAGATACCTTGTCAGCTGACTTTGATACCCTAGACAGGGATACCATTTTACTGACCTTAGGTCACATTAAAGACGCAGTCTTATATATGAGAGACGCTCAAAGAGACGTTGGGTTGCTGGGTTCCAGAGCCAACGCCATGGCTGTTTCTGCGAGACGAGCTCTGTTGACCCGCCAATGGACGGGTGATGCAGACTCAAAGAAACATATGGAGGTTTTACCTTACACGGGTGAAGTTTTGTTTGGGAATGGTCTCGCGGACCTGGTTTCCACAGCTACCGCTGGTAAATCTACTTTTTTACCTTTTGTTCCCCAACAGCAAAAGAAAACTCCACAGTATCAGATGCAGTCCTTTCAGTCGCATAAGGCCAGAAGAGGTCGGGGCTCCTCTTTCCTCACCAGAGGTAAGGGTAGAGGAAAGAGAACACCTGCTTTGGCTAGTTCACAGGAGCAGAAGCCCTCCCCGGCTTCTGCTAAATCCACCGCATGACGCTGGGGCTCCACTGAGGGAGTCCGCACCGGTGGGGGCACGTCTTCGACTCTTCAGCCAGGTCTGGGTTCTGTCAGACGTGGATCCTTGGGCGATGGAGATTGTATCCCAAGGCTACAAACTGGAATTCGAAGAGGTGCCCCCTCGCCGATTTTTCAAGTCTGCCTTTCCAGCTTCTTCCCCGGAGAGGGAAGTAGTATTGGCTGCAATTCAAAAGCTGTGTCAACAGCAAGTGATTGTCAAGGTTCCCCTGGTCCAACAGGGAAAAGGGTACTATTCAACCCTGTTCGTGGTCCCGAAGCCGGATGGTTCGGTCAGACCCATTTTAAATCTAAAATCCCTAAACCTGTACTTGAAAAAGTTCAAATTCAAGATGGAATCGCTCCGGGCAGTAATCTCAAGCTTGGAAGGGGGGGATTTTTCTCTGACGTCCTAGTGGATGCTGGGAACTCCGAAAGGACCATGGGGAATAGCGGGCTCCGAAGGAGGCTGGGCACTCTAGAAAGATTTATGACTACCTGGTGTGCACTGGCTCCTCCCACTATGACCCTCCTCCAAGCCTCAGTTAGATTTTGTGCCCGGCCGAGGTTGGATGCACACTAGGGGCTCTCCTGAGCTCTTAGAAAGAAAGATAGACTTAGGTTTTTTATTTTCAGTGAGACCTGCTGGCAACAGGCTCACTGCAGCGAGGGACTAAGGGGCGAAGAAGCGAACTCGCCTGCTTGCAGCCGGATTGGGCTTCTTAGGCTACTGGACACCATTAGCTCCAGAGGGATCGACCGCAGGCCCAGCCTTGATGTTCGGTCCCGGAGCCGCGCCGCCGTCCCCCTTACAGAGCCAGAAGCAAGAAGATGGTCCGGAAAATCGGCGGCATGAAGACATCCGTCTTCACCAAGGTAGCGCACAGCACTGCAGCTGTGCGCCATTGCTCCTCTCACACACTTCACACTCCGGTCACTGAGGGTGCAGGGCGCTGGGAGGGGCGCCCTGAGGCAGCAATAAAAACACCTTGGCTGGCACAAATACCTCAATATATAGCCCCAGGGGCTATATATGAGGTAAATACCCCTGCCAGATTCCATAAAAAAGCGGGAGAATAGGCCGCGGAAAAGGGGCGGAGCTATCTCCCTCAGCACACTGGCGCCATTTTTCCCTCACAGCTCCGCTGGAAGGAAGCTCCCTAGCTCTCCCCTGCAGTCTACACTACAGAAAAGGGTTAAAAAAGAGAGGGGGGGCACTAAATTTAGGCGCAGTATACATTATATAGAAACAGCAGCTATAGGGGACATAACTCAGTTAGTCCCTGCATTATATAGCGCTCTGGTGTGTGCTGGCATACTCTCACTCTGTCCCCCCAAAGGGCTTTTGTGGGTCCTGTCCTCGTTTAGAGCATTCCCTGTGTGTCTGCGGTGTGTCGGTACGGCTGTGTCGACATGTTGAATGAGGAGGCTTATATGGTGACGGAGCAGAGGCCGATATATGTGATGTCGCCCCCTGTGGGGCCGACACCAGAGTGGATGGATAGCTGAAAGGTATTAACCGACAGTGTCAACTCCTTACATAAAAGGGTGGATGACGTAACAGCTGTGGGACAGCCGGCTTCTCAGCCCGTGCCTGCCCAGGCGTCTCAAAGGCCATCAGGGGCTCAAAAACGCCCGCTCTCTCAGATGGCAGACACAGATGTCGACAAGGAGTCTGACTCCAGTGTCGACAAGGTTGAGACATATACACAATCCACTAGGAACATCCGTGACTTGATCCCGGCAATAAGAAATGTGTTATACATTTCTGACATTAACCCAAGCACCTCTAAAAATGGGTTTTAGGTTGGGGAGAAAAAACAGGCAGTTTTGTTCCCCCATCAGATGAATAAATGAAGTGTGTGAAAAGCGTGGGTTCCCCCGTTAAGAAACTGGTAATTTCTAAAAAGTTACTGAGGGCGTACCCTTTCCCGCCAGGAGGATAAGTTACGCTGGGAGATATCCCCTAGGGTGGATAAGGCGCTCACACGGTTGTCAAAAAAAGGTGGCACTGCTGTTTTAGGAACGGCCACTTTGAAGGTACCTGTTGATAAAAAGCAGGAGGCTATCCTGAAGTCTGTATTTACACACTCAGGTACTAGACTGAGACCTGCAGATCGTGCTGCTGCAGCGTGGTCGGTGACCCTGTCAAGCATACTAGTTTGCTAATATGAGAACATATTAAAGACGTCGTCTTATATATGAGGGATGCACAGAGGGATATTTTGCCGGCTGGCATCCAAAATGAATGTAATGTCCATTCTGTCAGGAGGGTATTAGAGACCTGTCAATGGACAGGTGATGCTGACTTAAAAGGCGCATAGAGCCTTATAAGGGTGAGGAATTATTTGGGGATGGTCTCTGGGACCTCGTATCAACAGCAACTGCTGGGAAGAAATATTTTTACCTCAGGTTTCCTCACAGACTAGGAAAGCACTGTATTATCAGGTACAGTCCTTTCGGCTTCAGAAAAGCAAGCGGGTCAAATGGCGCTTCCTTTCTGTACAGAGACCAGGGGAGAGGGAAAAAGCTGCACCAGTCAGCCTGTTCCCAGAATCAAAATTCTTCCCCCGCTTCCTGTGAGTCCACAGCATGACGCGGGGGCTCCACAGGTGTAGCCAGGTACGGTGGGGGGCCGTCTCAAAAATTTCAGCAATTAGTGGGCTCGCTCACACGTGGATCCCTGTTTCTTTCAAGTAGTATTTCAGGGGTACAAGCTGGAATTCGAGATGTCTCCCCCCCCGCCGTTTCCTCAAATATGCCTTGCCGACAACTCCCTCAGGCAGGGAGGCTGTGCTAGAGGCGATTAATAAGCGGTATTCCCAGCAGGTAATACTCAAGGTGCCCCTACTTCAACAAGGACGGGGTTACTATTCCACACGGTTTGGGGTACCGAAACCGCATGGTTCGGTGTGACCCATTTTATATTTAAAATCCTTGAACACATACATAAAAAAATTCAAGTTCAAGATGGAATCGCTCAGGGCGGTTATTGCAAGCCTGGACGAGGGGGATTACATGGTATCCCGGGACATCAAGGATGCTTACCTGCTTGTCCCCATTTACCATCCTCGCCAGGAGTACCTCAGATTTGTGGTACAGGTTTGCCATTACCAAGTCCAGACACGGCCGTTTGGACTGTACATGGCACCGAGGGCATTTACCAAGGTAATGGCCGAAATGATGATACTCCTTCAAAAAAAGGGAGTTTTAATTAAAAAAATCCCGTACTTGGACGATCTCCTAATAAAGGCACGGTCCAAGGAACAGTTGTTGGTGGGAGTAGCACTATCTCAGGAAGTGCTGCGCCAGCACGGCTGGATTCTGAATATCCCAAAGTCACAGCTGGTTCCGACTACACGTATACTGTTCCTGGGTATGATTCTGGACACAGTCCAGAAAAAAAGTGTTTCTCCTGGAGGAGAAAGCCAGGGAGTTGTCTTCTCTAGTCAGAGACCTCCTGAAACCAAAACAGGTATGGGTGCATCACTGCACGCGGGTCCTGGGAAAGATGGTAGCTTCTTACGAGGCAATTCCATTCGGCAGGTTCCATGCCAGAATCGCATATTCAGATGCATCGTTTAATAACCCTGTCTCCAAGAACCAGGGTGTCTCTTCTGTGGTGGCTGCACGGTGCTCATCTTCTAGAGGGCCGCAGATTCGGCATACAGGACTGGGTCCTGGTGACCACGGATGCCAGCCTTCGAGGCTGGGGGGCAGTCACAAGCGGAAGAAACTTCCAAGGACTATAGTCAAGTCAGGAGACTTCCCTTCACATAAATATTCTGGAACTAAGGGCCATGTACAATGCCCTAAGTCAAGCAAAATCCCTGCTCCTACACCAGCCGGTGCTGATCCAGTCAGACAACATCACGGCAGTCGCCCATGTGAATCGACAGGGCGGCACAAGAAGCAGGATGGCAATGGCAGAAGCCACAAGAATTCTCCGATGGGCGGAAAATCACAAATGATTGTAAATCAGTGGGATTGTCCACAGGTGGACATGATGGCGTCCTGCCTAAACAAAAAACTAGAGAGGTGTTGCGTCAGGTCAAGAGACCCTCAGGCGATAGCTGTGGACGCTCTAGTGACACCGTGGGTGTATCAGTCAGTTTATGTGTTCCCCCCCTCTGCCTCTCATACCAAAGGTATTGAGAATAATAAGAAGGCGAGGAGTAAACACAATTCTCGGGGTTCCGGATTGGCCAAGACGAGCGTGGTACCCGGAACTTCAAGAGATGATCTCAGAGGACCCGTGGCCTCTGCCGCTCAGACAAGACCTGCTACAGCAAGGGCCCTGTCTGTTCCAAGACTTACCGCGGCTGCGTTTGACGGCATGGCGGTTGAACGCCGGATCCTAAAGGAAAAGGGCATTCCGGAAGAAGTCATTCCTACGCTTATTAAAGCCAGGAAAGAGGTTACAGCAAATCTTTATCACCGCATATGGCGGAAATATGTTGCATGGTGTGAGGCCGAAAGGGCCCCAACAGAGGAATTTCAACTAGGTCGATTTCTGCATTTCCTGCAAGCAGGAGTGAATATGGGCCTAAAATTAGGTTCCATTAAGGTACAGATCTCGGCTCTGTCGATTTTCTTTCAAAAAGAACTAGCTTCAGTACCTGAAGTTCAGACATTTGTAAAAGGAGTGCTGCATATTCAGCCCCCATTTGTGCCTCCTGTGGCACCTTGGAATCTCAACGTGGTGTTGAGTTTTCTTAAAATCACATTGGTTTGAGCCACTAAAGACCGTGGATCTGAAATATCTCACGTGGAAAGTGGTCATGTTATTGGCCTTGGCTTCGGCCAGGCGAGTATCAGAATTGGCGGCTTTATCATGAAAAAGCCCTTATCTGATTTTCCATATGGATAGGGCAGAATTGAGGACTCGTCCCCAGTTTCTCCCTAAGGTGGTGTCAGCGTTTCACCTGAACCAGCCTATTGTGGTGCCTGCGGCTACTAAGGACTTGGAGGACTCCAAGTTGCTAGACGTTGTCAGGACCCTGAAAATATGTTTCCAGGACAGCGGGAGTCAGAAAATCTCGCTGTTTATTTTATATGCACCCAACAAGCTGGGTGCTCCTGCTTCTAAGCAGACTATTGCTCGTTGGATTTGTAGTACAATTCAGCTTGCACATTCTGTGGCAGGCCTGCCACAGCTAAAATCTATCAATGCCCATTCCACAAGGAAGGTGGGCTCATTTTGGGCGGCTGCCCGAGGGGTCTCGGCTTTACAACTTTGCCGAGCTGCTACTTGGTCAGGGGCAAACACGTTTGCAAAATTCTACAAATTTGATACCCTGGCTAAGGAGGACCTGGAGTTCTCTCATTCGGTGTTGCAGAGTCATCCGCACTCTCCCGCCTGTTTGGGAGCTTTGGTATAATCCCCATGGTCCTTTCGGAGTTCCCAGCATCCACTAGGACGTCAGAGAAAATAAGAATTTACTCACCGGTAATTCTATTTCTCGTAGTCCGTAGTGGATGCTGGGCGCCCAAGTGCGGTTTATCTGCAATACTTGTACATAGTTATTGTTAACTACATCGGGTTATTGTTGAGCCATCTGTTGAGAGGCTCAATTGTTTCATACTGTTAACTGGGTATAATATCACGAGTTATACGGTGTGATTGGTGTGGCTGGTATGAGTCTTACCCGGGATTCAAAATCCTTCCTTATTGTGTACGCTCGTCCGGGCACAGTGTCCTAACTGAGGCTTGGAGGAGGGTCATAGTGGGAGGAGCCAGTGCACACCAGGTAGTCATAAATCTTTCTAGAGTGCCCAGCCTCCTTCGGAGCCCGCTATTCCCCATGGTCCTTTCGGAGTTCCCAGCATCCACTACGGACTACGGGAAATAGAATTACCGGTGAGTAAATTCTTATTTATGGCATCACTGGATGTGAAGGATGCCTACCTTCATGTCCTCATATATCCTCATTAGGAGTACCTGAGATTCGCTGTACAGGACTATCTTACCAGTTTCAGACGCTGCCGTTTGGGCTTTCCACGGCACCGAGGATTTTCACCAAGGTGATGGCGGAGATGATGGTGCTCCTGCGCAGTCAGGGAGTCACAATTTTCCCGTACTTGGACGATTTCCTGATAAAAGTGAGGTCGAGAGATAAATTGCTGATGAGCGTGTCACTCTCCCTGAGAGTGCTACAACAGCACGGTTGGATTCTCAATCTGCCAAAGTCACAATTGGTTCCAACAACTCAACTATCATTCCTAGGCATAATTCTGGACACGGAACAGAAGAGGGTTTTTCTCCCAATGGAAAAAGCCCAGGACCTCCAGAACATGGTCAGAGACCTGCTAAAACCAAAAAGAGTGTCTGTTCATCAATGCACTCGAGTTCTGGGGAAAATGGTGGCAGCCTCCGAGGCCATCCCCTTCGGCAGGTTCCATGCGAGTACATTTCAGTGGGACCTTCTGGACAAGGGTCCCATCTACAAATACATCAGAAGATAAGCCAGGGTGTCTCTCCTGTGGTGGCTGCAGAGTGCTCACCTTCTAGAGGGTCGCAGGTTCGGCATTCAGGACTGGGTTCTGGTGACCACGGACGCGAGCCTCCGAGGATGGGGAGCAGTCACACAAGGAAGAAATTTTCAGGGACTATGGTCAAGCCAGCAGGCTTGTTGTCTACACATCAACGTGCTGGAATTGAGGGCCATATACAACGGCCTACGACAGGCAGAGAATCTTCTTCGCGACCTACCGGTGCTGATTCAATCAGACAACGTCACAGCCGTGGCTCATGTAAACCGCCAAGGCGGGACAAGGAGCAGAGTGGCGATGGCAGAAGCCACCAGGATTCTTTGCTGGGCGGAAAATCACGTAAGCGTTCTGTCAGCGGTCTTCATACCGGGAGTGGACAACTGGAAAGCAGACTTCCTCAGCAGACACGATCTCCATCCAGGAGAGTTGGGACTTCATCAAGAAGTCTTTGCAGAGATAACAAGTCATTGGGGACTTCCTCAAATAGACATGATGGCGTCATGCCTCAACAAAAAGCTTCGGAGGTATTGTGCCAGGTCAAGGGATCCTCAGGCAGTAGCGGTAGACGCCCTAGTGACACCATGGGTGTTTCAGTCGGTCTGGGTTCCCTCCTCTGCCTCTCATCTCAAAAATATTGAGAATCATAAGACGAAAAAGAGCATACAGACAGTACTCATTGTTCCAGATTGGCCTCGAAGGGCCTGGTATTCAGATCTTCAGGAAATTATCACAGAAGATCCGTGGCCTCTTCGTCTCAGGGAGGACCTGTTGCAGCAGGGGCCCTGCGTATTCCAAGACTTACCGCGGATACGTTTGACGGCATGGAGGTTGAACACCGAATCCTAGCTGGGAAAGGTATTCCGGAGGAAGTCATCCCTACTCTGATAAAGGCTAGGAAGAAGGTGACGGCGAAACAATATCACCGTATCTGGAGGAAGTATGTATCTTGGTATGAAGCCAAGAATGCTCCTACGGAAGATTTCCATCTGGGCCGTTTTCTCCACTTTCTACAGACAGGAGTGGATATGGGTAAAAAGAGTACTAAATTGCGCTATGAACGGGATTTGATAGCAGCTCAATTAAAAAAAATTTCATATAGTACGGAAATAAAAAAGCGCTTGTTATATATGAATATGTGTATGCGCAAAACCTGTAAAAAAGAAAGATTAATAAAAATGTTTACAGCCCTTTTTGGACTATTTGAGATTGGATTGCACTTCAGCCAAAAGAGATCAGGATAACTATCTACCCCTATCTAAATACTGATCAGTCCATAAGTTGTTAAAACTGATGTATGTGTAAGGAGTTTCTTACCCCTATTCATTCATGCTTTTTTGGCAGTGGTCCAGGCACTCGTAGCGCACGTTGCTGTTTAAACGGGCAGCAGAGATCTTGCTGCTTTTTGATCAGCAGCTGAGCGGCTGGCGGCCGGCTAACGGCTGGCGGCTTTGATTAGCTGCCAGCTAACTGCTCTTCCCCCGTCCGAGCGGCTGAAGGCTGGATGACGGCTGGCGGTTGTAATTACCAGCTGGCTGACTTGCTGGTTCCCCGTCCGTAATGCACAGCTTGATATTGTGAATTCTGTGCAAAGTAGGGGTTCCTGTATGGTCCAACGCGTTTCAGGCATAAGCCCTTCATCTAGGATAATTGGTGGACATCCTCAATACTAAATTATTAAAGCTTGAAAACGGCATTATACTTCAAAAACAGAAGAAATTCCAAAGGGATCACAAAGAAAAAACACTCATCCCAAAAGATGAAAGGAGAAAAATGGGAAACCCGCTGAATCAGCAAAATACAGAAAATTCACACAAATATAATTGGCATAATCAACAATCTCAACAACAACAATATAATCAAAGACGCACACAAAATCAGAGGAACACAAGAACATATAGAGAACCATTGATTAAAAAACCACCTCCTCCTGTATCGCAAAAAAGACGATATGCCTCATATGACTCCAGAAATTTTGAATATAACAACGAGGAAAGAAAAGATTGGAGACGACAAACATTTGAAAAAGGTCAAAGAGTAGCAGAGAAACAAGAAAACGAAGAATACCGCTCACTTATGGAAAAAATTGGATCAACAAGTACAAACTCCACACAAAAAAAACGACCCTTCTCTATCACAGAAGAGGATGAGGAGGATAATGAGAATTTTTTTAGACCTTCCCTCAAAAAAAGACAAGCCACCGGAATGGACAGAAGTTGTCAGCAAGCGACAGAAAAAAACATCATTGTCCCCAGGAGAAGGGGTGTCAGGGGTGGCAAGAAGAAGAAACAACTAATGAAAAATTCTAAAATCTTAAATGCGGAAGAAGGAGGAATCTTTAATATCAGCAAAATTGATCTCACTCCTCATCAGATATCTGAAACGCGTTGGACCATACAGGAACCCCTACTTTGCACAGAATTCACAATATCAAGCTGTGCATTACGGACGGGGAACCAGCAAGTCAGCCAGCTGGTAATTACAACCGCCAGCCGTCATCCAGCCTTCAGCCGCTCGGACGGGGGAACAGCAGTTAGCTGGCAGCTAATCAAAGCCGCCAGTCATTAGCTGGCCGCCAGCCGCTCAGCTGCTGATCAAAAAGCAGCAAGATCTCTGCTGCCCGTTTAAACAGCAACGTGCGCTACGAGTGCCTGGACCACTGCCGAAAAAGCATGAATGAATAGGGGTAAGAAACTCCTTACACATACATCAGTTTTAACAACTTATGGACTGATCAGTATTTAGATAGGGGTAGGTAGTTATCCTGATCTCTTTTGGCTGAAGTGCAATCCAATCTCAAATAGTCCAAAAAGGGCTGTAAACATTTTTATTAATCTTTCTTTTTTACAGGTTTTGCGCATACACATATTCATATATAACAAGCGCTTTTTTATTTCCGTACTATAGGAGTGGATATGGGCCTGAAGTTAGGCTCCATTAAGGTACAGATTTCGGCCCTATCTATATTCTTTCAGAAGGGATTCGCTTCTCTCCCAGAAGTCCAGACTTTTGTGAAGGGAGTGCTGCACATCCAGCCTCCTTTTGTGCCCCCTGTGGCGCCTTGGGACCTTAACGTGGTGTTAAGTTTCCTAAAATCTCACTGGTTTGAGCCTCTTCAAACGGTGGAATTAAAATTTCTCACTTGGAAGGTGGTAATGTTATTGGCCTTGGCATCTGCAAGGTGGGTGTCCGAATTGGCGGCCTTGGCTCACAAGAGCCCCTATTTAATTTTCCATGTGGATAGAGCAGAGTTGAGGACTCGTCCTCAATTTTTACCTAAGGTGGTTTCTTCATTTCATATGAACCAACCTATTGTGGTGCCCGTGGCTACGGATGACTTGGAGGACTCCAAGTCCCTGGATGTAGTCAGGGCCTTAAAAATGTATGTAGCGAGGACGGCTAGGGTTAGGAAAACAAAGGCTCTGTTTGTCCTGTATCCAGCCAACAAAGTTGGCGCTCCTGCTTCTAAGCAGACCATTGCTCGCTGGATCTGTAACATGATTCAGCAGGCTCATTCTACGGCTGGATTGCCGTTACCAAATTCGGTAAAGGCCCATTCCGCTAGGAAGGTGGGCTCTTCTTGGGCGGCTGCCCGAGGCGTCTCGGCATTACAGCTTTGCCGAGCAGCTACTTGGTCGGGTTCAAACACTTTTGCAAAATACAAGTTTGATACCTTGGCTGATGAGGACCTTGCGTTTGCTCAATCGGTGCTGCAGAGTCATCCGCACTCTCCCGCCCGGTTTGGAGCTTTGGTATAAACCTCATGGTCCTTACGGAGTCCCCAGCATCCTCTAGGACGTAAGAGAAAATAAGATTTTAAACCTACCGGTAAATCTTTTTCTCCTAGTCCGTAGCGGATGCTGGGCGCCCGTCCCAGTGCGGACTAAATCTGCAAGACTTGTATATAGTTGTTGCTTACATAAGGGTTATGTTACAGTTGTGATCGGTCTTTGACTGATACTGTGTTTTGTTCATACTGTTAACTGGTTGCGTATATTCCAGGTTATACGGTGTGATTGGTGTGGGCTGGTATGAATCTCGCCCTTAGATTAACAAAATCCTTTCCTCATATTGTCCATCTCCTCTGGGCACAGTTTCTCTAACTGAGGTCTGGAGGAGGGGCATAGAGGGAGGAGCCAGTGCACACCCATACTAAAAGTTCTTTATAGTGCCCATGTCTCCTGCGGAACCAGTCTATACCCCATGGTCCTTACGGAGTCCCCAGCATCCTCTACGGACTAGGAGAAAAATATTTACCGGTAGGTTTAAAATCTTATTTTTATTTCTATTCTTTGGTCTTATTGGCATTACATGCATATGAGGGAGTGTTTTATATTCGAAAGTACATCCGATAAAATTATCCTGCAGAGAGAGGGGATTTTCCTTATGTTGGGTTTTCTCTATATATCGCGGCAGGCTGCAGTGCGTATACAGGAGGTGGCCGGGGAAATGCTGAGGCGGACTACGAGAGATACTGGAGTTTTTTCTCTGGGACGGTGTGCCGCTGTTTGAGGATGCCTTAGTTCAGTCAATCTCGGCGGATACTGCTGATAAATCTAACTTGGTGAGTTAGATTCCCTCACAACGGTTGGTGACGTATTCTTTTGTGGGATGCAGTCCCTTTAACTAGTCGATACTGTTCTTTTTTTCCTTTTCTGTGTAGTTGGAGGGTGAAAAGGTAAGTGTTCTGCAGCCCTGGTAGGTTCGCAGAAGCGGATGTTGTGTTCTGTTTCTCAAACATCCACCACATCGGCTGAGTCTACCCGCCTGGACCCCACTCCGGTGGGGTCTCGTCTACTACTTTTCAGT
Organism: Pseudophryne corroboree; assembly: GCF_028390025.1. Taxonomy (NCBI): domain Eukaryota; kingdom Metazoa; phylum Chordata; class Amphibia; order Anura; family Myobatrachidae; genus Pseudophryne; species Pseudophryne corroboree. The sequence goes on from NC_086447.1 coordinate 677,725,495, forward strand.
TAGTCCGGGAATAGACCAGGACCCGTGAGTTAATTGTAGAATCCAGAGGGGGACTGTCTGGAGTTAGTAGTTTTCCCTCACTGTTTTCCTAATAGATCTTACCGTTTCCCCTCTGGAAGGGGAGATAATACGCGACGCCATATCAGAGGTGCGTCGGGTTCAGGGCCTTGTCCTCCTGTCCCGGTTAAAAAAAAAAAAAAAAAAAAAAAAGTTTACATGCGTTGTTCTCCGCATTCAGATTACCTGGAACGAAAGCCAGGATGGTCTTTTCCATTTCACTGGAGTGATGGTAGTGTGATGGTTTTCTTTCAATAGTAAGATCCATTGTTATTCTGTAATGAGATGTTCGCCTGATTGAGGCGAGGTCAAGTAACGAGTGGTGCAAATCTTTATTTCTCTGTGTGTTCTGCAACACAGGGAAGGGCTGATGTTCCCAACAACGCAGATGTTGGAGGTGGTATCAGAGTAGATACTGAACGGTTGAGGTTATGTGCTTTCCTGTGGTAAGAGGTCTGAGGACTCCGAGTCGGATCAGATTTGCAGTACCAATCCATCTGTTCCATTGATGAAGAAGTTGGGTGCGGCCTAGGAGGCCTTTTTCGGTGAGCAGGTCAAATGCCAGAGTGGTTTTCACGGGACCTGTTGGGAATGTGGTCCGGGGCTCACCGGCACATGCACCGGAATATAATTCTAATGGCCAGGATATCACTTCTGTGAGGTCTCCTCAGTTCTCCCTTCCTAGAGGGATGAAGGTTCGGGATTCACGATTAGGTCCTGGTGTACATGTGTGCGGATCTCCGAGGCTGGGGAGCAGTTCTTGCATGGGAAATATTTTCAGAGGAAAAGGTCAAACTGCGAAGCTTGTCTACAATAAGCTTTCTTGAAGTAAGAGCTATTTTCAACGAACCTATTCTTCGTGAGCTGCTGGTGTTAATTCTGTCGGACGACTTGGCAGCAGTGGCGTAAGTAAGCAGCTAGGGCGGAACAAGGAGCGAAGCGACAATGGCAGAAGCCGAAGTAGTTTTCTGCTGGGTGGTAAGACTGATAACCGTTTTATTAGCTGTCTTGGTTCCGGACGTAAACGACAGAGAAATAGATTTCCTCTGCGGACGCGCTCTCCATCCGGGAGAGATAGTGTTGTCCTAGAGACGTTTTAATTAAGTGACAAGTCTTTGAGGAGGGCCTAAATTGGGCATGTTGGCATCTCGCCTCAACGAGAGACCTCAGGAATATGGTTCCAGGTCAAGGGACACTCCAGCTGTAGCAGTGGACGGCCTCGTGACACCTTGGGGGTTTTCAGTTGGTTTATGTGTCCCCTCCGCTTTCACTCTGCTGAAGGTGATTAACGTAAGAAGAACAGAGGTTCCGGCGATACTCATTGTTCCGCTCTAGCCAAGGAGGGCTTGGTATCCAGTTCTTCAAGATTTATTCATAGAAAATGCCTGTCCTCTTCCTCTACGGGAGGAAACTGTTACAGCAAGATCCGAGTGTGTATTAGGACTTATCGCGGCTGCGTTTGACGGAGTAGCGGTTGAATGCCATATCCTAGTCCGATCGGGTTTTCCCAGTGAGGTCATTTCCACACTTCTTCAGACTAATAAAGAAGTAACGGCGAAGCCTTAACACCGTGTTTGGCGTGAATATGTGTCTTGGTGTAAATCTAAGAAGCTTCCTACGGCAGACTTTCAGCTGAGTCGTTCTTCTCTGTTCTTTGCAAGCAGGTGTGGATGCAGGCCTACAGTTAGGCTCCGTTTCACGATAATTTTGGCCTTGTAAATTTTCTTTAAAAAAAAATAAAAAAAAATTGCCCACTTTTCCGGAAGTTCAGACTTTCGTGAAAGGAGTACTGCACATCCAACCTCCATTTGTGCCCCATTGGCACAGTGGGCTTTTGTCGTGGTGTTGAGTTTCTTATGTCTCACTGATTGGAACCTTTATTAAAGGTTGTGTTAAAATTTCTCTCTTGGAGAGTGGTCATGCTTTTGCTTTTTAGGCGACCGCAAGGCGGTTGTTGGAAGTAGTGGCTTTGTCTCACAAGAGCCCCTGTTTGGTCTTCCAAGTGGATAGAATTGAGAACTCAGCTTGTAGTTCTGCCGAAAGGGTTTTGGGGTTTTTCAAAAACCTGCCTTTTTTCGATGCCGATGGTAACTTCAGCATTGGCTGATTCAATCTTTCTCGATATAGTCAGAGCTGTGAAGATTTATGTCGCCATTTGGGCTCAGTTTGGGGAAACAGAGGCTCTGTTTGTCCGGTATACTCTCAGCGTGCTTGGGGCGCCTGCGTCTCTGCAGTCTGTTTCCTGCTGGATCTGTGATACGATTCGGTGTGCTAGTTCTACGGCTGGATTGCCGTTACCGAAGTCGGGGGAGACCCTTTCTACTCAGAAGATTGGTTATTTTTGGGCGGTTGCCCGAGTTGTCTAGGCAGGTTAGCTTTGCCGAGCAGTTACTTGGTCGGGTTTCAAACACCTTTGCTAAGCTCTACAAGTTTGATACCCTGGATGATGGGGACCTCATGTTTGCTCAATCGGTGCTGCAGAGTCGTCCGCACTCTCCCGCCCGTTATGGAGCTTTGGTATTGACCCCATGGTCCTTTTGGAGTCCCCAGCATCCTCTAGGACGTAAGAGAAAATAGGATTTTAATACCTACTGGTAAATCCTTTTCTCCTAGTCCGTAGAGGATGCTGGGCGCCGTCCCAGTGCGTACTGTGTCTGCTGTTATTGTTTTTGGTTGCACTTTGTGGTGTTTCTTCTCTGTCAGGCTATCGCTGACGTTGTTGATGCCATGGCATGTGATTTCTTATTGTTGGTTGGCTAACACACAGGTTGTGTTGCATATTCTCTCAGCATATGGCTGTATGGTTTTCATACCGTGGGCTGGTGTTCTGTAGAAGGCCAGGTCTTGTGGTATGCTCGTGGTGTGAGCTGGTATAACACTCACTGTGTTTAAATTATAAATTTCTTTCCTCGAAATGTCCTTCTCTCCTGGGCAGTTTTCTAACTGAGGTCTGGAGGAGGGGCATAGAGGGAGGAGCCAGTTCACACCCAGTTTAAGTCTTTATAGTGTGCCCAAGCTCCTGCGGATCCGTCTATACCCGATGGTCCTTTTGGAGTCCCCAGCATCCTCTACGGACTAGGAGAAAAGGATTTACCGGTAGGTATTAAAATCCTATTTTCTCTTACGTCCTAGAGGATGCTGGGGACTCCAAAAGGACCATGGGGTCAATACCAAAGCTCCATAACGGGCGGGAGAGTGCGGACGACTCTGCATCACCGATTGAGCAAACATGAGGTCCCCATCATCCAGGGTATCAAACTTGTAGAGCTTAGCAAAGGTGTTTGAAACCCGACCAAGTAACTGCTTGGCAAAGCTAACCCGCCTAGACAACTCGGGCAACCGCCCAAAAATAACCCATCTTCCTAGTAGAAAGGGTCTCCCCCGACTTCGGTAACGGCAATCCAGCCGTAGAACTAGCACACCGAATCGGACTAGGAGAAAAGGATTTAGCGGTAGGTATTAAAATCCTATTTTATCCTCTGAAATTGATACCCTGGACAGGGATAGCATTCTCGTAACTTTAAGTTACATAAGGGACGCTGCAGGGTATCTGAAAGACGCTGCAAGGGATATTGTCATTTTGGGATCAAAGGCCAATGCAATGTCAGTCTCGGCTAGGAGGGCATTGTGGATTCGTCAATGGAATGCTGATGCTGATTCGAAGAAAAATATGGAGACTCTGTCGTATAGAGGTGGTGTCTTGTTTGGTGACTGCCTCGCGGACCTGGTATCTATGGCTACTGTGGGTAAGTCATCATTTCTACCTTATGCCTCACTATCAGATGCAGTCCTTTCGGCCCAATAAGTACAAAAGAGGGCGGGGGGCTCCTTCCTTGCTACGAGAGGTAGGGGAAGGGGAAAAAGATCACCTGCGGTGGCAGGTTCCCAGGAGCAGAAGCCCTCCACGGCTGCTGCAAAATCCTCCGCATGACGCTGGGGCTCCTCTACAGGAGTCCGCTCCAGTGGGGGCACGTCTCAAACTCTTCAGTCAGGTCTGGGTTCGCTCGGACCTGGATCCTTGGGTTTTAGACATTGTAACCCAAGGTTACAGGCTGGAGTTTCAAGATGTGCCCCCTCAACGTTTTTTCAAGTCAGCCTTGCCAGCTTCTCTCCCGGAAAGGGAGGTGGTATGCGCGGCCATACAAAAGCTGTGCCTACATCAGGTCATTGTCACAGTACCACCGTCACAACAAGGAAAAGGCTTTTATTCGAGCCTATTCGTGGTACCGAAGCCGGATGGCTCGGTCAGACCGATTCTGAACTTAGTCTCTCAATTTCTATCTGAAGAGATTCAAATTCAAAATGGAATCTCTTCGGGCAGTGATCTCCATTCTGGAGGGGGGAGACTTTATGGTATCGGTAGACATAAAGGACGCGTACTTACACGTCCCCATTTACCCTCCACATCAGGCGTACCTGAGGTTTGTGGTTCAGGATTGTCATTACCAATTTCAGACGTTGCCGTTTGGGCTTTCCACAGCTCCAAGGATCTTCACAAAGGTGATGGCGGATATGATGGTCCTCCTGCGCAAGCAAGGAGTCACAATTATCCCGTACTTGGACGATCTCCTGATAAAGGCGAGATCAAGGGAGAAATTACTAGAACATGTCGCGCTCTCACTGAAGATTCTACAGCAACATGGTTGGCTCCTAAATTTGCCAAAATCACAGTTGGTTCCGACAACGCGGCTGTCGTTCCTGGGCATGATTCTGGACACGGAGTTACAGAGAGTTTTTCTCCCGGTGGAGAAAACTCTGGATATCCAGAACATGGTAAAAGGGATTGTGAAACCGGCGAGGGTGTCGATTTCATCAGTGCACTCTGTTGCTGGGAAAGATCCTGGCGGCCTACGAGGCCATTCCATTTGGCAGGTTTCATGCCAGGGTGTTTCAGTGGGACCTGCTGGACAAGTGGTCCGGGTCTCACCTGCTCATGCACTAGAAAATGGTCCTGTCTGCCAGGACCAGAATCTCTCTCCTGTGGTGGCTGCACAGTCCTCACCTTCTAGAGGGACGCAGGTTCGGGATCCAGGATTGGGTCCTGGTAACCACGGATGCAAGTCTCCGGGGATGGGGAGCAGTCACACGGGGGAAATTTCCAGGGAAAATGGTCAAGTCAGCAGGCTTGTCTGCACATAAACATTCTAGAATTAAGGGCCATTTACAACGGCCTTCGACAAACGGAAAACCTTCTTCAAGATCTGCCCGTCTTGATTCAGTCAGACAACATAACAGCAGTTGCGTACATAAATCGCCAGGGCGGAACAAAGAGCAGAGCGGCAATGGCAGAAGCCACAAAAGTTCTCCGCTGGGCGGAAAGACATGTAAGCGCTCTGGCGGCAGTTTTCATTCCTGGAGTGGACAACTGGGAAGCAGACTTCCTCAGCAGACACGATCTCCATCCATGGGGAATGGGGTCTTCATCAAGAGATTTTCGCAGATGTGACAAGTCACTGGGGAATTCCTCCTGTAGACATGATGGCGTCTCGACTCAACAAGAAACTTCGGAGGTTTTGTTCCAGGTCAAGGGACCCTCAAGCAACAGCGGTGGACGCCTTGGTGACACCGTGGGTGTTCCCGTCGGTCTACGTGTTCCCGCCGCTTCCACTCATCCCGAAGGTGCTAAGGATCATAAGAAGAACAAGAGTTCCGGCGATACTCATTGTCCCAGACTGGCCAAAGAGTGCCTGGTATCCGGATCTTCAGGAGTTGCTCATAGGAGATCCGTGGCCTCTTCCTCTACAAGAGGACCCGTTACAGCAAGGTCCATGCGTGTTCCAGGACTTGCCCCGGCTGCGTTTGACGGCATGGCGGTTGAACGCCGTATTCTAGCCCAGAAGGGGATTCCCAGTGAAGTTATCCCCACTCTGCTTCAGGCTAGAAAAGAAGTAACGGCGAAGCATTACCACCGTATTTGGAGAAACTATGTGTCTTGGTGTGAATCCAAGAAGGCTCCTACGGAGGAATATCAGCTGGGGCGTTTTCTTAATTTTCTACAAGCTGGTGTGGATGCGGGCCTTAAGCTGGGCTCCATTAAGGTACAAATTTCGGAGCTATCAATATTCTTTCAAAAGGAATTGGCTTCCCTCCCGTAGGTTCAGACTTTCGTAAAGGGTGTGCTGCATATCCAGCCTCCATTTGTGGCTCCGTGGGATCTCAACGTGGTGTTGAGGTTCCTGCAATCTTCTTGGTTTGAACCTTTACGGAAGGTTGAATTGAAATTCCTCACGTGGAAAGTGGTCATGTTGTTGGCATTGGCGTCCGCAAGGCGAGTATCTGAGTTGGCGGCCTTGTCTCACAAGAGCCCCTATTTGATCTTCCATGAAGATAGAGCGGAGTTGCGGACTCAGCAGCTGTTTTTACCAAAGGTGGTTTCAGCGTTTCACATGAACCAACCTATTGTAGTGCCAGTGGCTACTGGCACCCTCGTGGACTCAAAGTCTCTGGATGTGGTCAGGGCTTTGAAAATCTATGTAGCCAGAACGGCTCAGATTAGGAAAACGGAGGCTCTGTTTGTCCTCTTTGCTCCCAATAAGATTAGGACGCCTGCTTCCAAGCAGACTATTGGGCGTTTGATCTGTAACACGATTCAACAGGCTCATTCTACGGCTGGGTTGCCGTTGCCGAAATTGGTTAAGGCCCATTCTACTAGGAAGGTGTGCTCATCTTGGGCGGCTGCCCGTGGGGTCTCGGCGTTACAACTTTGTCGAGCAGCTACGTGGTCGGGTGCAAACACTTTCGCAAAGTTCTACAAGTTTGATACCCTGGCTAAGGAGGACCTCTTGTTTGGTCAATCGGTGCTGCAGAGTCATCCGGACTCTCCCGCCCGAACTGAAGCTTTGGTATGATCCCCATGGTCTATGAAGTGTCCCCAGCATCCTCTAGGACGTAGGAGAAAATAGGATTTTAATACCTACCGGTAAATCCTTTTCTCTTAGTCCGTAGAGTATGCTGGGCGCCCGTCCCTGTGCGGACTCTTTCTGCAGTAGTGGTTGTAGGTTTTGGTTGTGTTACACAATGGTTGTGTTTGGTTATAATCAGCCTGTTGCTGGTTTTTTGTTCATGCTATTGACTGGGTTCACTTACAAATGTCATGTTCTACGGCGTGTTTGTGGTGTGAGCTGGTGTGTATCTCACTCTTAGTTTAAAAATAATAAAAATCCTTTTCCTCGAAATGTCCGTCTCCCTGGGCACAGTTTCTATAACTGAGGTCTGGAGGAGGGGTATAGAGGGAGGAGCCAGTTCACACCCAGAAAAGTCTTAGAGTGTGTCCATGTCTCCTGCGGATGCCGTCTATACCCCCATGGTCTATGAAGTGTCCCCAGCATCCTCTACGGATTAAGAGAAAACTATTTACCGGTAGGTATTAAAATCCTATTTTCTGTCTTCTACCCCTAGTGATGTTGGGACAGGACGACTCCATCTTTCCGCACCTGCAACCAGCCCCTCACACACACCATGACCCGGAGACCCTGCCAGTGTGGATGAGGAGCCGATGCTGACGAGCAAACCCCATGGGGGAAATTGGAGACATAGAAGAGAGAGAATAGGGACAGAGATGAGACGGGGATAAAAACCTTGCACCAATGAGTACGATTATCGGTGGGGTGTGGATCACAGGGTCGACCACACTTAGGTTGACCCCTTTTGATCGACAGTAAGTAGGTCGACATGTACAAGGTCGACATGAGTTTGTTTTTTGTTTTTTTTTTATGTTTGGTTTTCTCCGTAGAGTGACCGGGAACACCAATTAGTGCACCATGTGTCCCCCCCCCCCCCCCCCCCCCCTTCCCCCCCTGTATGGCTCGCTTTGCTCGTCATGGTTCATGAGGCAAGGTTCCTCGCTCCGCTGCGCTCGTCACAGGTTACCGTTCCCAATTGTTGTCCATGTGGATCGTAAAGCATTAATTTTTTTTTTTTTTAAAAACTCATGTTGACTTTGTCATGTCGACCTAGAGACCATGTCGACTTAAGTGTGGTTGACCTAGTGACCGGATACCTAATTGGTGATTCATTGTAGGACTGATCTATTTACAAGGCTATTCCTGCTTAGTAAGCGGACAGGTTTTTATTGACCGAAACTTTCAAATGTTTAGTTCTGTTTGGCCTCCATGAGATGAAACGCCTTGGAGCCAAACAAACTTAATGTTGATTCCAGGGGTGGGATCTAATGGAGTCAGAGTTTGCCCAACGTGCGGGATGCTGGACGAAATATGAACCAATTCTCTTAAATGTCATATATTTCAATGTTCCAGCCTGTGGAAAATATCTACGTACAAATCTCATGACACTAGCAATTTCCAGAATTTAACATACAGTAATGCCTACAGTGAAAACGTATTCACATGAAAGACACAAAAAAGGATAAGAATTACAATGTTACATGGACATTTCTTAAACTAACCGTATCTTTGAACCAAAGAAATGTAATATTACACTATGCCATGCCTCTATTTGTTGACTACAGCACAAATCATGGATTGCAATCTTAGAATGTTTTATGTAGGAACTAGAAAATGTTTCAGCGAGTATTTAATACACCTGTGCACCTCTAGGTGACCTGGAGAACGTGAACTGTTTGGTTTCCTAAGGACCGAATTTGAGAACCATTGCTCCATTTTATCCCTAAAGTATACTGCACAAGTCACTTTTCTTTTTTTTACCATTTAGAGCTGTTAAGTCATTAAAATCGGCTAGAAAAATGTTTTAGCTGATTAAATTGCTTTCAGGTATTGCTATGCCAATATCACAAAGTATAAAATCTTTTCTAATCTTTGCCATGCACATATCTGGTGTAGGTCTTCTCCCTAATAATTCCCCTGTATTACCAGAAAAAATATATTTTGCTGCTTTATAAAGCCTGCATGATCATTGAAAATATATATTTTTTTTTTTTTGTGTACTTGCAGATAAATTTAATAATTAATCCTAAAGATTTACGCATAGAAACCAAAAGAGCAAGTGGTGCTGGCGGACAGCATGTAAATACGACAGACAGCGCAGTACGGATTGTTCATATACCAACAGGTATGTAACGTGTAATATTCAAGCTGGTTTAGAAATGTTTTGTATTTTTTGTGAACGGTTACTGACGTTTTAGGGGAATTACAGGTGTCCGAAATACCATAAGTAACTTGTTCAAAATATATTGCACACATACACCAGTTTTAACAAGTAAGTGTATACAATTTTTGCCCAGCTGTTGCATAGTGCTGCATTTTTGAGGGGACGGAGCTGGGGAAATCGATGTGTTACTGACTGATACACTAGGCACATGAATTTGCCCATAATAGTATCCCAAAAAAAAATCTTTATTTTGTTTTAATGTTATCCAAGAGCCGCAGAAGTTGTATTTAGGTGGGTGTTCCCTGTTTCGTTCCTCTGTTCTTTTCCTGCTAAGTGATGGTGTATTGCGTTATGCAGGTACTGAAAACCAGGCCTTGGTCTGTACCATCAATAGGAGGACATTTGCGTATGCCATGCACGCTTTTTATATGGGGAAGCACATTTATAGGTACACTAGACACAGTAATATAAACAGTCACACACTCCAGGACACATGTAATTCAGTTCATCGTGAAATTGAGAGGACATTTTTGAACTGCATTCAAAATATAAATGATGACAAACTGACCGGTGATTTTGGAGCAAAGGGTAAAATGGACGTAGTCTCACAGTGATACTTTGGTGGTAGAAGCTGTATTGGAGATCGCTGCCTTTCATATTGTCAGTTAATATTAAATTGATAAATACAGTTTATTTCAGGAATTAGTGTCCTGTGTAGTATTCCTTCTCCTAAATGACAACTCTCTGCTTGGGGAAGTCCCGCAACACAGTGTTATATGTCTGAAAGTGTATTTGTTGTTGTCTTCCCCTTTCTTCATTAGAGGCTGGTGATAGCATCATGCTCCTAATCTGTTTATGGCACCATTCAGATTGTACCTACAAAAATCAAAATTTTCACAAGTAAGATAGGGATTTAACTGCTTTCCTTGTGTACAAAGATGCATGACATGTATTCCACAAACACCTGAACCAATTCAACTGCATTGGTTCACTTCCACCTTCAGCTTAAGACCAAGCCAGGGTGCTCTCATAAGTACCTAAGCAACAGAGGAGTTCATTCAGATCTGATCGCTGGGCTGCGTTTTTTGCTGTCCTGCATTCAGATAGTCGCCGCCTACAGGCGGAGTGTATTTTCGCCATGCAAGTGTGCGATGCTATGTGTATGCCGAGCTGCTAAAATTCTGTGTGTGCAGTCTTTGCGCAGCCCAGGACTTACTCTCTGTGCGATAGAATCAGGCTGATCAAGGCTGGAGCTGACGTCACATACCCTCCCTGAAAACGCTTGGGCACGCCTGCGTTTTTCCGAGCACTCCCAGTAACCAGTTACCACCCACAAACGAATTCCTCCTGTCAATTACCTTGCGACCGCCCGTGCAAACAAATTTTTCGCACCATTCCATCGCTGACATCTTTGATCAGCTTTGAATCACCCACTTAGTTAGGAAAGAGATTGAGCAATTTCTATCGCCTTCCTTCAAAAGCATTTGACATCTCTGTGTATTGGCAGGACGACAATATCATTCACACAGGCCCTCACGCTGGGTAGAGTACACATACATTTCTTTTACAATCCAAATGTCCCCTAACTTAGTTCAATTACCCGGAGTTAAGTACAAAATGGTATTTTGGCATACAGTTTAAAAAATTTAATTTCTTCGGCTGGTCCACATGTTATCCACAGGATAACAATGGGATATGATGGAGCGACAGCGGATTGGTACCAAACGATCACAAGCTTTCTGGCCTCCCAGGATGCAACGGGCTCATCCATATATCCCCGCCCACTGGCTCAGTCAAATCAGTTTTTTGTTTGGTACGGCAGGAGTCGGACCATGGTCACAGGGCTGCTGTGTTTGGCAGCCCTAAGCTTTTTTTATTTTATTTTTATAATCTTACTGCATTGTTTTGAGTGATCTTTACGAACAGCGTCTTACACGCATATTGGAAAGAGTCACGCCAACAACTCTCCGCCGGGTCGCAACAACACTTACCCACGGTACAAGTGCTGTCTCGATGGGCGTCTGTGTCGGATATACTAGCAAGTCCAAGCAAACGTTACCAGGCTGTGGCCGGAGTACGGGGAGAAGGTAAGGCATTTGTTCCGCTTAGAAGGGGAATACGGACACAGCCGCACTGGTTTGGGAGGAGACTACCAAACAGTAGCTGGCGCGCCGCCACCACGGGTGCTCCAGCGCTAGGCCTTAGGGATCAAAAGGCACCAGGATTAGTTTGAGGCTGCGATCCCTAGGGTTGATGTCAGCGGTGGGGAGTAGACGCTCTCCTGGTCACCCCTCCCCCCAGTTCATGACCAGTTTCCGTGCATCTCCTGCCATGAACTTCCGTCTCAGACGCTGCCATGAGGGGTCTCGGTCGCAGCATAGGCTGCTGCGTCTTTATACACTAAGTTTACCACTAGAGATTGGGTCGCAGACGGGTGCGTCTAAATGCACTGAGCGTCTGTGTCCACTAAAAAGTACCGGAGCGGCAGTGTACACTAGTAGCGTCTGGTTCCACTCAGCGTTCACGAACGTATTGATCGATCCTGGAAGTGGGGTGAGTCTCCCTGGGGTCTGGGACTCAGGGTCGACAACAAAAAGGTCGACACACCTTAGGTCGACATGGACAAAAGGTCGACAGGAACAAGGTAGACATGAGTTTTTTTGGTGTCATTTTCTTCGTAGAGTAACCGGGAACCCCAATTAGTGCACCGCGTCCCGTCGCATGGCTCGCTTCGCTCGCCATGCTTCGGGCAAGGTGCCTTCGCTCCGCTACCGCTTCGCTTGGCACAGATTACCGTTCCAATCGTAGTCCACGTGGATCGTTAAGTATGAAAAGGTTCAAAAAAAGAAAAAAATTGTGAAAAACTCATGTCGACCTTTTTCCATGTCGACCTTGTTCCTGTCGACCTTTTGCCTATGTCGACATTTTGTCCACATCGACCTAAGGTGTGTCAACCTTTTTGTTGTCGACTGGAGTCCGGATACCGTCTCCCTGTATCCCACTCTACGGAGTAAGGGATATACAGCACTAAATTTCTATCTACTTTTGTTAGTATGAATAGTTAAATTTAGTGCCTAATTGCATATGAGTCTGTGTACATTACTGTGGTTTTATTCATAAATGCGTCTGAATACGTTAAATAACTGTATAGAACAGAATTCAGTAAATGTACTCCTACATACTTGAAATGTTTTCGTAGTTGATAATATACTCATATGACTAATATGTAACTGTAATATGTGACTGACTGCTAGTGTGATTGCTGACGTTATATATGTTTGTAAGTGTCTTTTCTGAGCCTCCATGCTGGTGCTTGGGTTGGGGTCAGATTGATATCACTTTAATACATGTAAAGTGATTACAGTCACAGATTGTGTAGTATACTGTGTAAAGCTGATTATATATCATGTCTAAGAGCGGCAAAGGTGACGAGGTTACATTAACAGTAACACCAACACTTATAACATGTTTATCCTGTAAGGTGGGGTTATCAGCTCAGCATCTGGCACATCATTTGCAAATTGTTTTGCGTTTCAGCAGATTGCAAGGCAGATCCCTGTTCAACGACAAATAGATCCACCTTGGGCTATGATTGCACAAACCTTATCCAGTATAGCTGACAGGTTGGTCCCTACAGCTTCAACCTCAGGAACAGGGCATACTATTAACCCATACATGCAGCTTCCATCTTATGGTATAGCCCCTACAGCATCTACAAACCAACAAGCTGATAAACCAAGGGTAAATATATCCTCAAATTCACAGGCTACACAGGATGATACATCAGATGAGGATAACTCCATATACTCTACTTCACCATATGAAGAACAGGTAGAAGGTTTCAGCTCAGAGTATATAGCTGAGTTAATTGGAGCAATGAAGGCTATTCTGTCTCTAGAGAATTCAGCAGAGCCAATAATAAAAACTAAAGCACCTGTGTTTAAACTTCTTAAAACAGTTAGGGTTGAGTTTCCAGGGTCAGAAGAATTAACGGAAATTATGGAGGAAGCTTGGGCTACATCCAATAGGAAATATAAATTTCCCAAAAAATGGGATTCCTATTACCCTTTTCCAACTGGGGACTGTTTAAAAAGAGAAGTGCCTCCTAAGGTAGATACACACGTCATTCGATTAGTGCGAAAATCTATATTGCCTTTACCGTCAATATCATTAAATGATGTCACAGACAGAAGAGTGGATGGGTTTTTGAAAACTATATTTTCTCTGTCGGGGGCAGTCATAAGGCCAGCTGTGGCTTCAGCCTGGATGGCAAAGGCGGTAGCTGAATGGGCTGACTAACTGGAAAAATAAGAATTTACTCACCGGTAATTCTATTTCTCGTAGTCCGTAGTGGATGCTGGGAACTCCGTAAGGACCTTGGGGAATAGACGGGCTCCGCAGGAGACTGGGCACTCTAAAAGAAAGATTAGGTACTATCTGGTGTGCACTGGCTCCTCCCTCTATGCCCCTCCTCCAGACCTCAGTTAGGGAAACTGCCCGGAAGAGCTGACACAACAAGGAAAGGATTTGGAATCCAGGGTAAGACTCATACCAGCCACACCAATCACACCGTACAACTTGTGATAACCATACCCAGTTAACAGTATGAACAACAACTGAGCCTCATTCAATGGATGGCTCATAACAATAACCCTTTAGTTAAGCAATAACTATATACATGTATTGCAGAAAGTCCGCACTTGGGACGGGCGCCCAGCATCCACTACGGACTACGAGAAATAGAATTACCGGTGAGTAAATTCTTATTTCTCTGACGTCCTAGTGGATGCTGGGAACTCCGTAAGGACCATGGGGAATAGCGGGCTCCGAAGGAGGCTGGGCACTCTAGAAAGATTTATGACTACCTGGTGTGCACTGGCTCCTCCCACTATGACCCTCCTCCAAGCCTCAGTTAGATTTTGTGCCCGGCCGAGGTTGGATGCACACTAGGGGCTCTCCTGAGCCTTTAGAAAGAAAGTATAGAAATTAGGTTTTTTATTTTCAGTGAGACCTGCTGGCAACAGGCTCACTGCAGCGAGGGACTAAGGGGAGAAGAAGCGAACCTGCCTGCTTGCAGCCAGCTTGGGCTTCTTAGGCTACTGGACACCATTAGCTCCAGAGGGATCGACCGCAGGCCCAGCCTTGGTGTTCGGTCCCGGAGCCGCGCCGCCGTCCCCCTTACAGAGCCAGAAGCAAGAAGAGGTCCGGAAAATCGGCGGCAGAAGACATCAGTCTTCACCAAGGTAGCGCACAGCACTGCAGCTGTGCGCCATTGCTCCTCACACACACTTCACACTCCGGTCACTGAGGGTGCAGGGCGCTGGGGGGGGGGGGCGCCCTGAGAAGCAATAAAAAGACCTTGGCTGGCAAAAATACCACAATATATAGCCCCAGAGGCTATATATGTGGAAAATACCCCTGCCAGAATATAGGAAAAAGCGGGAGAATAGTCCGCGGAAAAGGGGCGGAGCTATCTCCCTCAGCACACTGGCGCCATTTCTCCTTCACAGATCCGCTGGAAGGAAGCTCCCTGGCTCTCCCCTGCAGTCTACACTACAGAAAAGGGTAAAAAAGAGAGGGGGGGCACTAAATTTGGGCGCAGTATACTTTTATATAGAAAAAGCAGCTATAGGGGACATAACTCAGTTAGTCCCTGCATTATATAGCGCTCTGGTGTGTGCTGGCATACTCTCACTCTGTCCCCCCAAAGGGCTTTTGTGGGTCCTGTCCCCTGTTGGAGCATTCCCTGTGTGTGTGCGGTGTGTCGGTACGGCTGTGTCGACATGTTTGATGAGGATAATGATGTGGAGACGGAGCAGATGCCTTTAGAAGGGATGTCACCCCCTGCGGGGCAGACACCTGAGTGGTTGAGCTTATGGAAAGAAATGAGTGCACGTTATAGACTCCTTACATAAGAAATTTGACAACATGCCAAATGTGGGACAGCCGACTTCTCAGCTCGTGCCTGTCCAGGCGTCTCACAGGTCATCAGGGGCTCTAAAACGCCCGCTACCTCAGACCGCAGACCCAGATGTCGACACTGATACTGACACCAGTGTCGACGACGATGAGTCTAACCTGATGCCCACTAAGGCCATTCACTGCATGATTGAGGCAATGAAAGAGGTGTTACACATTTCTAATATAAATACAGGTACCACTAAAAAGGGTATTATGTTTGGGGAGAAAAAACTACCCGTAGTTTTTCCCCCATCAGATGAATTAAATGAAGTGTGTGAAGAAGCGTGGGCTTTCCCTGATAAAAAATTGGTAATTCCTAAGAAGGTACTAATGGCGTTCCCTTTCCCGCCAGAGGATAGGTCACGTTGGGAAACACCTCCTAAGGTGGATAAAGCGCTCACACGTTTGTCTAAAAAGGTGGCACTACCGTCTCCGGATACGGCCGCCCTCAAGGAACCTGCTGATAGAAAGCAGGAGGCTATCCTGAAGTCTGTATATACACACTCAGGCATTATACTTAGGCCAGCTATTGCGTCAGCATGGATGTGCAGTGCTGCCGCTGCGTGGTCAGATAAACTGTCAGAAAATATTGACACATTAGACAGAGACACGATCCTGCTAACCATAGACCATATCAAAGACTCAGTCTTATATATGAGAGATGCACAGAGGGAAATCTGCCGGCTGGCATCTAAAGTAAGTGCATTGTCCATTTCTGCTAGGAGAGGCTTATGGACTCGCCAGTGGACAGGAGATGCAGATTCTAAAAGGCACATGGAAGTTTTGCCATATAAGGGTGAGGAATTATTTGGGGATGGTCTCTCGGACCTAGTTTCCACAGCAACGTCTGGGAAGTCAGCATTTTTACCCCATGTCCCCTCACAGCCTAAGAAGGCGCCGTTTTATCAGGTTCAATCCTTTCGGACCCAGAAAAACAAGCGTGGAAAAGGCGGGTCTTTTCTGTCCAGAGGCAGAGGTAGGGGAAAAAGGCTGCAACAAACAGCAGGTTCCCAGGAGCAAAAGTCCTCCCCCGCTTCTTCTTCCAAGTCCGCCGCATGACGGTGGGGCTCCACAGGCGGAGCCAGGTACGGTGGGGGGACGCCTCAAGAATTTCAGCTATCAGTGGGCTCGCTCACAGGTGGATCCCTGGATCCTTCAAATAGTATCTCTGGGGTACAAACTGGAATTCGAGGCGTCTCCACCCCACCGGTTCCTAAAATCTGCCTTGCCGATTGCTCCCTCAGACAGGGAGGCGGTGCTAGCGGCAATTCACAAGCTGTATTCCCAGCAGGTGATAATCAAGGTACCCCTACTTCAACAAGGCCGGGGTTACTATTCCACACTATTTGTGGTGCCGAAACCGGACGGTTCGGTGAGACCCATTTTAAATTTGAAATCCTTGAACACATACATAAAAAAATTCAAGTTCAAGATGGAATCGCTCATGGCGGTTATTGCAAGCCTGGACGAGGGGGATTACATGGTATCCCTGGACATCAAGGATGCTTACTTGCATGTCCCCATTTACCATCCTCACCAGGAGTACCTCAGATTTGTGGTACAGGATTGCCATTACCAATTTCAGACGCTGCCGTTTGGACTGTCCACGGCACCGAGGGTATTTACCAAGGTTATGGCGGAAATGATGATACTCCTTCGAAAAAAGGGAGTTTTAATTATCCCGTACTTGGACGATCTCCTAATAAAGGCGAGGTCCAAGGAACAGTTGTTGGTGGGAGTAGCACTATCTCAGGAAGTGCTGCACCAGCACGGCTGGATTCTGAATATCCCAAAGTCACAGCTGGTTCCGACGACACGGCTACTGTTCCTGGGTATGATTCTGGATACAGTCCAGAAAAAAGTGTTTCTCCCGGAGGAGAAAGCCAGGGAGTTGTCATCTCTAGTCAGAGACCTCCTGAAACCAAAACAGGTATCGGTGCATCACTGCACGCGGGTCCTGGGAAAGATGGTAGCTTCTTACGAAGCAATTCCCTTCGGCAGGTTCCATGCCAGAATCTTTCAGTGGGACCTGTTGGACCAATGGTCCGGATCGCATCTTAAGATGCATCGCTTAATATCCCTGTCTCCAAGAACCAGGGTGTCTCTACTGTGGTGGCTGCAGAGTGCCCATCTTCTAGAGGGCCGCAGGTTCGGCATACAGGACTGGGTCCTGGTGACCACGGATGCCAGCCTTCGAGGCTGGGGGGCAGTCACACAGGGAAGAGACTTCCCTTCACATAAATATTCTGGAACTAAGGGCCATTTACAATGCCCTAAGTCAAGCAAAATCCCTGCTCCTACACCAGCCGGTGCTGATCCAGTCAGACAACATCACGGCAGTCGCCCATGTAAATCGACAGGGAGGCACAAGAAGCAGGATGGCGATGGCAGAAGCCACAAGAATTCTCCGATGGGCGGAGAATCATGTTCTAGCACTGTCAGCAGTGTTCATTCCGGGAGTGGACAACTGGGAAGCAGACTTCCTCAGCAGACACGACCTCCACCCGGGAGAGTGGGGACTTCATCCAGAAGTTTTCCAGATTCTGGTAAACCGTTGGGAAAAACCACAGGTGGACATGATGGCGTCCCGCCTCAACAAAAAGTTAAAAAGATATTGCGCCAGGTCAAGGGACCCTCAGGCGATAGCTGTGGACGCTCTAGTGACACCGTGGGTGTACCAGTCGGTTTATGTGTTCCCTCCTCTGCCTCTCATACCAAAGGTATTGAGAATAATAAGAAAGCGAGGAGTAAACACAATTCTCGTGGTTCCGGATTGGCCAAGACGAGCGTGGTACCCGGAACTTCAAGAGATGCTCTCAGAGGACCCGTGGCCTCTACCGCTCAGACAGGACCTGCTACAGCAGGGGCCCTGTCTGTTCCAAGACTTACCGCGGCTGCGTTTGACGGCATGGCGGTTGAACGCCGGATCCTGAAGGAAAAGGGTATTCCGGAAGAAGTCATTCCTACGCTTATTAAAGCCAGGAAAGTTGTTACGGCAAAGCATTATCACCTCATGTGGCGGAAATATGTTGCATGGTGCGAGGCAAAAAAGGCCCCAACAGAGGAATTTCAGCTGGGTCGATTTCTGCATTTCCTGCAAGCAGGAGTGAATATGGGCCTAAAACTAGGCTCCATTAAAGTCCAGATCTCGGCTCTGTCGATTTTCTTTCAAAAAGAACTAGCTTCAGTACCTGAAGTTCAGACATTTGTGAAAGGAGTGCTGCATATTCAGCCCCCGTTTGTGCCTCCTGTGGCACCTTGGGATCTCAACGTGGTGTTGAGTTTCTTAAAATCACATTGGTTTGAGCCACTAAAAACCGTGGATCTAAAATATCTCACGTGGAAAGTGGTCATGTTATTGGCTTCAGCCAGGCGAGTGTCAGAATTGGCGGCTTTATCATGTAAAAGCCCTTATCTGAATTTCCATATGGATTGGGCAGAATTGAGGACTCGTCCCCAGTTTCTCCCTAAGGTGGTGTCAGCGTTTCAGCGTTTCACCTGAACCAGCAACTCCAAGTTGCTAGACGTTGTCAGGGCCCTGAAAATATATGTTTCCAGGACGGCTGGAGTCAGAAAATCTGACTCGCTGTTTATCCTGTATGCACCCAACAAGCTGGGTGCTCCTGCTTCTAAGCAGACTATTGCTCGCTGGATTTGTAGTACAATTCAGCTTGCACATTCTGTGGCAGGCCTGCCACAGCCAAAATCTGTAAAGCTCCCAAGCTGTAAAGCCGAGACCCCTCGGGCAGCCGCCCAAGAAGAGCCCACCTTCCTTGTGGAATGGGCTTTTACTGATTTAGGGTGCGGCAGTCCAGCCGCAGAATGTGCCAGCTGAATCGTGCTACAGATCCAGCGAGCAATAGTTTGCTTTGAAGCAGGAGCACCCAGCTTGTTGGGTGCATGCAGGATAAATAGCGAGTCAGTTTTCCTGACTCCAGCCGTCCTGGCTACATAGATCTTCAAAGCCCTGACTACATCAAGTAACTTGGAGTCCTCCAAGTCCCGAGTAGCCGCAGGCACCACAATAGGTTGGTTCAAATGAAACGCTGATACCACCTTTGGGAGAAATTGGGGACGAGTCCTCAATTCTGCCCTGTCCATATGGAAGATCAGATAGGGCCTTTTACATGACAAAGCCGCCAATTCTGACACACGCCTTGCTGAAGCTAAAGCCAACAGCATGACCACCTGCCACGTGAGATACTTTAGCTCCACGGTCTTAAGTGGCTCAAACCAGTGGGATTTCAGGAAATCCAACACAACGTTAAGATCCCAAGGTGCCACTGGTTCACAAAAGGGGGCTGAATATGCAGCACTCCCTTAACAAACATCTGAACCTCAGGCAGTGAAGCCAGTTCTTTTTGAAAGAAAATAAATAGGGCCGAAATCTAAACCTTTATGGACCCCAATTTTAGGCCCATAGTCATCCCTGACTGTAGGAAGTGCAGAAAACGACCCAGCTGGAATTCCTCTGTTTGGGCCTTCCTGGCCTCACACCAAGCAACATTTTCGCCATATACGGTGATAATGCTTTGCTGTCACATCCTTCCTAGCTTTTATCAGCGTAGGAATCACTTCATCCGGAATGCCCTTTTCCATTAGGATCCGGCGTTCAACCGCCATGCCGTCAAACGCAGCCGCGGTAAGTCTTGGAACAGACAGGGCCCCTGCTGCAACAGGTCCTGTCTGAGAGGCAGAGGCCATGGGTCCTCTGAGATCATTTCTTGCAGTTCTGGGTACCAAGTTCTTCTTGGCCAATCCGGAACGATGAGTATAGTTCTTAATCCTCTTTCTTACTATCCTCAGAACCTTGGGTATGAGAGGAAGAGGAGGAAACACATAAACCGACTGGTACACCCACTGTGTCACAAGTGCGTCCACAGCTATCGCCTGAGGGTCCCTTGACCTGGCGCAATATCTTTTTAGCTTTTTGTTGAGGCGGAACGCCATCATGTCCACCTGTGGCATCTCCCAACGATTTGTAATCTGTGTGAAGACTTCTTGATGAAGTCCCCACTCTCCCGGGTGGAGGTCGTGTCTGCTACCCAGTTGTCCACTCCCGGAATGAACACCGCTGACGGTGCTAGCATGTGATTCTCCGCCCATCGAAGAATCCTTGTGGCTTCTGCCATTGCCATCCTGCTTCTTGTGCCGCCCTGGCGGTTTACATGGGCGACCGCCGTGATGTTGTCTGACTGAATCAGCACTGGTTGGTTTCGAAGCAGGGGCTCTGCTTGACTCAGGGCGTTGTAAATGGCCCTTAGTTCCAGTAAATTTATGTGTAGTGAAGTCTCCAGACTTGACCACTGCCCTTGGAAGTTTCTTCCCTGAGTGACTGCCCCCCATCCTCGGAGGCTTGCATCCGTGGTCACCAGGACCCAGTCCTGTATGCCGAACCTGCGACCCTCGAGAAGATGAGCACTCTGCAGCCACCACAGCAGAGACACCCTGGCCCTCGGGGACAGGGTGATCAGCCGATGCATCTGAAGATGCGATCACTTGTCCAACAGATTCCACTGAAAGATCCTTGCATGGAACCTGCCGAAGGGAATTGCTTCGTATGAAGCCACCATCTTTCCCAGGACTCGCGTGCAGTGATGCACTGACACCTGTTTTGGTTTCAGGAGGTCCCTGACCAGAGATGACAATTCCTGGGCCTTCTCCACGGGGAGAAACACCTTCTTCTGTTCTGTGACCAGAATCATGCCCAGGAAAAGCAGATGCGTCGTAGGAATCAGCTGCGACTTTGGGATATTCAGAATCCAGCCGTGCTGTTGGCAACACTTCCTGAGAAAGTGCTACGCTGACCAACAACTGCTCTCTGGACCTTGCCTTTATGAGGAGATCGTCCAAGTACGGGATAATTATAACTCCCTTCTTCCGAAGGAGTATCATCATTTCGGCCATTACCTTGGTAAATATCCTCGGTGCCGTGGACAGGCCAAACGGCAACGTCTGGAACTGGTAATGACAGTCCTGTACCACAAACCTGAGGTACTCCTGGTGAGGTGGGTAAATGGGGACATGCAAGTAAGCATCCTTGATGTCCAGAGACACCATAAAATCCCCCTCCTCCAGGCTTGCAATAACCGCTCTGAGCGATTCCATTTTGAACTTGAATTTCTTTATATAAGTGTTCAAGGATTTTAAATTCAGAATGGGTCTGACCGAACCGTCCGGTTTCGGTACCACAAACATTGTGGAATAGTAACCCCTTCCTTGTTGAAGGAGGGGGACCTTGATTATCACCTGCTGGAGGTACAGCTTGTGAATTGCCGCCAGAACTACCTCCCTTTCCCTGGGGGAAGCTGGCAAGGCTGATTTGAGGTAACGGCGAGGGGGAGTCGCCTCGAACTCCAGCTTGTATCCCCGAGATACAATTTGTACAGCCCAGAGATCCACCTGTGAGCGAACCCACTGGTTGCTGAAGTTTCGGAGACGCGCCCCCACCGCACCTGGCTCCGCCTGTGGAGCCCCAACGTCATGCGGTGGACTTAGTGGAAGCAGGGCAGGATTTTTGTTCCTGGGAACTGGCTGCCTGGTGCAGCTTCTTTCCTCTACCCCTGCCTCTGGCCAGAAAGGATGCGCCTCTGACCCGCTTGCCTTTCTGAGGCCGAAAGGACTGCATTTGATAATACGGTGCTTTCTTAGGCTGTGAGGAAACCTGAGGTAAAAAAGTCGACTTTCCAGCTGTCGCTGTGGATACTAGGTCCGAGAGACCGTCCCCAAATAATTCCTCACCCTTATAAGGCAAAACCTCCATGTGTTTTTTAGAATCAGCATCACCTGTCCACTGCCGAGTCCATAATACTCTCCTGGCAGAAATGGACATTGCATTAATTCTAGATGCCAGCAGGCAAATGTCCCTCTGGGCATCCCGCATATATAAGACGACGTCTTTTATATGTTCTAGGGTTAGCAAAATATTATCCCTGTCGAGGGAATCAATGTTGTCTGACAGGGTATCAGTCCATGCTGCTGCAGCACTACACATCCAGGCTGAAGCAATAGCAGGTCTCAGTAGAGTACCAGAGTGTGTATACACAGACTTTAGGATAGCTTCCTGCTTTCTATCCGCAGGCTCCTTTAGGGCGGCCGTATCCCGAGACGGTAGGGCCACCCTTTTAGATAAGCGTGTGAGCGCCTTGTCCACCCTAGGGGATGTTTCCCAACGTAACCTGTCCGTTGTCGGGAAAGGGTACGCCATTAGTAACCTCTTAGAAATCACTAGTTTCTTATCAGGGGAACTCCACGCTTCTTCACACAATTCATTTAATTCATCAGATGGGGGAAAAGTCACTGGCTGCTTTTTCTCCCCAAACATATAAACCTTATTGGTAGTAACCGGGTTAACATCAGAAATGTGTAGTACATCTTTCATTGCAGTAATCATGCATCGGATGGCCTTTTTAGACTGTACATTTGTCTCATCATCGTCTACACTGGAGTCAGACTCCGTGTCGACATCTGTGTCTACCATCTGAGCCAGAGGGCGTTTATGAGCCCCTGACGGCTTCTGAGTCGCCTGGGCAGGCGCGGGCTGAGACCCTGGCTGTCCCAAGGCTGCTGCGTCATCGAACCTTTTATGCAAGGAGTTGACACTGTCGGTTAAGACCTTCCACATATCCATCCAATCAGGTGTCGGCCCCGACGGGGGCGACACCACACATCTGCCCTTGCTCCGCCTCCACGTAACCCTCCTCATCAAACATGTCGACACAGCCGTACCAACACACCGCACCCACACAGGGAATGCTCAGACTGAGGACAGGACCCCACAAAGTCCTTTGGGGAGACAGAGAGAGAGTATGCCAGCACACACCACAGCGCTATATAACACAGGGATTTACACTATAATAAGTGATTTACCCAATAGCTGCTTAATTATCTTATTTGCGCCTAAATTTATGTGCCCACCCTCTCTTTTTTACTTTTCTTGTATCAGGATACTGCAGGGGAGAGCCTGGGGAGCTGCTTCCAGCGGAGCTGTGAAGGCAAAATGGCGCTGGTGTGCTGAGGAAGAAGGCCCCGCCCCCTCAGCGGCGGGCTTCTGTCCCGCGTTTTGTGTAACTTAATGGCGGGGGTTTTTACACATATACAGTGCCAGACTGTATATGTGTATTTTAAGTGCCAAAAGGTATTATAATTGCTGCCCAGGGCGCCCCCCCCCCCCCCCCCAGCGCCCTGCACCCTACAGTGACCGGAGTGTGTAAGTGTGCTGGGAGCAATGGCGCACAGCTGCGGTGCTGTGCACTACCTTAATGAAGACAGGAGTCTTCTGCCGCCATTTTCGTCGTTTCTCTTCTGTCTTCTGGCTCTGCAAGGGGGACGGCGGCGCGGCTCCGGGAACGGACGATTGAGGTCAGGCCCTATGTTCGAACCCTCTGGAGCTAATGGTGTCCAGTAGCCTAATAAGCACAAGCTAGCTGCAAGCAGGTAGGTTTGCTTCTCTCCCCTCAGTCCCACGTAGCAGTGAGTCTGTTGCCAGCAGAAGCTCACTGAAAATAAAAAAACCTAACAAATACTTTCTTTTCTAGCAAGCTCAGGAGAGCCCACTAGGAGCACCCAGCTCTGGCCGGGCACAGATTCTAACTGAGGTCTGGAGGAGGGGCATAGAGGGAGGAGCCAGTGCACACCAGATAGTACCTAATCTTTCTTTTAGAGTGCCCAGTCTCCTGCGGACCCCGTCTATTCCCCATGGTCCTTAAGGAGTTCCCAGCATCCACTAGGACGTCAGAGAAATGGGTATTCAGCACCTACTAGGGAGCAGGAATCTCATATGAAACAGGCTGCGCTATTTTTAGAAAAAGCAGCAATGGATATGGGTACAATTTGCTTCCAAAGCATCAGCCTTAACGGTAGCTGCTCGCAGAGCATTTGGCTGCGTACATGGAAAGTTGATTCAGAATCCAAGAAGGCTCTGGAAGCTTTGCCTTTTGTTGGGAATATTCTCTTTGGTAAGGAATTTACAGATATTCTGGAGTCAGAAGCAGTGTCCAAGAAGGTCAGTTTTCCTGCCAGTTATATCCTAGTCCTAAGGGTTCCGGGTTTTGGCCATTTCGGTGGCAAGGTAAAACAAAAGGCAAAAATTATTCTAAGCAGACCCAGTACAATAAGTCTGGTAAAGCAAAGAAGCAATGGGCCACCACGAGAGCGCCAGCTTCCAAACCAGAACAGAAGTCATCAGCCTCATGGTGCGAGCCTCCACCTGGGGGACCCCAAGGTAGGGGGCTGACTTCTTCAGTTTGCACACATATGGCATCAGTCGACAACAGAAGATGCTTGGGTGCAAGAAGTGGTATCTCTGGGTTATGTTTTCCCTTTCAATAAGCAGCCTCCTCAAAGGTTTTTTTGCACCAGCCCGTCTCGTATAGAGATGAAGGCCAGAGCATTGCAAGAAGCAGTTCAGAAATTACTTCAGTCTGGGGTAATTATTCCAGTACCTCCGGCACAACAGGGGCAGGGGTTTTACTCCAACCTATTTTTGGTTCAGAAGCCAAATGGATCATTCCGGGCAATTCTCAATCTCAAAATGTTAAACAAATCATGTGGGTCCCAAGTTTCTACATGGAGACGTTACGCTCCATAGTGTTGGCCATGGAACCAGGGGGATTACATGGTATCTCTGGATATACAGGATGCTTACCTGCATGTGCCTGTAGCATTGTTTCATCAGTGTTACCTCAGGTTCGCCATCTTCCAGCAACATTTTCAGTTCCAGGCCTTTGGGTTAGCCACAGCCCCCAGAGTATTTACCAAGATCATGGTGGTTATGGCTGCTTATCTCCGCAAACGGGGGATAAGGATTTTTCCATACCTCAACGATCTTTGAATCCTGGCACAATCCCAGGAATTGCTCTTGAGCCATCTCCAACAGACAATAGCTTGTCTACAGAAACACGGATGGCTGATAAATTGGACAAAGTCGTCTGATTCCGTCACAGCGGATTATTCACTTGGGGGCTGTATTGGATGCAAGTCTGCAGAAAATATTTTTGCCTCAGGAAAAGATATCAAAGGTGCAGTTAATGACTCAGGAATTAATACACAGTCACACAATATCAATTCACACAGCAATGCGAGTGATGGGGTTGATGGTGTCAACATTCGACATGGTAGAATATGCACAATTCCACTGAAGACCTCTGCAGCATCTAATTCTGACCAGATGGAATGGAATACATCAGACAATAAAGAAACAAATGATGGAACGTCCAGTAAAGGTAAAAAGGTCATTAGCCTGGTGGCTACAGACATCCCATCTAAACAAGGGAAGACCCTTTTGGATATCGGATTGGGAGATCCTAACGACGGATACCAGTTTACAGGGCTGGGGAGCAGGGTCAGGAAAATGATGGTTCCAGGGACAATGGACCATAGAAGAAAGTCGCCTGCCAATAAACTGTTGGAACTTCGGGCCATATACATGGCACTGATTCAGGCAAAGGACATTCTGCAAGGAAAACCAGTCCATATTCGTTCAGACAATGCAACGGCAGTAGCATACCTCAACCATCAGGGAGTAACTCACAGCCAAAAAGCTATGAAGGAGGTAAGTCACACATACTAAGGTGGGCAGGACGCCATCTTCCAGCATTGTCCTAAGTGTTCGTTCCAGTAGTCCTAAACTGGGAAGCAAACTTTCTCAGTCGAAACACCATTCAAGCAAGCGAATGGGCTCTACACCCAGAGGTCTTTCAGACTCTAGTAGACAAGAGGGGGTTGCCAGAGAGAGAACTCATGGCATCCCGTCTGAACAACAAGGTTTCGGCATACGGGTCAAGAACAAAGGACCCCGGAGCGATCCTTGTGGACGCACTGTCAGTAAAATGGGAAACAACCTTCGGAAGGAAAGAAGGCTTAGTCCTCAGAACCACCCGGTTATCATGAAAAACTAACAAGGGTGGCCTGCAAGAAAGAGCCGCCAACTCAGACACTCGTCTAGCTGAGGCAATAGCCAAAAGAAAAACAACTTTTAGTGTTAGATAACGTAGTTCTACAGATTCCAAAGGCTCAAATGGAGATTTTTGAAGGGTCGTAAGGACTAAATTTAAATTCCAGGGAGGAACCGGAGGAACAAAAGGTGGTTGAATCCAAAGTACTCCGTGAAGGAATGTCTGAACCTCTAGAATGATCGCTAGTTTCTTTTGTAAAAGAACAGACCAGGCCGAAACCTGACCCTTTAGTGAAGAAAGCCTCAGACCCTTATTGAGACCCTCCTGAAGGAATGATAGTAGGCAAGGAAGTTTAAACAAATGGGGAGTCAAGCCCCGCTTTTCGCACCAAGCAATGTAAATACGCCATACCCTATGGTAAATGCCAGAAGTCACCGATTTCCTAGCCTGAATCATCGTCTGTACAACAAAACGAGAAAGACCTTTAGCTCTTAAAATGTTGGATTCAAGAACCAAGCCGTCAAAGCCAGCCGACTTAAATCTGGGTGGCGACAAGGTGCTTGAAGAAGTAGATCTGGTCGCAGGGGGAGACTAAAGGGGTCCCCGACGACCATGCTGCGCAGAAGAGTGTACCACTGTTGGCGTGGCCAATCTGGAGCCACCAGAATTATTGCGAGACCTTCTCGCCGAATGTGTCGAAGTAGACGTGGAATTGGCGGAAACACGTATCCCAGTTGAAACTGCCACGGGGATTAGAAATGCTTGAGGATCCTGAGTCCGCGAGCCGTACTGAGGAAGCTTTTTGTTGAGACGAGACGCCATTAGGTCTACGTCGGGCATTCCCCAGCGGACCACTAGAGAGAAACACTACCTGGTGAAGTTCCCATTCACCCGGATGAATCGTTTGACGGCTCAAAAAATCCGCTTTCCAGCTCTCGACTCCTGGAATGTGAATTGCGGATATTACCGGAACCCAACGTTCCGCCCACGTGAGAATCTGAGCGACTTCTCTCATGTCGGACCAGCTTCGAGTTACTCCCTGTTTGTTTATGTAAGCCACCGCTGTGGCATTGTCTGACTGGACACAAACTGGATGACCCTGTACCATGGTTTGAATCTGAAGGAGTGCATACCGGATTGCCCTCCACTCCAGAATGTTGATCTGTAATTTCGACTCCTGACTGTTCCAGCGCCCTTGGAAGTGATGAGTCTGGAACACTGCTCCCCAACCGCTGAGGCTTGCGTCCGTGGTGACCATCATACCAGTGCCATCAGAAAGACAGATTCTCTCTTCATTCTCTACGGATTTCACAAAAGGGGATGGCCTGCTACTAAACAGACGCTAGCAAGATGGCTTTGAATGACGATTTCAGAAGCATATTATCAAGCCGATCTTCCTGTTCCGGCTAATGTCTCTGCTCACTCTACACGTAAGGTAGGTCCTTCATGGGCAGCACAACATGGTGCTTCAGTAGAACAGATATGTAAGGCAGCCACATGGTCTTCCATTAACACATTCATTAGACATCATGCCTTGGATACTTTTGCCTCTCATGACGCTGATTTCGGGCGTAAGGTTCTCCTGTCTAATCAGGAGCGTCCCCACCACTAAAAATTGCTTTGGGAAAACCCATTGTTATCCTGTGGACCCAGCCGGAGAAATATACGTTATGGTAAGAACTTACCGTTGATGACGATATTTCTCCTATGTCCACAGGTTTCCACAGGGATCCCACTCTGACGCACCTGATTTGAGAATCTTTATACTCCCTAAACTCTTCCCTCTTGTATGGAAGGGTGTGCATGTGTGTTCTTCTCGCCTGAATAGGGTTCTACATAATGCTCCTGCCTAAATGCTTTGGAATCCAACTGACTTGCCTGAGCCAGTGGGCGGGGATATATATGGACGAGCCCGTTGCATCCTGGGAGGCCAGAAAGTGTGATCGTTTGGTACCAATCCGCTGTCGCTCCATCATTTCCCATTATTATCCTGTGGAAACCTGTGGACATAGGAACGGTAAGTTCTTACCATAACGTATATTTTCCATACCAAATGTTACTACAAATTGACCAATACCATATTTTGGAATCCGATAACATGATTGATCCCTACATGTAGCTTCCAGATATTGAGACCCAGTTACATTAATCTTTTGGTTAGCTCGAGCAAACTAAGATATGGTTTTTGAATTGGTTGTAGTTTGGGTCAACTCCAACCAAAATATTTGTTTTTTGAATTACTATGTGAATGGATCGCTTTCCCCAAGTGTCTCCTATCTTGGCATACCTCCCACCTGCCCTGATTTTGGTGACACAGTCCTGATTCTATGGAACTTTTTTGAACAGCCAGGTCTCTTGTCCCAACTGCCTGGACTGTTGGGAGCTGTGATGAATTGGTACTGCGTACACCTGCCACTAGTCTGCATTGCATTTCATAGATGTTTATAAAGAAAAGGAAACTTTGCACTGCCCAGCCCTTCAGAATCCCCGGACATATCACAACATTATGTAGGCATGACGCCTGTACAACGTAACCTCTTCTGGCCACACTGTCTCAAATAATTATTCAGAGGTTTGATCTTGCTCTCTGGCATAGATCTTGGTTTTATAATTATTGGGGTACAATCTATTTACTACATTTTACTAGGTACAACATTATGTGATAGCTTAGTGAGCATAAGAGAACAGTATTTGGAGATGTCTATGATTGACCTGGTGTTTGGGTATTTTTTTGTTTTCTCTTTGCATTAAAGGCGTAGTCTCTGAATGTCAGCAGGAAAGATCTCAGACCAGAAATAAAGAGACTGCTATGAAAGTCCTCCGTGCAAAGTTATACAATATCAAATTAGAAGAGGAAACAAATAAGTATCAGATGGCAAGGAAAATCCAGGTAAAGAATTAAAATGTTTTATTATTTTTGGTGCCATAACCCTCACTTTGCTTTTGTGTATGTCATTGTTTACTCTGCCATAGAAAATATTATGCTCTTTTTGGTATAGTAGCTATTTTGAGAAATCTCTCTCTCTCTCTTCTTTTTTTTTTTTTTTTAAATACACTTCTGAATGATTCCATAAATGTATACTTTATCTTCTGTGTTGGTGCTATACACACTCACACACACTCACACACACACACACACACACACACACACACACACACACACACACACACACACACACACACACACACACACACACACACACACACTCTCACTCACTCACACTCCCTCACTCCCTCACTCCCTCACTCCCTCACTCCCTCACTCCCTCACTCTCTCACTCTCTCACTCTCTCACTCTCTCACTCTCTCACTCTCTCACTCTCTCACTCTCTCACTCCCTCACTCCCTCACTCCCTCACTCCCTCACTCTCTCACTCTCTCACTCTCTCACTCTCTCACTCACTCACTCACTCACATCTATACAGGTCTTTGACATCACAACTGTCGAGACCTGCCTCATTAGCTGTGGCACCCAACCTACTCACCACTGTTAATCTACAATACACATTCTATTAGTCTGATGCAGATTTTGAAGTAAATGGGGTGTATGTTGCAAAAAAAAAAGGGTGTGCAGTAAATGTGTTGATATATGCACTAAGTGTACACCTTATTTACTACTACAGTAGTCTCCATCCATACACACTTGTGCTTGTCCTATACTAGGTCAAAATATAGTTACACCGGTCTCTGCATAACCTCAAGTTCCCTCTTTACCTGTGTGCGAGTGTCATGTTACAGCCTAGTTCTGCCTCTTTGGTAATAAGCGTAGATGTGCTCAAAGTGCATACAACTGTGCATCAGCCATACTTACATCTACGGCAATCACATAAGGTATGTTATGCAAACAGGTGGAAGTTCAACACTGCATCAACCCCTAAATGCTTAAATCCACTGTTTTAAAAAATCAACTCTCTCCAGTGATCCCTGATTTAGTCAGTGGATTCAGTTCCATCAGGCAGTGTCATTTTTAAAACTCTACTGGTTGTGCGCACGTGTAAAGCTTTAGGTATTATATGTAACTTATGCAGGACCATACTGTAGAATACAATGACTTATTCAAGCCAATGTTGGAACAAACTGTGGCAGCAGATAATGTTAAAAAACAATTCAATTTTATGTATACATCTTCTGTAGAGTGCTCCTACCGCACCAGTAACCTGATAATAAGTAGATTAGAATGACTTTTGTCTTCATTCAGCTCTAACACCATTAGGGGCTAATATGCACACATATGGTCACATTCACTCAAAGACCAGTAAGTTTTGAACATCTTGAATGGATACAAGATATGATTGCATCAATATACCTTACGGAATGATCTACAATCTTAAAGCAGCTGCAGTTGCCCCAGTTTTTGCAGATCAGAATGGCAAAGTATTTTATTCCAGACTATGCCTTGCCAACAAAATCAGAGACTCTGTTCGCACTATCCTGGACCTCAAAAGACAAAATATCAATGCCATGCAATTTCAATAGAGAGTCATCTCAAAATAAAGTACTTTGCATGTTAACTGTGAACAACAGTAAGATGATGATAAAAATATTTTCCTCCGCTACTCACTTGGCAAGAAGTACAGGGCTTTTGATAAAATTGCTAAATCTGTGCAATCACTATTTGTCTTAATAGCTTCACAACAGCAAACGATCAAGAACAACCAGAAGTCTCTAATGGTGGCAATGGTTGCACATATCTTTAAAGTTCCTATTGGGTCTCTATGAGCTACAGTATAGGCAGTATATATACCTTGCAATATTATAGATTGTGCTTTGGTTTTCCAAAGAGCAACAACTATTGGGAACTGGTCTACTTCTACATTAATTGCTTTTTCTGCTGCTGGGTACGTTAGGCTCTACAAGGATCAACATCAGGGTGTAGAGTAGGATCTTGATTCGAGGCACCAGCAGGCTCATAGCTTTTGACTGTTCCCAAGATGCACAGTGCCGCCTCCTCTATAACCCCGCCCTCATGCACAGGAGCTCAGTTTGTAAGTTGGTGCCAGCCTATTGATAGCTTTATTTTGAAGGAAAAGAAGAATTCTTATACAGAACTACAAGGGTAGCAGCAGGCAAAGTCTCACAGACTTCTCTGGCTGCAGCTCCGTCACCCCCAGCGGCGCTGTATACTCCCGTGCCCTGGTTGCCGGGTCACTGCAGTGGAGGCTCCGGTTTCTTCACGGTCAGTCACACACACATGCCGCCGTCCTCCCGGTTCGTGGGGCCGCAGGTACGGGGGAGGTAAGGTGCTTCTGTGCCCGCACTTTACCGCGATCCAGCGCGGCCGTAGGAGGCGGGCCGCGCTGCTGGCGTGGACACTGATGACTGGGCAGCCGCTCCACTAGCCACCAGGGACATGTAAGGGGCATAGGTCTGTTTTTTTTCTTCTTTCTGTATAAACCCCGCTTTTACACTCCCGCAGGAGGAGCAGGCTGGACCTGAGGCCCCTCCCCCCAGCCCTAGGGCACCATTTCTGCAAATGTTCCCGCCCTTGAGCTGCATATCTCTCCCTCACTCCTGACCAGCTCCCTCACTCCTGACCAGCGGCCATCTCAGATTGAGCTGAGCTGTTTCTAGGACTGCTGGGGACAATCCTCTGTAGAACTGCCTGATTGCCAGTGCTGTGCTTCATACAGGACACTTAAGTATTCTACCTGTCACTGGGACAGTGTTAGTTAAGAAAGAGTGCATACATTCAGAGTTGTGTGGTACAAACACCCTGTGATATACATCCAGTATTAACTGTGCTTTGTTATATCTATTGTTAACACATATAGCCATACTGAGTATTACTTTGTATTGCTAGTCCAGTGCAGTTTTTTGGTACATATTTTCTGCATGGTACGCTTGTAACTAAATTGTTGCCCCCTGTAGAACCACCTGTGCCACTGCAGCAGTTTAT
This sequence comes from Pseudophryne corroboree, assembly GCF_028390025.1. Classification (NCBI taxonomy): domain Eukaryota; kingdom Metazoa; phylum Chordata; class Amphibia; order Anura; family Myobatrachidae; genus Pseudophryne; species Pseudophryne corroboree. The sequence continues at coordinate 677,757,370 of NC_086447.1, forward strand.
GGTCCCTGCTATTAACCCGCCATGGGCAGATCAACTTTCCACTCAGTTACAGCATTTGAACTAGTCTGTGACTAAATCTAAGTGTCGCTCTCGCCCTCCTAAGACTAAGTAGTCTTCTAAGCGGGCCATTACCTCCACCCAATCCACTGCTATTCCAGACACGTCCTCTGACGAGGATGGTGCATATACTGACCCCACAGACACTGACACAGATGTTTCTGATGGGGAAGGGAAGTCATTGGTGGATGTCCCAGATTTGATTGAGGCAATTAGGCTCATTCTTCAGGTGTCTGATGATCCTGAGCCCGAGACTGTCTCTAAGAAACCGGATAGGTTTAAACGCAAGAAGGTGGTTAAACAAGTTTTACCTCATTCTGAACACCTGGTTGACATGTGTCAGGAATCCTGGGAAAATCCGGGGACAAAATTCACACCGAATAAGAGACTGTTGGCTTGCTATCCTCTCGCAGAGATATGTAAAAATTGGGAAACTCCTCTGCCTGTAGACTCTCATGTGGGTCGTATGGTAGTTTCCTCTGCTCTGCCGGTAACTACCATCACCTCTCTGAAGGAACCGACGGATAGACGTGTGGAGGGTTGTTTGAAAGCGATTTACACCCTAACGGGGGCTGTGCGTAGGCCAACCATTGCAGCAGCTTGGGCTGTTGAGGCGTGGGCTCAGGAGCTCAGGAGCTTGAGGCGGAGCTGCCTTTGAATGCATCTGAGCATGCTCGACAGTGTCTCTCATATATTACCATGGCTTCTCTGTACCTTAAGGAGGCGGCCTCCGATGCCGGGGTGCTCGTGGCCAAGGCTGCTACTACATCCGTCTTGGCCAGACTTATCCTTTGGTTGAGGTCATGGTCTGTGGATATGGATTCCAAGAAAACCCTGGAGGTGCTTCCTTTCAAGGGAGACAGTCTCTTTGTAGAAGACCTCAATAAGATTGTGGCTAATCTGGCTATTGCTAAAACAGCTTGCCTACCTAGTACGGCTCCTTCCACACAGAAGGCTAAAAGTACTTTCCCTCGGCCCATTCGTCCTCCAGGAGAAGCAAAAGGTCAGGCGTACCCAAAGCAAACTCGTGCTTCCAGACCTGTCAAGCCCTGACCGAAGCGTGCCTGGGCCACCCGTCAGCCGGCTTCCAAAACTGACAAGCATGACGGGGCGGGCCTCCCTCTGGAGGATCCCAGGGTGGGGGGCCAACTTCTAGGTTTTGCCCAGGAATGGTTGAAGACCACTTCAGATACCTGGCTGAGGGAAGTCGTTGCTCGAGGTTACGCCTTACCCTTCAAGATTTCTCCCACTCATCGATTTTGCCTGACAGATGTGCCTCTGGATCCGGCAAAAGCAAACACGTTGCACTCGGTGGTACATTCCCTCCTGAGCACAGGAGTGGTAGTACAGGTGCCTCTGGCTCAGAGAAGCAAGGGGTACTATTCACCGCTGTTCATAGTCCCGAAACCGAACGGATCCTCGCGGGCCATTTTCAATCTGAAGTCCTTGAACGAGCATGTGCGGATCTCCAAGTTTCGTATGTAAACACTGCGCTCTATTGTTCTGGCCTTGGAGCCTGGGGACTATATGGTCTCCCTGGACATACAGGATGCTTACCTACATATTCCTAATGCGGAATCTCATCAGCAGTACCTGAGGTTTGCTTCATTACCAATTTCGGGCGTTACCCTTTGGTTTGACAACGGCTCCCCGAGTTTTCACCAAAGTCATAGCGGCTACATTCCACAGTCAAGGGGTCAGGATCCTACCGTACTTGGACGGTCCAGTGCATGAAAGCCATCGGGTGGCTGATCAACTGGAAAAAGTCCTCCCTGGTTCCTGCTCGGAGCATGTTACATCTGGGAACGTTATTGGACACTCACAACCAACGGTTGTTCCTGTCTCAGGAGAAGGTCCTGAAGCTTCAGGACAGGATTTGATGCTTCCTATCTTGTCTCCAAGTGTCAAATCATTCGGCAATGCAAGTGCTGGGTCTCATGGTGTCGGCTTTCGACGTGGTGGAGTATGCTCAGTTCCACACTCGCCCTCTGCAGAAATTAATTCTGCCCAAGTGGGACGGCCTGCCTCACTGGATCAGATCTCACATGATCTCATTGTCTCCTGAGGTCTGCCTGTCACTGAGCTGGTGGCTACAGGACCAACAATTGAGCAGGGGCCATCCCTTCTGGATATCCGACTGGGTCCTTCTGACGACAGATGCCAGTCTGAGAGGTTGGGGCGTGGTGTTGGAACAACACTCTCTTCAGAGTCGGTGGACCAAGGAGGAGTCTCTGCTCTCGATCAATATTCTGGAACTGCGGGCAGTGTTCAATGCATTGACAATGGCCCAGCATCTAATACAGAACAGACCTGTTGAAGTACAGTCGCACAACGCCACCACGGTGGCGTACATCAATTATCAAGGCGGCACTCAAAGCCGCATGGCACTGAGGGAAGTATCACGGATTCCTCAGTGGGCAGAACGCCATCTGCGGCCATATCCGCAATGTTCGTTCCGGGCGTTCTGAACTGGGAAGCGGACTAGCTCAGTCATCGGGACATACACGCCGGAGAGTGGAGCCTCCATCTGGAGGTGCTTCAACTTCTGGTGGACACGTAGGGCCTTCCAGATGTGGATCTGATGGCGTCTTGACACAATCACAAGGTTCCGGTCTTCGGAATGAGAACAAGGGATCCTCAGGCTGCGTTCGTGGACGCTCTGGCAATTCCATGGAACTTTCATCTGCCATATGTGTTCCCTCCGGTGTCACTCCTGCCCAGAGTAATATGGAAGTTCAAGCAAGAGGGAGTAAACCTGCTTCTGGTCGCTACAGCGTGGCCCAGACGGCACTGGTTCTCCGATCTGCTGGCTCTCTCTTGCGATTGTCCCCTTCTACTTCCACAACGACCAGACCTCCTCGTTCAGGGCCCTTGTGTTTACCAGGATTTAGCCCGTCTGGCTTTGACAGCATGACTTTTGAAGTTTCCATCCTGAGGGCCAACGGTTTTTCTGAGGCGGTCGTTCAAACTATGTTGAAGGCCCGTAAGCCGGCTTCTCCTCGGATCTATAATAGGGTCTGGAATGCTTTCTTTACTTTGTGTGCGTCTCACACTCATGATGTTTTCAAGTTTAGTACGGCCAAACTATTGAGCTTCCTACAACAGGGCCTGGATTTAGTCCTCCGTCTGACCTCCCTCAAGGTTCACATCTCTGCCTTGTCGGTTTGGTTTCAGACGAAAATTGCTACCCTACCTGATGTCCATACATTCACTCAGGGTGTGTTGCGGATTCAGCCTCCTTATGTGCCACCTGTGGCCCCTGGGACTTGTCGGTGGTTTTGGAGGCCTTGTAAGAGTCTCCGTTTGAGCCTCTTGCCTCTGCTGACCTTAAGTGGCATTCCCTTTAAGGTCCTATTCTTGCTGGCGATTGCTTCAGCTAGAAGGGTCTCGGACTTGGGTGCCTTATCCTGTAAGTCTCCCTATTTGATTTTTCACCGTGACTGGGCGGTTCTTACATCGCGGCCAGGTTATTTACCTAAGGTGGTGTCCTCGTTCCACCTTAACCAGGAAATTGTGGTTCTAGCCTTTAATTCTCCTGAGTTGTCTTCCAAAGCGCGGTCTTTGGATGTGATATGGGCTCTCCGTATCTATGCAAAGAGAATTTCCTCTATTATGAAATCTGATTCTCTTTTTGTACTGTTTGGTTTTCACAAACGTGGCTGGCCTGCTTCAAAGCAGACTTTGGCCAGATGGATTAGAATGATGATTACACATGCTTATGTGCAGGCTGGGCGTCCAGTTCCTGCTACCATTAAAGCCCATTCTATTCGTTCGGCCGGACCTTCTTGGGCGGCCCACCGTGGTGCGATCCTTGAACAATTGTGCAAGGCTGCTACGTGGCTCTCAGCGAACACGTTTATAAGGTTCTATGCCTTCGATACCGCCGCTTCCCAGGATGCTTCCTTTGGACGCCAGGTTCTTGTACCCGCTACAGTGCGTCCCCTCCCATAAGGAACTGATTTAGGACATCCCCGATGTTGATCCTTGTGGAGCCCAGTGTACCCCGCAGCAGAAAACGAGATTTATGGTAAGAACTTACCGTTGTTAAATCTCTTTCTGCGAGGTACACTGGGCTCCAGAAGGCGCCCACCCTGACGCACTTAGCTTCTGTGGGTTGGTATTGGCATAGCCGCTGACACCCTCTCCTGCGGTGAGTGTGTAGTGTAATTGGCTACGAGCATTTGTTGTCTCTGGTACTTGCTACTGCATTGGGCTGGTTAACGAAACTGAGCTCCTGTGCATGAGGGCGGGGTTATAGAGGAGTAGGCGCTGTGCATCTTGGGAACAGTCAAAAGCTTTGAGCCTGTTGGTGCCTCGGATCAAGATCCTACTCTACACCCCGACGTTGATCCTTGTGGAGCCCAGTGTACCTCGCAGAAAGATCTAACAACGTTAAGTTCTTACCATAAATCTCGTTTTATGTATGTGGGGTATACGCATATTTTTAGTTTGTCTTCTTTTATGAATATTTTATTGAATTTATGTTCTCCAGGTGGGGACAAAAGGAAGGTCAGAAAAAATCCGAACTTACAACTTCCCTCAGGACCGTGTTACTGACCATCGAATCGGCAAATCTGTGCACAGCATGGAAGGATTCTTGCTTGGTGATGAACTTTTAGATGAGATGATTCAGGATCTCAGTGATTTCGCTATTTATGAATCTCTCATGGAGATTATTTCAAACGAACATTTATAAATAAAGGTACTGGTTGTATTTTTACTATTTTAAGTTTTTGTCTGGTATTTAATAATACAACGGACCTGATCATGCAAAGTTTTGCAGGACTTCTAGCACACAAGCCCGACAGCAAGTATGATTTTACTGTAGAAAGGTGCTAAGTGTAATGTGTGAATATAAAATTCAGTAATATGGAGTAGTGTAGTAGGACAGTATCCTGCATATGGAAATTTGTGTGGTTCTAGCTTCAACGGTGGAACAGCAACCTCACTGATATGGTTAGGAGTTCACCCATCATCACAGACCAGGAGTGATACATGAACTAAATAGCATAAAAGAATAATAGCAGGGCACCTGGACAGTGTAATCCCTGTTAGTTGACAGAATACACACTTTGCTTGAATTGTTTGAAATGGGAGGCAGTTAAAATACCGGCTGCCGGGATCCCGACAGCCGGTGACATACCGACGGCTGGAATCCCGAACTCCACAGGATAGTTCCACTCGGTTGGTGCGTCCACACCACCAACCAAGTGGGAATAGAACCTGTGGCGAGTGAAGCGAGCCCGCGAGAGGACTCGCTGCTGGGATTCCGGCAGACGGGATGCAGCTGTTTGTATACTGACAGCCGGCATTCCGTCTGCCGGTAAAACATACCAAACCCACTGAAATAGCCATACAGTCTATAAGAAAATTAATTCAATTTGGGAAAGTGGTTGTGTCTTTATGGATGGTTTATTGGGGGTCATTCCGAGTTGTTTGCTCGTTGACGATTTTCGCAATGGAGCGATTTAAGGCAAAAATGCGCATGGTACGCAGTGCGTATGTGGTAAGTATTTTAGCACAAAACTTAGTAGATTTACTCACGTCCGAACGAAGAATTTTCATTGTTGAAGTGATCGGAGTGTGATTGACAGGAAGTGGGTGTTTCTGGACGTTTTCTGGGAGTGTGCGGAAAAACGCAGACGTGTCAGGGAAAAATGCGGGAGTGTCTGGTGAAACGGGGGAGTGGCTGGCAGAACGCAGGGCGTGTTTGTGACGTCAAACCAGGAACGAAACGGCCTGAGCTGATCGCAATCTGTGAGTAGATCTGGAGCTACTCAGAAACTGCTAAGAAATTTCTATTCGCAATTCTGCTAATCTTTCGTTCGCTATTCTGCTATGCTAAGATACACTCCCAGAGGGCGGCGGCCTAGCGTGTGCAATGCTGCTAAAATCTGCTAGCAAGCGAACAACTCGGAATGACCCCCATTGTGAGCTATTCTCTTTAATTACTCTGATCAACACTGATTTTATTGGCAATCATATAAGGGAGATTTTGGAGAAGCTTCTTGTGATGCTGAAGCCAAATATGACGTCCGTTTTGCTCACTTGTCTCTAATTTTTGAGGTACACGGACATTAAACAATAGACAATGCCAGCTGCTCAACTACCAACTGTCAACTCGCAGTGGACTATTACTTGTATGCAGAAGAGGAACATTCTTGAATATACGTGTCTCAACTTCTAGATTTAGTTTTGCAATGAGTCTTATGTGCATCAGTATTGCATTTCTACTACGTGTGTAGATTTACAGAAATATGTAACTGATGTGTTTTAAATGTGGTCTGTGTATGACAATATAGGGGGAGGAGGGTTGGTATAATAATCATATGTGGAGAAAGGTGATCAACATTCATTTTACATCAAAATCCAGTTTTGAAAGCTTTTGTAAAGGAAGGTCTGTTTCTCATACGTCCTAGAGGATGCTGGGGACATTTCAAGAACCATGGGGCATAGACGGGATCTGCAGGAGACATGGGCACCCTAAGACTTTCAAAGGGGTGTGAACAGGTTCCTCCCTCTATGCTCCTCCTCCAGACTCCAGTTTTAGAATTGTGCCCAGGCAGACTGGATGCACTCTGAGGAGCTCTACTGAGTTTCTCTGAAAAAGACTTATGTTAGGTTTTTTATTTTCAGGGACAACTGCTGGCAACAATTTCCCTGCTTCGTGGGACTTAGGGGAGAGAAGTCAGACCTACTTCCAGTGAGTTAAAGGCTCTGCTTCTTGGCTACAGCACACCATTAGCTCCTGAGGGTTTAAAACAATAAGTACGCCTAGGGGTTCATTCCCAGAGCCTGCCGTCACCCCCCTTGCAGAGCCAGAAGTCAGAAGACAGGTGAGTAGAAGATCAGAAGACTTCAGTGACGGCTTTGAGGTACCACACAGCGATCGCGCTGCGCGCCATGCTACCACACACAGCGGCACTACAGGGTGCAGGGCGTGGGGGAGCGCCCTGGGCAGCATATAAAACCTCATATGAGACTGGCAAAGAGTGGTATAAGTGCCTAGGCACTAAATCCTAAGCCTGCCAGTATAAATATGTTAAAAAAATAGTGGGGCTGAAGCGCGCCTTTAAGGGGGCGAGGCTTAGCCCTCACAGCTCTACTCAGCGCCATTTTCTCTTCACAGAGCTGCAGAGACGCTGGTCCTTAACACTGCTGTACAAGTAACGGTGCAAAACGGGGGGGGGGGGGGGGGCGCTACAGGTCTGAGACAATATATAAGAGTTTCAGAACCGGGATAATCTCTAGGTTGTGAGCTGGCAAACTCCATTTGTGTTTCTCTGACAGGCTTTACTGTGGGTCTGTTCCCTATATGCCCAGTGTGTCTGTAGGTGTCGGTTCACGTGTGTCGGCATGTCTGAGGCTGAGTGCTCTTCCCAGGAGGAGACTCTATTAGGGACAGAAACGGCTGTGGTAGTGACCCTGTTGGCACCGCCGACTCCTGATTGGGTAAATGTGTTGAATGCTTTGAATTCTAATGTGGCTCTTATTAGTAACAGATTGGATAAATCTGAGTCTCAAAACCAGGCATGGAAGAAGTCTGTGGAGGTTGTGTTATCACAAGTCCAGACCCCTTTGGGGTCACATAAGCGTTCGTTTGCTCAGTTGGCAGACACAGATACCGACACGGACACTGACTCCAGTGTCGACTATAGTGATACCAGATTAGACCCAAAATTGGTAAAGAACATTCAGTAAATGATTGTGGCGATAAGACGTATTGCATATCACTGAGGACCCTACTGTTCCTGATAAAAGGGGCTGTATGTATAAGGGAAAGAAACCTGAGGTAATGTTTCCTCCCGCTCATGAACAGAATACTCTTTTTGAAAAGCTGTGGGAAAATCCTGACAAAGTTTCAGATTCCCAAAAGGATTCCGGTGGCTTATCCCTTTCCCTCTGTGGATAGAGAAAAGTGGGAATCACCCCCCATTGTGGACAAGGCTCTATCACGGTTGTCTAAAAAGGTGGCTCTACCGTCTCCTGACCTGGCAGCCCGTAAGGATCCTGCGGATCGTAGACCGAAAAATACGTTAAAATCCATTTACGTCACCACAGGTACACTACTCAGACCAACCATTGCATCTGCATGGGTAAGTAGTGCTATCGAGAAGTGGGCAGATTACTTGTCATCTGATATAGATACCCTGGATAGGGATAGCATCCTTTTAACGCTGGGTTATATCAGGGACGCTGCAGCCTACCCAAAGGAAGCAGCGAGAGATATTGGCCTTTTGGGATCAAAGGCCAATGCCATGGCAGTTTCAGGTAGGAGGGCATTGTGGATTCATAAATGGAATGCTGATGCTGACTCTAAGAAAGCTATGGAGTCTCTACCGTATAAAGGTGGTGTATTGTTTGGTGACGGCCTCGCTGATTTGGTATCTAAGGCTACCGCGGGTAAGTCGTCTTTTTTGCCTTATGTTCCTCCACAACAAAAGAGAGCTCACCACTATCAGATGCAGTCCTTTCGGCCAAATAGATACAAAAAAGGCCGAGGTTATTCCTTCCTTGCTAATAGAGGACGAGGAAAAGGTAAAAGATCTCCGGCCGTGCCGGGTTCCCAGGAGCAGAAGTCCTCCCGGCTTCTGCCAAATCCACCGCATGACGCTGGGACTCCTCTGCGGGAGTCCGCACCAGTGGGGGCACGTCTCAAACTCTTCAGTCAGTTCTGGGTTCGTTCGGACCTGGACCCATGGGCATTAGAAATAGTGTCCCAGGGGTACAAACTAGAGTTTCAAGACGTTCCCCCTTGTCGATTTTTCAAATAGGCCTTACTAGCTTCTCTTCCGGACAGGGAGGTAGTATGCGATGCAATACAAAAGTTGTGTCAAAATCAAATCATTATCGGGGTTCCCCTGTCACAACAGGGAGAAGGCTTTTATTCGAGTCTGTTCCTGGTCCCGAAGCCGGACGGATCGGTCAGACCAATTCTGTACCTAAAATCCCTGAATTTCTACCTAAGAAAATTCAAATTCAAGATGGAATCTCTCCGAGCAGTGATCTCCAGTCTGGAGGAAGGGGATTTTATGGTGTCGGTCGACATAAAGGATGCCTACTTACACGTCCCCATATATCCTCCGCATCAGGCTTACCTTAGGTTTGCCATTCAGGATTGTCATTACCAATTTCAGACATTGCCGTTTGGTCTGTCCACGGCTCCGAGGATTTTCACCAAGGTAATGGCGGAAATGATGGTTCTTCTGTGCAAGCAAGGAGTCACAATTATCCCGTACTTGGACGATCTCCTGATAAAGGCGAGATCCAAGGAAAAACTGGTGCAGGACATTGCGCTCTCCCTAACAGTTCTGCAACAATATGGTTTGCTCCTAAACTTGCCAAAGTCACAGTTAATTCCGACAAAACGGCTGTCGTTTTTGGGAATGATTCTTGACACAGAATTACAGAGTCTTTCTTCCAGTGGAAAAGGCTCTAGAAATTCAGAGTCTGGTCAAACAAATTCTGAAACCAGCGAGAGTGTCAATCCTTCAATGCACTCGATTGCTGGGGAAGATGGTGGCGGCCTACGAGGCCATTCGATTTGGCAGATTCCATGCCAGAGTGTTTCAGTGGGACCTGTTGGACAAGTGTTCCGGATCCCATCTGCACATGCACCGGAAAATAATCCTGTCCTCCAAGATCAGAATCTCTCACTCCTGTGGTGGCTGCACAGCTCTCACCTCCTAGAGGGATGCAGGTTCGGGATCCAAGACTGGATCCTAGTGACCACAGATGGGAGTCTCCGAGGCTGGGGAGCAGTCACACAGGGGGAAACCTTCCAGGGAAGATGTTCAAGCCAGGAACTTTGTTTACACATAAACGTTCTGGAGTTAAGGGCCATTTACAATGGCCTTCTTCAAGCGGAACATCATCTTCGCAATCTGCCCGTCCTGATCCAGTCGGTCAATATAACAGCAGTAGCGCACATAAACCGCCAGGGCGGAACAAAGAGAAGAGCAGCAATGGCAGAGGCCACAAAAGTTCTCCGCTGGCCGGAAAGACACACAAGCGCTCTGTCAGCGATCTTCATTCCAGGAGTGGATAACTGGGAAGCAGACTTCCTCAGCAGACACGATCTCCATCCAGGAGAGTGGGGTCTTCATCAAGAGGTCTTTGCAGAAGTGACAAGTCGTTGGGGAATTCCTCAAATAGACATGATGGCGTCTCGCCTCAACAAGAAACTTCAGAAATATTGTTCCAGGTCGAGGGACCCTCAAGCAGTAGCAGTGGACGCCCTAGTGACACCATGGGTGTTTCAGTCGGTGTATGTGTTCCCTCCGCTTCCACTCATTCCAAAGGTGCTACGGATCATAAGAGGAACAAAGGTTCAGGCGATCCTCATTGTTCTGGACTGGCCAAGGAGGGCTTGGTATCCAGATCTTCAGGAATTACTCATAGGAGATCCATGGCCTCTTCCTCTACGAGAGGATCTGTTACAGCAGGTGCCGTGCGTATATCAAGACTTACCGCGGCTACGTTTTGACAGCTTGGCGGTTGAACGCCGGATCCTAGCCCAAAAGGGTATTCCCACACTTGTTCAGGCTAGAAACATTACCACCGTATTTGGAGAAAATATGTGTCTTGGTGTTAATCCAAGAAGGCTCCTACAGAAGAATTTCATTCATCCGTTTTCTCCATTTTCTACAAGCAGGTGTGGATGTGGGCCTAAAGTTGGGCTCCATTAAAGTACAAATTTCAGCCTTATCAAGTTTTTTTTCCAAAAACAATTGGCCTCCCTTCCAGAAGTTCAGACTTTTTTGTGAAAGGTGTGTTGCACATCCAATCTCCCTTTGTGCCCCCTGTGGCACCGTGGGATCTTAACGTGGTGTTGCAATTCCTTCAATCTCATTGGTTTGAACCTTTACAAAAGGTGGAGTTGAAATTCCTCACTTGGAAAGTGTTCATGCTGTTGGCCTTGGCATCCGCCAGGCGGGTGTCTGAATTGGCGGACTTATCTCACAAGAGCCCTTATTTGATCTTCCATGAAGATAGAGCAGAATTGAGGACTCATCAGCAATCGGCAGTTTCTGCCGAAAGTGGTTTCATCGTTCCACTTGAAATAGTCTACTGTGGTGCCAGTGGCTACTGACGCCTTGCTGGAATCTAAGCTTCTCGATGTAGTAAGAGCTTTGAAAATGTATGTCGCCAGAACGGCTCAGTTTAGGAAAACAGAGGCTCTGTTTGTCCTGTATGCTCACAATAAAATTGGAGCTACTGCTTCCAAGCAGACTATTGCACGCTGGATCTGTCATATGATTCAGCAGGCTCATTCTACGGCTGGATGGCCGTTACCGAAATCGGTGAAGGCCCATTCTACCAGAAAGGTGGGCTCATCATGGGCGGCTGCCCGGGGGGGTCTCTGCTTTACAACTTTGCCGAGCGGCTACTTGGTCGGGTTCAAACACCTTTGCAATGTTCTACAAGTTTGATACCCTGGCTGATGAGGACCTCATGTTTGGTCAATCGGTGCTGCAGAGTCGTCCGCACTCTACCGCCCTTTCTAGAGCTTTGGTATAAACCCCATGGTTCTTGAAGTGTCCCCAGCATCCTCTAGGACGTATGAGAAAATAGGATTTTAATACCTAATTCTCTTAGTCCGTAGAGGATACTGGGCGCCCGTCCCAGTGCGTACTGTATCTGCAGTTATTAGTAATGGTTACACGCATGTTACGTTTATGTTCAGCCTGTTGCTGATGTTCATGCCGTTGACTTGCGTTGTTGAATGCCATGTTGTATGGCGTGCTTGAGGTGTGAGCTTGTATGTATCTCACCTTAGTTTAACAATAAATCCTTTTCCTCGAAATGTCCGTCTCCCTGGGCAAAGTTCCTATAACTGGAGTCTGGAGGAGGGTCATAGAGGGAAGAGCCAGTTTACACCCCTTTGAAAGTCTTAGGGTGCCCATGTCTCCTGCAGATCCCGTCTAAGCCCCATGGTTCTTGAAGTGTCCCCAGCATCCTCTATGGACTAAGAGAAAAGGATTTACCGGTAGGTATTAAAATCCTATTTTCTTTAACGTCCTAGTGGATGCTGGGGACTCCGTAAGGACCATGGGGAATAGACTGGCTCCGCAGGAGACTGGGCACTCTAAGAAAGATTTAGTACTACTGGTGTGCACTGGCTCCTCCCTCTATACCCCTCCTCCAGACCTCAGTTAGAATCTGTGCCCGGCCAGAGCTGGGTGCCTTTAGTGGGCTCTCCTGAGCTTACTAAGAAAGAAAATATTTTAGTTAGGTTTTTTATTTTCAGAGAGCTTCTGCTGGCAACAGACTCTCTGCTACGTGGGACTGAGGGGAGAGAAGCAAACCTACTAACTGCGGCTAGGTTGCGCTTCTTAGGCTACTGGACACCATTAGCTCCAGAGGGATCGAACACAGGACCTGACCTTGTCGTCCGGAGCCGCGCCGCCGTCCCCCTTGCAGAGCCAGAAGTCAGAAGCCGGCGGGTTGAAGCAAGAAGACGTCAAAATCGGCGGCAGAAGACGCCTGTCTTCATATGAGGTAGCGCACAGCACTGCAGCTGTGCACCATTGCGCCCACACACTCCAGTCACTGTAGGGTGCAGGGCACAGGGGGGGGCGCCCTGGGCATCAATTAAGTACCTCCTGCAAAAGCAGCATATATACAGTTGGACACTGTTATATGCATGAGCCCCCGCCATTAATTTTACACAAAATCGCGGGACAGAAGCCCGCCGCTGAGGGGGTGGGGCCTTCTTCCTCAGCACTCACCAGCGCCATTTTCTCTCCACAGCTCCGCTGAGAGGAAGCTCCCCAGGCTCTCCCCTGCAGATTCACGGTAGAAAGAGGGTAAAAAGAGAGGGGGGGCACATAAATTTAGCGCATTAATCATATATACAGCAGCTACTGGGTAAACACTAAGTTACTGTGTGACTCCTGGGTCATATAGCGCTGGGGTGTGTGCTGGCATACTCTCTCTCTGTCTCTTCAAAAGGCCTTGTGGGGGTCCTGTCCTCATATAGAGCATCCCCTGTGTGTGTGTGGTGTGTCGGTACGCGTGTGTCGACATGTTTGACGAAGAGGGCTATGTGGAGGCAGAGCAAGTGCAGATGAATGACGTGTCGCCACTGACGGTGCCGACACCTGATTGGATGGATATGTGGAAGGTGTTAAATGATAATGTAAACTCCTTACATAAAAGGTTGGATAAAGCTGATACCTTGGGACAGTCATGGTCTCAACCCATGCCTGATCCTACAGCGCAGAGGCAGTCAGGGTCTCAAAAGCGCCCACTATCCAAAATTGTTGACAGATATCGACACGGATTCTGACTCCAGTATCGATGACGATGATGCAAAATTGCAGCCTAAAATGGCTAAAGCCATCCGCTACATGATTATAGCAATGAAGGATGTTTTGCACATTTCAGAGGTAAACCCTGTCCCTGACAAGAGGGTTTATATGTATGGGGAGAAAAAGCAAGAGGTGACTTTTCCCCCTTCAAATGAGTTAAATGAATTATGTGAAAGAGCGTGGGATTCCCCCGATAAGAAAGTGCTGATTTCCAAAAGGTTACTTATGGCGTACCCTTTCCCGCCAACGAACAGGATGCGCTGGGTATCCTCCCCTATGGTAGATAAAGCTCTCACACGCTTATCTAAGAAGGTGGCCCTGCCGTCACAGGATACGGCCGCACTAAAGGATCCTGCAGATAGAAAGCAGGAAAGTATCCTGAAATCTGTTTATACACATTCAGGTACTCTGCTGAGGCCGGCAATTGCGTCGGCTTGGATGTGTAGTGCTGTAGCAGCATGGATAGATAATCTGTCTGAGGAAATGGATACCGTAGACAAGGATACCATTTTGCTGACCCTGGGGCATATAAAAGACACTGTCCTATATATGAGGGATGCCCAGAGGGACATTTGCCTACTGGGCTCTAGAATAAATGCAATGTCAATTTCTGCCAGAAGGGTCCTGTGGACTCGGCAGTGGACAGGTGATGCCGACTCCAAGAAGCACATGGAGGTGTTACCTTACAAGGGTGAGGAATTGTTTGGGGACGGTCTCTCGGACCTGGTTTCCACAGCTACGGCTGGGAAGTCAAACTTTTTGCCATATATTCCCTCGCAGCCTAAGAAAGCACCGTATTACCAAATGCAGTCCTTTCGCTCGCAAAGAAGCAAAAAGGTCAGAGGTGCGTCCTTTCTTGCCAGAGGCAGGGGTAGAGGAAAGAAGCTGCACCATACAGCTAGTTCCCAGGAACAGAAGTCCTCCCCGGCTTCCACTAAATCCACCGCATGACGCTGGGGCTTCACAGGGGGAGCCAGGAGCGGTGGGGGCGCGTCTCCGAAATTTCAGCCACCAGTGGGTTCGCTCACAGGTGGATACCTGGGCTATACAGATTGTGTCTCAGGGATACAAGCTGGAATTCGAAGTGATGCCCCCTCACCGTTACCTCAAATCGGCTCTGCCAGCTTCCCCCATGGAACGGGAAGTAGTGTTAGCGGCAATTCACAAATTATATCTCCAGCAGGTGGTGGTAAAGGTTCCCCCTCCTTCAACAGGGAAGGGGATACTATTCCACAATGTTTGTGGTACCGAAACCGGACGGTTCGGTCAGACCCATATTGAATTTATAGTCCCTGAATATTTATCTGAAAAGATTCAAGTTCAAAATGGAATCGCTCAGAGCGGTCATTGCAAGCCTGGAAGAGGGGGATTTTATGGTGTCTCTGGACATCAAGGATGCTTACTTGCATGTCCCCATTTATCCACCTCATCAGGAGTACCTCAGATTTGTGGTACAGGACTATCATTACCAATTCCAGACGTTGCCGTTTGGGCTCTCCACGGCACCGAGAATATTTACCAAGGTTATGGCAGAAATTATGGTGCTCCTTCGAAAGCAAGGAGTCACAATTATCCCATACTTGGACGATCTCCTCATAAAGGCGAGGTCCAGAGAGCAGTTGCTGATCAGCGTAGCACACTCTCAGGCAGTGTTGCAACAGCACGGCTGGATTCTGAATATCCCAAAGTTGCAGCTGATTCCTACAACGCGTCTGCCCTTTCTGGGCATGATTCTGGACACGGACCAGAAGAAGGTGTTTCTCCCGGCGGAGAAGGCTCAAGAGCTCGTGACTCTAGTCAGGGACCTCTTGAAACCAAAACAGGTGTCGGTGCATCGCTGCACACGAGTCCTGGGAAAGATGGTGGTATCATACGAAGCCATTCCCTTCGGCAGGTTCCATGCGAGGATCTTTCAATGGGATCTGTTGGACAAGTGGTCCGGATCGCATCTTCAGATGCATCGGCTGATCACCCTGTCCCCCAGGGCCAGGGTGTCTCTTCTGTGGTGGCTACAGAGTGCTCACCTTCTCGACGGCCGCAGGTTCGGCATACAGGACTGGGTCCTGGTGACCACGGATGCGAGCCTCCGAGGGTGGGGGGCAGTCACTCAGGGAAGAAACTTCCAAGGGTTGTGGTCAAGTCAGGAGGCTTGTCTGCACATAAATCTCCTGGAACTAAGGGCCATATACAACGCCCTGAGTCAAGCGGAGCCTCTGCTTCGCAAGCAACCGGTGCTGATTCAGTCAGACAACATCACCGCAGTGGCTCATGTAAACCGCCAGGGCGGCACAAGAAGCAGAGTGGCGATGGCGGAAGCCACCAGGATTCTTCGTTGGGCGGAGAATCACGTGCAAGCACTGTCAGCAGTGTTCATTCCGGGAGTGGACAACTGGGAAGCAGACTTCCTCAGCAGACACGACCTCCACCCGGGAGAGTGGGAACTTCATCACAAAGTCTTCACTCAGATTACAAATCGATGGGAGCTGCCACAGGTAGATATGATGGCGTCCCATCTCAGCAAAACTATAAAGGTATTGTGCCAGGTCAAGAGACCCTCAGGCGATAGCTGTGGACGCACTGGTAACGCCGTGGGTGTTCCAGTCGGTCTATGTGTTTCCTCTTCTTCCTCTCATACCCAAGGTGCTGAGAATCGGAAGAAGAAGAGGAGTGAGAACAATACTCATTGTTCTGGATTGGCCAAGAAGGACTTGGTACCCGGAACTGCAAGTAATGCTCACAGAGGACCCGTGGCCTCTGCCTCTCAGACAGGACCTGTTGCAACAGGGGCCCTGTCTATTCCAAGACTTACCGCGGCTGCATTTGACGGCATGGCGGTTGAACACAGGATCCTAGCGGAAAAAGGCATTCCAGAAGAAGTTATTCCTACGCTGATAAAGGCTAGGAAGGACGTGACCGCAAAACACTATCACCGTATATGGCGAAAATATGTTGCCTGGTGTGAGGCCAGGAAGGCCCCTACTGAGGACTTCCAGCTGGGCCGGTTCCTACACTTCTTACAGTCTGGAGTGACTATGGGCTTGAAGTTGGGGTCCATAAAGGTCCAGATTTCGGCCCTATCCATTTTCTTTCAAAAGGAACTGGCTTCTCTTCCTGAAGTTCAGACGTTTGTTAAGGGAGTCCTGCATATTCAGCCCCCTTTTGTGCCACCAGTGGCACCTTGGGATCTCAACGTGTGGGTTTCCTGAAATCCCACTGGTTTGAGCCACTTAAGACCGTGGAGCTGAAGTATCTCACGTGGAAAGTGGTCATGCTATTGGCCTTAGCTTCGGCTAGGCGTGTGTCAGAATTGGCGGCTTTGTCATGCAAAAGCCCATATCTGGTTTTCCATATGGACAGGGCAGAATTACGGACATGTCCGCAATTTCTGCCGAAGGTGGTGTCATCTTTTCATTTGAACCAACCTATTGTGGTGCCTGCGGCTACTCGTGACTTGGAGGATTCCAAGTTGCTTGATGTAGTCAGGGCTTTGAAGATCTATGTAGCCAGGACGGCTGGAGTCGGGAAAACTGACTCGCTGTTTATCCTGTATGCCCCCAACAAGCTGGGTGCGCCTGCTTGAAAGCAAACCATTGCTCGCTGGATCTGTAACACGATTCAGCAGGCTCATTCTGCGGCTGGATGGCCGCATCTAAAATCTGTGAAAGCCCATTCCACAAGGAAGGTGGGCTCTTCTTGGGCTGCTGCCTGAGGGGTCTCGGCATTACAGCTTTGCCGAGCGGCTACTTGGTCGGGTTCAAACACATTTGCTAAGTTCTACAAGTTTGATACCCTGGCTGAGGAGGACCTTGTGTTTGCCCATTCGGTGCTGCAGAGTCATCTGCACTCTCCCGCCTGTTTGGGAGCTTTGGTATAATCCCCATGGTCCTTACGGAGTCCCCAGCATCCACTAGGACGTTAGAGAAAATAAGATTTTACTCACCGGTAAATCTATTTCTCGTAGTCCGTAGTGGATGCTGGGCGCCCGTCCCAAGTGCGGATTTTCTGTGATACGTGTATATAGTTATTGCTTAATAAAGGGTTATGTTATGTTGGCATCCATTGTTTGATGCTCTGTTGTTCATACTGTTGACTGGGTAAGTTGATCACAAGTTATACGATGTGATTGGTGTGGCTGGTATGAGTCTTACCCTGGATTCCAAAATCCTTTCCTTATAATGTCAGCTCTTCCGGGCACAGTTTCCTTAACTGAGGTCTGGAGGAGGGGCATAGAGGGAGGAGCCAGTGCACACCAGTAGTACTAAATCTTTCTTAGAGTGCCCAGTCTCCTGCGGAGCCCGTCTATTCCCCATGGTCCTTACGGAGTCCCCAGCATCCACTAC
Organism: Pseudophryne corroboree; assembly: GCF_028390025.1. Classification (NCBI taxonomy): domain Eukaryota; kingdom Metazoa; phylum Chordata; class Amphibia; order Anura; family Myobatrachidae; genus Pseudophryne; species Pseudophryne corroboree. The sequence goes on from NC_086447.1 coordinate 677,775,080, forward strand.
GGACTACGAGAAATAGATTTACCGGTGAGTAAAATCTTATTTTCGCACACGCCAGTTTTGACCAGCCGTCAAAAAGCCAGGCAAAAGAAGCAAAGTAGCAAGTAGACCTCTAGGAGAAACGTAATTATTCTTGGTTATCCTGTTTGCCAACACCAATTGAATGTTTGGTATGTGGCTGATACTGTATGTCCTAATTGGAGAATTCTTTTTTTTTTTTTTAAGACCTATAAAACCTGATTACTTTCAACTATTTACTAACAATATTACTTATCAACTGTGACAGTCTAGAATGCCAGATATTCGGTCTCTAGTTTTAGTTTATTATTTTTGTAACATTTGGGAACAAACACCCGAATACCTATTTGACTGTTAATACCCAGAATTGTAAGAGGGCCATGTTTACAATCTAGGTGTCAGATACTTAAGGTGAGGTGCCATTTAATACCTGTAGGTTCAGCCAGATTGCAGTGAGGAAACTATACTTATTAGGGCTGTGTGATGCAGCTACTTATTATTTCTGGCTTGGGAGTCAGAGGGTGAAATGCGTAGATATTGTGCAGAGTGATGACGTTAGGGATTGTTTTGGAACAAGCGAAGAGATGCATGTTTGTTCTTGTTCGTAGCTTACAGTATAAGTAGTAGATACAGGGACACATTCAGAAGTGCATGCAATGTCCGATGTAGTGGAGCTGTTTCTGCTATTGCCAATTGTCTCTACATAGATGCCGTTGTAAATTCAGGCGAGAAATGTATTGGAGAGTGATCTTCCTGGGCGTTGATGGAGGGGTCTTGGCACATGTACAGAGAATGGTCATCTTCTGGCCGTGTTATGAGAGTGTCTATAAAAGTGGTTGTGTATGCATATACCCCACCGCGCACATGTGAGGCCATACAGCACCTGCCATAGGTCTGATGCATGTTTCGATGGTGCGTTCAATAGTTCACCTAAAGATGCAACAGTCAGTATTTAAGCATGTACAGATGCTAAAAGTGGGTGTCTCAGCCGCATGTACAGATGCTAAAAGTGGGTGTCTCAGCCTTACACATTTTGACTTGCATATGTACACTAGGGAGGGACTTTATAGCATCATTTGCATAAGGTCGCAGACAGGCAACAGCCAATAGATGCTATTGTAAGCCCTTCCATGTTCACCTCTGAATCGGATCACTTTTACACCAAAAACCCAGGTTCGAACCAGGTTTCCGGATACAGTTCCAACCTGGGTCAGACCCTGTTTACACTGCACATTGGACCCAGTTTATTCCCTGGTCAACCCCATTTATACCCATTTTACACAGCCAAAAATAACACAGGTTATTGCATGTGAATGTGCAGTAACCTGGCTTTTATTGCAGTGTGAAAGGGTGCAGGAGAAATATCCCAGGTCAAGTCACCTGGCATTTCAACCTATGTTTAAAGCAGGGTTAAACACAGGTTTCTGTGCGGTGTGAATGGGTTGCCGGGTCGATGTGACCCACTACCCATTCACACTATAGGAGCAGGCGGCGCTTGGAGATCATCTGATCTCCAAGTACCGCCTCCACACGTTACGCCATCAACACAGCAGTATTCTGTGTTGGGGCTGCCAGTCTGAAAGAGATCGCACCTGGAAAGGACGCGTGCACAAGTCCCGGGTGTGACCTGCTTTTGGCAATGTGAGTGAACCCGGGTCTGCCCTGCATGTCACTCACTGACCCTCCCTTAAGGCGGACCTCTGCATACACAGCCAATCAGCAGCTTTTAAGCTTGATCTTGGTTTAGCTGTTAACACTGCATCGTTACCTGGGTCCAACCCTGGTCGCTACCAGGGTGGGGTTTCCTGGTCACTCAACATGGGTTATTTTTCAAGGACCCTTTTACACCAAGTTGCCACTTGGGTAGACCCAGCAATAACCCAGGTCAACAGCTCTGTGCAAATGGGGTATTAGTCTAATCACTGCATTCAAAATAGATTTTGTAGGAAAAAAGTTTATTTAGGGGGAATTGAAATAGTTCTGTGGGAGGTAAAGTGCGTGAACTTGTTTTCCATTGTCAGATGTGTGTATCTGAATTGTTTTATATATATATATATATATATATATATATATATATATTTATATATATATATATATATATATATATATATATATATATATATATATATATATATAATATAAATTATACATTTTTTTCTTTTTGTGTTTATATGGATTGGTCCTTTGTTGAATATAAAACATTCAGAGACCAGACTAGCACATAGGCAGTGAACTAAAAAGGTAGACATTATTGCCAACAAGAGATAGACAAAAAGTACCTTTTTGTAGGTAGCTTCTGATCCCTAATTGGAATATTATTAGGGTGTGCAGTCCAGACCTCCGCCCATATAGGGAATATTATAGTCTTGGGTATTCAAAAATTATGGGGTCTATGTACTATGCCTTGGATGGAGATAAAGTACCTTGGATGGAGATAAAGTACCAGCCAATCGGCTCCTAACTACCATGTCACAGGCTATTTGTAAAATGACAGTTAGGAGCTGATTGGCTGGCACTTCATATCCAGCAACTTTATCTCTGTCCAAGGCTTGGTAAATAGACCCCAATGTTTGAACTGAAAAGTGAATATCTGAGGTGAAATGTTGGGAAGACAACACATGTTGAAAGAGGATACTGAGGGGCAGACCCAGTTAGCTGTTGTTCCTTCCATGGGCAGATAGACTCTAACTTTAACGTCCGGAGCTATTGAATTATAAGCCTATTTCCTAGTGCGTTAACTCGGAATTAATGTGTGTTAGCTGCAGGCTTAACTTCCTGGAGCTATGGATTAATGCTTTTGCTGCAGTAAGGACACCTCAGGAGGGTGCGAACAGAAATTTGTGGTAAGTGTAACCTGTGTACTTCAAGCTGCAATTGAATTACGTCTGGCACTGCTAGATGCCTGCAGTTAATTGAATCTGCCCCTAAAAATACATGGGTATAGATCATCATGGGAGAGTTGAGAGATGGATGGTTATCTGAGATAATCACATGCTTCAATAATTATGAAAAGGTAGCAGAGGGGATAGGTTTATAGATATTTGTTAAGGCTGGGATGAGGTTTATCGTTAAGGAAAAAGGAAGGGGAATCAGTTGCACAGGAAGAAAAGGGATACCCCTAATTTATATATAACATTAATTGTTCATGTACTTTTTGGGGGTGCTACAACAGATCATATCGTAATACAAGGTAAGGAAAAGAGAAAAGAAAAGGATCTGTTTATGGTGCACAAAGAATTAAAATATAACTTCTTAATTGTTTTAATTAAGAAAATTCTGACATGTTACGCTTTTACATGTCTTGATTATTAACTTGTATGCAAAATATTTAAAAAACATGAATGACACTTTTGTGAAAGTATGACAACACTGTGCACTACAGATAAGAAAGAATAAACATAGATTTATTAAAAAACTGAGTGTCTGTTTTGTGTCTGTCCTATTATCACTGTCTTAATATAAGTTAGTATTGTTCTGTATTTGTTTTCAATTTGTGATACACTACACTACAATTGTATCCAAGTTGCTACTTTAATGTTTCTATAAAGACCTTGGCATATTGCCCGGACTCCTTGGGGTTTGGATACAAATATGTGTCTCAAACTTCAGTAATGTAACAAGGTAATCCTGTGCGTCTCAAATTGTGCCTTAATTGGCTAGAGGGACAAGTATTATAGAAACGGGTTGCCATTAAAGAGGTTTTGCATATCACTGAAGAACCCCCTGTCCCTGACACGAGGGTACACATGCATAAAGGGAAAAAGCCTGAGGTTGCTTTTCTGTCCTCATTTGAGCTAAGCGAATTGTGCGAAAAGGCTTGGGAATCACCAAATAGGAGACTACAAGTTCCCAAAAGGATTCTTATGGCGTATCCCTTTCCACAAAAGAACAGGATACAATGGGAATCTTCGCCTAAAGTAGACAAGGCGCTGACACGCTTGTCCAAGAAGGTGGCACTGCCTTCCCAGGATACAGCTACCCTCAAGGATCCTGCTGATCGTAAGCAGGAGGTTACCATGAAGTACATTTACACACATTCCGGTACTATTGTTAGGCCGGCTATGGCATCGGCCTGGGTGTGTAGTGCTGTCGCAGCATGGACAGATTCCTTATCTACGGAGATTGACACCCTAGAGAAGGATACCATTCTAATGACCCTAGAGGATATCAAAGATGCAGCTTTATATATGCGGAATGCTCAGAGACATTTGTTTACTAAGCTCCAGAATAAATGCTATGTCTATTTCTGCTAGGCGACTCTTGTGGACCCGACAGTGGACGGGGGATGCCGACTCAAAGCGGCATTTGGAGTCGTTGCCTTACAAGGGGGAGGAGTTGTTTGAAGAAGGCCTCTCGGACCTTGTCTCTACTGCTACGACCGGTAAATCGAATTTCTTACCTTATATTCCCTCGCAACATACTAAGAAGGCACCTCATTATCAAATGCAGTCGTTTCATTCAAATAGAAGCAAGAAGGTACGGGGATCGTCATTTCTTGCCAGAGGTAGAGGTAAGGGAAAAAAGCTGCACACAGCTAGTTCCCAGGAGCAGAAGTTCTCCCCTACGTCTGCAAAATCCACCGCATGACGCTGGGGCTTCCCTGGGGGAGTCAGCTCAAGTGGGGGCACGTCTTCGACTTTTCAGCCAAGTCTGGGTTCACTCACAGGTGGATCCCTGGGCAATAGAGATTGTTTCTCAGGGATACAGGCTGGAATTCGAAGAGATGCCTCCTCGCCGTTTTTTCAAATTGGCTCTGCCAGCTTCTCCGTCAGAAAGAGAGTTAGTGTTAACTGCAATTCAAAAATTGTACCTGCAGCAGGTGATAGTCAAGGTTCCTCTTCTCCAGCAAGGAAAGGGGTATTACTCAACCCTGTTTGTGGTTCCGAAACCAGGCGGTTCGGTCAGACCCATTTTGAATCTGAAATCCCTGAACCTGTACTTGAAAAAGTTCAAGTTCAAGATGAAATCGCTTAGAGCGGTCATCGCCAGCCTGGAGGGGGGGGGGGGGGATTGGATGGTTTCCCTGGACATAAAGGATGCTTACCTTCATGTTCCGATTTTTCTTCCTCACCAGGCGTTTCTGAGATTTGCGGTACAGGACTGTCATTACCAATTTCAGACGTTGCCGTTTGGGCTTTCCACGGCCCCGAGAATTTTCACCAAGGTAATGGCGGAAATGATGGTGCTCCTGCGCAAGCAGGGTGTCACAATTATCCCATACTTGGACGATCTCCTGATAAAGGCAAGATCTCGAGAGAAGTTACTGGACAGCGTGTCACTGTCAGTGAGGACGTTGCAATAGCACGGCTGGATTCTCAATATTCCGAAGTCCCAGCTGGTTCCAACAACGCGTCTGACCTTTTTGGGCCTGATTCTGGACACTGAACAGAAAAAGGTTTTTCTTCCGATGGAAAAGGCTCAGGAGCTCATAGCTCTGGTCAGGAACCTATTAAAGCCAAAAAAGGTTTCAGTGCTTCACTGCACCCGTGTCCTGGGGAAGATGGTGGCTTCGTACGAGGCCATCCCCTTCGGCAGGTTCCATGCGAGGACTTTTCAATGGGACCTACTGGACAAATGGTCCGGGTCTCATTTACAAATGCATCAAAGGATCACCCTGTCTCCCAGAGCCAGGATATCTGTCCTGTGGTGGCTGCACAGTGCTCACCTCCTGGAAGGCCGCAGGTTCGGCATTCAGGACTGGATCCTGGTGACCACGGATGCGAGCCTCCGAGGTTGGGGAGCAGTCACACAGGGAAGAAATGTCCAAGGACTTTGGTCAAGTCAAGAAACTTGTCTTCACATCAACATCCTGGAACTAAGGGCCATATACAACGCCCTACGTCAAGCGGAGATCTTACTTCGCAATCGACCAGTTCTGATCCAGTCAGACAACATCACCGCAGTAGCTCATGTAAACCGCCAAGGCGGCACAAGGAGCAGAGTGGCAATGGCGGAAGCCACCAGAATTCTTTGCTGGGCGGAGAATCATGTAAGCGCTCTGTCAGCAGTGTTCATTCCGGGAGTGGACAACTGGGAAGCAGACTTCCTCAGCAAACACGATCTGCATCCGGGAGAGTGGGGACTTCATCAGGAAGTCTTCGCGCACATTGCAAGTCGGTGGGGACTACCCCAAATAGACATGATGGCATCCCGTCTCAACAAAAAGCTACAAAGGTATTGCGCCAGGTCAAGAGACCCTCAGGCGGTAGCTGTGGACGCCCTAGTGACACCGTGGGTGTTCCAGTCGGTATATGCGTTTCCTCCTCTTCCTCTCATACCCAAGGTGTTGAGGATAATAAGAAAAAGAGGAGTGAGAACAATTCTCATTGTTCCAGATTGGCCACGAAGGACCTGGTATCCAGATCTGCAAGAAATGCTCACAGAAGATCCGTGGCCTCTTCCTCTAAGGCAGGACCTGTTACAACAAGGTCCCTGTCTGTTCCAAGACTTACCACGGCTGCATTTGATGTCATGGCGATTGAACGCCGGATCCTAGCGGAAAAAGTTATTCTGGATGAGGTCATTCCTACACTAATAAAGGCTAGGAAGGACGTGATGTCTAAACATTATCACCGAATATGGTGAAAATATGTTTCTTGGTGTGAGGCCAGGACTGCTCCTACGGAAGAATTCCATCAAGGCCGTTTTCTTCACTTCCTACAAACTGGAGTGAATTTGGGCCTAAAATTAGTCTCCATTAAAGTTCAGATTTCGGCCTTATACATTTTCTTTCAAAAGGAATTGGCCTCTTTACCTGAAGTACAAACTTTTGTGAAGGGAGTACTGCATATTCAGCCTCCTTTTGTACCTCCGGTGGCACCTTGGGACCTTAACGTGGTGTTAAGTTTCCTTAAGTCAAATTGGTTTGAACCACTTAAAACAGTGGAGTTAAAATATCTCACTTGGAAGGTGGTCATGTTGTTAGCCTTGGCTTCGGCTAGGCGAGTTTCGGAATTGGCGGCTTTATCACATAAAAACCCCTATCTGGGTTTCCATATGGATAGAGCGGAGTTGCGGACCCGTCCTCAATTCCTACATAAGCTGGTCTCATCCTTTTCATATGAACCAACCTATTGTCGTGCCTGTGGCTACACGTGACTTGGATGGTTCCGAGTCCTTTGATGTGGTCAGGGCTTTGAAAATTTACGTGGCCAGAATGGCTAGGATCAGAAAAACAGAAGCACTGTTTGTCCTGTATGCACCCAACAAGGTTGGCGGCCCTACTTCAAAGCAGACTATTGCTCGCTGGATCTGTAACACGATTCAGTAGGCGCATTCTACGGCAGGATTGCCGTTACCGAAATCGGTTAAGGCCCATTCCACTAGGAAGGTGGGCTCGTCTTGGGCGGCTGCCCGAGGGGTCTTGGCACTACTGCTCTGCCGAGCTGCTACTTAGTCAGGGTCAATCACTTTTGCAAAGTTCTATAAGTTTGATACCCTGGCTGAGGAGGACCTCCTGTTTGCTCAATCGGTGCTGCAGAGTCATCCGCACTCTCCCGCCCGTTTGGGAGCTTTGGTATAATCCCCATAGTCCTTACGGAGTCCCAGCATCCTCTAAGACGTTAGAGAAAATAAGATTTTGCACTTACCGATAAATCTATTTCTCGTAGTCCATAGAGGATGCTGGGCGCCCGTCCCAAGTGCGGACTTCTTCTGCAAGACTTGTATATAGTTTGTCCTTACATAAGGGTTATATTATAGTTCATCAGTTTGGACCGAGACTATGTTGTTTGTTCATACTGTTAACTGGGTAGTTTATCACAAGTTATACGGTGTGATTGGTGTGGCTGGTATAAATCTTGCCCTTGGATTAACAAAAATCCTTTCCTCGTACTGTCCATCTCCTCTGGGCACAGTTTCTCTAACTGAGGTCTGGAGGAGGGGCATAGAGGGAGGAGCCAGTGCACACCCAGAGTCTAAAGTATTTCTTAAAGTGCCCATGTCTCCTGCGGAGCCCGTCTATTCCCCATGGTCCTTACGGAATCTCAGCATCCTCTACGGACTACGAGAAATAGATTTACCGGTAAGTGCAAAATCTTATTTTTTTTCACGCCGGCCCTAGACCAAAAGTTTCTTATTAAGAAAATTAGAAAAAAATATAAACATAATTTACTTCATTTAATATCAGCCTTGGGTTCGATTGTGTGGTGAGGGACAAGATTTGTTTCTGTATCTCCACATATTTTATGATAGGCAGCCACAAGCACTAGTTTTGTCTATTACATTGACAAGAAATACTTTTTGAATTGGTCCTGAACCACCAACCCTGAGGCACCCTAGGGTGTCACACATGGCACACCGTTTCAGAACCCCTGGTGTAGTGGTAAAGGGGGTAATTCTGAGTTGATCGCAGCAGGAATTTTGTTAGCAGTTGGGCAAAACCATGGCCCTCATTCCGAGTTGTTCGCTCGCAAGCGGATTTTAGCAGATTTGCTCATGCTAAGCCGCCGCCTACTGGGAGTGAATCTTAGCATCTTAAAATTGCGAACGATATATTCGCAATATTGCGATTACACACCTCGTAGCAGTTTCTGAGTAGCTCCAGACTTACTCGGCATCTGCGATCAGTTCAGTGCTTGGCGTTCCTGGTTTGACGTCACAAACACACCCAGCGTTCGCCCAGACACTCCTCCGTTTCTCCGGCCACTCCTGCGTTTTTTCCGGAAACGGTAGCGTTTTTTCCCACACGCCCATAAAACGGCCTGTTTCCGCCCAGTAACACCCATTTCCTGTCAATCACATTACGATCAGCAGAACGATGAAAAAGCCGTGAGTAAAAATCCTAAGTGCATAGCAAATTTACTTGGCGCAGTCGCAGTGCGGACATTGCGCATGCGCATTAAGCGGAAAATCGCTGCGATGCGAAGATTTTTACCGAGCGAACAACTCGGAATGAGGGCCCATGTGCACTGCAGGGGAGGCAGATATAACATGTGCAGAGAGTTAGATTTGGGTGGGTTATTTTGTTTCTGTGCAGGGTAAATACTGGCTGCTTTATGTTTACACTGCAATTTAGATTGCAGATTGAACACACCCCACCCCAATCTAACTCTCTCTGCACATGTTATATCTGCCTCCCCTGCAGTGCACATGGTTTTGCCCAACTGCTAACAAAATTCCTGCTGCGATCAACTAAGGATTACCCCCAAAATTACTCTGCACATACCCAAAGCACTCTGGTTCTGGTACTTGCATCTGCAGGATGGACCTGGGGGTAAAGGAGAGATCTACTGTAGGCTAAATCTAGTAAGAGTGTAATATTGCAATTGCAAATGCAAGATGGCGATGTCTTCAGCACTAGTGAAACTGATTCTGATTGAGAATGGATTGGAGGCTCACATACACTAATGCTCCCTACACATACGGCGATGTTTCGCCGAGGTGCCCAAAGGCCGATATGGGCAGCAGTCGATTTGGCGGCAGGGGAGTGGTTTCACCTCGCCCCCCCCCCCCCCCCCCCCGGCTCCATAGCAGTGCATGCTAATATGGACGAGATTGTCCATATTGGCCTGCATGCATAAGCGACTGGGCACCCTTGAAAACTTGTTTATATCGGTCAGTGTTATCTGCCAGTGTGTGGGGCCCATAAGGTTGTTGCACTGTGTGTGCATTTCTCTGACGTCCTAGTGGATGCTGGGAACTCCGTAAGGACCATGGGGAATAGCGGCTCCGCAGGAGACTGGGCACATCTAAAGAAAGCTTTAGGACTATCTGGTGTGCACTGGCTCCTCCCCCTATGACCCTCCTCCAAGCCTCAGTTAGATTTTTGTGCCCGACCGAGCAGGGTGCAATCTAGGAGGCTCTCCTGAGCTTCTTAGAAAAAGTTAGTTTTAGGTTTTTTATTTTCAGTGAGACCTGCTGGCAACAGGCTCACTGCATCGAGGGACTAAGGGGAGAAGAAGCGAACCTGCCTGCTTGCAGCCAGCTTGGGCTTCTTAGGCTACTGGACACCATTAGCTCCAGAGGGACCGAACACAGGCCCAGCCTCGGAGTCCGGTCCCAGAGCCGCGCCGCCGGCCCTCTTACAGAGCCAGAAGCAAGAAGAGGTCCGGAAAATCGGCGGCAGAAGACATCAGTCTTCACCAAGGTAGCGCACAGCACTGCAGCTGTGCGCCATTGCTCCTCATGCACACCACACACTCCGGTCACTGAGGGTGCAGGGCGCTGGGGGGGGGGGGGGGGGCGCCCTGAGCAGCAATACAAACACCTTGGCTGGCAAAAATACATCACATATAACCCCCAGGGCTATATGGATGTATATTAACCCCTGCCAGATTCCATAAAAATGCGGGAGAAATGTCCGCGAAAAAGGGGCGGAGCCTATCTCCTCAGCACACTGGCGCCATTTTTCCCTCACAGCTCCGTTGGAGGGAAGCTCCCTGGCTCTCCCCTGCAGTTAATACACTACAGAAAGGGTTAAAAAGAGAGGGGGGGGCACAATTTAGGCGCAGTATACAATATATATGCAGCTATAAGGGAAAACACTTTTTTATAGGTGCTATACCTGTGATATATAGCGCCCTGGTGTGTGCTGGCATATTCTCCCTCTGTCTCCCCAAAGGGCTTTGTGGGGTCCTGTCCTCTATCAGAGCATTCCCTGTGTGTGTGCTGTGTGTCGGTACGGCTGTGTCGACAGGTAGGATAATGAGGTGAAGGCGGAGCGAATGCCTGTAAATATGTTGTCACCCCCTGCGGGGTCGACACCGGTGTGGTTGAACTTATGGAAGGATTACGTGAAAGTGTTAACTCCTTACATAAAAGGTCGACGACACGGAACAGCCGGCTACTCAGCTTGTGCCTGTTCCAGCGTCTCAAATGTCATGGGGGCCTCTAAAATCGCCCGCTACCTCAGATAACAGACACAGATGTCGACACGGATACTGACTCCAGTGTCGACATCGATGAGACTGGTGTACCCTCCAAATAGGTCCACCCGTTACAGGATTGAGACAATGAAAAATGTATTACACATTTATGATTATACCCCAGGTACCACATAAAAGGGTATTGTGTTTGGTGAGAGAAAACTATTAGTAGTTTTTCCTGCATCTGAAAAATTAAATGAGGTGTGTGAGGAAGAGTGGTCTTCCCCCCGTAAGAAATTGATAATTTCTACAACGGTTATTGGCAGCGTACCCTTTCCCGCCAGAGGATAGGTCACGCGGGGAAACACCCCATAGGGTAGATACAGCGCTTACACGCTTATCAGAAAAGGTGGCACTACCGTCTCCGGGTACGGCCGCCCTGAAGGAACCTGCTGATAGAAAGCAGGAGGTTACCCTATAAGATATGGTCACACACTAGGGACATTATATTGCGACCAGCCGTTGCTTCGGCATGGATGTGCAGTGCTCCCGCTGCGTGGTCAGATTCCCTGTCGGAAAATAACTATGGATAGGGACAATATTTTGCTGAAAATAGAGCATATAAAAGACGTGGTCTGATACATGCGTGATGCACAGAGGGATATTTGCCGGCTGGCATCAAAAATAAGCGCTAGGTCCATTGCCGCCAGACGGGGGTTATTGACTTGGCAATGGTCAGGCGATGCCGACTCAAATCGGCACATGGATGTTGCCCTATAAGGGGGTAAAACTGTTTGGGGATAGTTTTTCAGACCTCGTTTCCACAGCTACTGCTGGGAAATTAATTTTTTTGCCACAGGCTACCCCACAACAAAAGAAAGCACCGTATCATCAAGTACAGTCCTTTCGGCCCCAGAAAAGCAAGAGGGCTAGAGGCTCATCCTTTCTGCCGAGAGGCAAAGGTAGAGGAAAAAGCTGCAACACACAGCTAGTTCCCAAGAGCAGAAGTCCTCCCTGCGTCCGGTAGGTCCACAGCATGGTGCGGGGGCTGCTCAGGCGGACCCGGGTACGGTGGGGGCCCGTCTCAGATATTTCAGCGGACAGTGGGCTCTCTCACATGGATCCCTGGGTCCTTCAAGTAGTATCTCAGGGGTACAGGCTGGAGTTCGAGACGTTCTTCCCCCCGCCGTTTCCTAAAATCTGCCTTACCGGCACCTCCCTCTGCCAGGGAGACGGTGTTGGTGGATATTCAACACTATAATCACAACAAGTGATTGTCAAGGTGCCCCTCCTTCAGCAAGGAAGGGGTTACTATTCCACAGTGGTTGTGGTACCGCAACGGTTCGGTGAGACCCATCTTGAAATTAAAATACTTGAACTTTTATATCAGAAGATTCAAGTTCAAGATGGAATCGCTCAGGGCGGTTATTACGAGCCTGGACGAGGGGGATTACAGGGTCTACCTGGACATCAAGGATGCGTACCTGCATGACCCCATTTACCCCCCTCACCAGGAGTACCTCAGATATGTGGTACAGGACTGTCACTATCAGTTCCAGACGCGGCCGTTGGAGTTGTCCACGGCACCGAAGGTCTTTACCTAGGTAATGGCCGAAGTGATGATACTCCTTCGCAAGAAGGACGTTTTTATTATCCCGTACTTGGACGATCTCCTGATAAAGGCGAGGTCCAAAGAACAGTTGGTAGTGGGGGTAGCACTCTCGTGGGAAGTGCTACAACAGCACGACTGGATTCTCAAGATTCCAAAGTCACAGCTGGTCCCGACGACACGTCTTCTGTTCCTGGGAATGTTTCTGAATGCAGACCAGAAAAGAGTGTTTCTTCCAGTGGAAAAAGCCGAGGAGTTGTCATCTCTAGTCAGAGACATCCTAAAACCAGGACAGGTGTCGGTACATCAATGCACACGAGTCCTGGGAAAAATGGTAGCCTCGTACGAAGCATAATTCCATTCGGAAGACTCCACGCAAGGACGTTCCAGTGGGACCTGTGGGACTAATGGTCCGGGTCCCATGTACAGATACAACAGCGGATAACCCTGTCAGCAAGAAACAGGGTGTCGCTGCTGTGGTGGCTGCAGAGGGCTCATCTACTAGTGGGCCGCAGATTCGGAATACAGGACTGGGTCCTGGTGACCACGGATGCCAGCCTTCGGGGCTGGGGTGCAGTCACACAGGGAAGAAATTTCCAAGGAGATTTCGCTTCACATAAATATTCTGCAGCTAAGGGCCATTTACAATGCCCTAAGCCAAGCAAGGCCCCTGCTTCAGAACCAGCCGGTACTGATCCAATCAGACGACATCACGGCGGTCGCCCATGTAAACAGACAGGGCGGCACAAGAAGCAGGATGGCGATGGCAGAAGCCACAAGGATTCTCCGATGGGCGACCTACACCCAGGAGAATGGGGACTTCATCCAGAAGTTTTCCAAATGCGGGTAAACCGTTGGGAATGACCACGGGTGGACATGATGGCGTCCCGCCTCAACAAGAAGTTGAAAAGATATTGCGCCAGGTCAAGGGACCCTCAGACGATCGCTGGGGACGCTTTAGTGACACCGTGGGTGTACCAGTCGGTTTATGTGTCTCCTCCTCTACCTCTCATACCCAAGGTACTGAGAATAATAAGAAGGCGAGGAGTGAAAACCATACTCGGGGTTCCGGATTGGCCATGAAGAGCTTGGTACCCGGAACTTCAAGAGATGCTGGCAGAGGACCCTTGGCCTCTGCCGCTCAGACAAGACCTGCTGCAGCAGGGACCCTGTCTGTTCCAAGACTTACCGCGGCTGCGTTGACGGCATGGCGGTAGAACACCGGATCCTAAAGGAAAAGGGTATTCCGAAGGAAGTCATCCCTACCCTAATCATAGCCAGGAAGGATGTCACCGCAAGACATTATCGCCGCGTTTGGCGAAAATTTGTTGCTTGGTGGGAGGCCATGAAGGCCCCGACGGAGGAATTTCAACTATGTCGATTCCTGCACTTCCTGCAAGCAGGGGTGACGTTTGGGCCTCAAATTGGGGTCCATCAAGGTCCAGATTTCGGCTCTGTCGATTTTCTTCCAGAAAGAACTGGCTTCACTGCCTGAAGTTCAGACTTTGGTTAAAGGAGTACTACATATTCAGCCTCCTTTTGTGCCTCCTGTGGCACTTTTTGGATCTCAACGTGGTGTTGGATTTCCTAAAGTCGCATTGGTTGAGCCACTTAAAACCATGGAGCTAAAGTATCTGGAAAGTGGTCATGCTGTTGGCCTTGGCCAGGCGTGTGTCAGAATTGGCGGCTTTGTCATGTAACAGGCCTTATCTGATTTTCTGTATGGATAGGGCAGAGTTGAGGAATCGTCCTCCGTTTCTCCCGAAGGTGGTCTCAGGTTTTCACTTGAACCAACCTATTGTGGTGCCTGCGGCTACTGGGGACTTGGAGGATTCCAAGTTGCTGGACGTAGTCAGGGCCCTGAAAATTTTATTTTTCCAGGACGGCTGGAGTCAGGAAAACTGACTCGCTGTTTATCCTGATGGCACCCAACAAGCTGGGTGCTCCTGCTTCTAAGCAGTCTATTGCGCGCTGGATTTGTAGCACTATTCAGCTGGCGCATTCTGCGGTAGGATTACCGCAGCCTAAATCAATAAAAGCCCATTCCACAAGGACGGTGGGCTCATCTTGGGCGGCTGCCCGAGGGGTCTCGGCTTTACAACTTTGCCGAGCAGCTACTTGGTCAGGGGCAAACACGTTTGCAAAATTCTACGAATTTGATACCCTGGCTGAGGAGGACCTGGAGTTCTCTCATTCGGTGCTGCAGAGTCATCCGCACTCTCCCGCCCGTTTGGGAGCTTTGGTATAATCCCCATGGTCCTTACGGAGTTCCCAGCATCCACTAGGACGTCAGAGAAAATAAGAATATACTTACCGATAACTCTATTTCTCGTAGTCCGTAGTGGATGCTGGGCGCCCATCCCAAGTGCGGATTGTCTGCAATACTTGTACATAGTTATTGTTAACTAATCGGGTTCTTGTTGTGAGCCATCTATTCAGAGGCTCCTCTGTTATCATGCTGTTAACTGGGTTTCATATCACAAGTTGTACGGTGTGATTGGTGTGGCTGGTATGAGTCTTACCCGGGATTCAAAATCCTTCCTTATTGTGTACGCTCGTCCGGGCACAGTATCCTAACTGAGGCTTGGAGGAGGGTCATAGGGGGAGGAGCCAGTGCACACCAGATAGTCCTAAAGCTTTCTTTAGATGTGCCCAGTCTCCTGCGGAGCCGCTATTCCCCATGGTCCTTACGGAGTTCCCAGCATCCACTACGGACTACGAGAAATAGAATTATCGGTAAGTAAATTCTTATTTCTCTAACGTCCTAAGTGGATGCTGGGACTCCGTAAGGACCATGGGGAATAGCGGCTCCGCAGGAGACAGGGCACAAAATAAAAGCTTGAGATATCAGGTGGTGTGCACTGGCTCCTCCCCCTATGACCCTCCTCCAAGCCAGTTAGATTTTTGTGCCCGGCCGAGAAGGGTGCAAACTAGGTAGCTCTCCAGAGCTGCTTAGAATAAAAGTTTAGTTAGGTTTTTTTATTTTCAGTGAGTCCTGCTGGCAACAGGCTCACTGCATCGTGGGACTAAGGGGAGAAGAAGCGAACTCACCTGAGTGCAGAGTGGATTGGGCTTCTTAGGCTACTGGACGTTAGCTCCAGAGGGACGATCACAGGTTCAGCCTGGATGGGTCACCGGAGCCGCGCCGCCGTCCCCCTTACAGAGCCAGAAGAGACGAAGGTCCGGTGAAAGCGGCGGCAGAATACGCGTGTGTCGACATGTATGAGGAGGAAAATGAGGTGGAGGCGGAGCAGTTGCCTGTGTTAGTGATGTCACCCCCTAGGGAGTCGACACCTGACTGGATGATTGTGTTTAAGCAATTAAGTGATAATGTCAGCAATTTACAAAAAACTGTTGACGACATGAGAAAGCCGGCAAATCAATTAGTGCCTGTTCAGGCGTCTCAGACACCCTCAGGGGCCCTAAAACGGCCGCTACCTCAGTGGGTCGACACGGATCCAGATACAGATACTGAATCTAGTGTCGACGGTGACGAGACAAACGTAATGTCCAGTAGGGCCACACGTTACATGATCACGGCAATGAAAGAGGGTTTCCCCCGATAAAAAACAGCTAATTTCTAATAAGTTATTAGCACTATACCCTTTCCCGCCAGAGGTTAGGGCATGGTGGGAAACACCCCCTAGGGTAGATAAGGCGCTCACACGTTTATCTAAACAAGTAGCGTTACCGTCCCCTGATACGGCCACCCTCAAAGAACCAGCTGATAGGAGGCTGGAAAATATCCTGAAAAGTATATACACACATACTGGTGTTATACTGCGACCAGCAATCGCATCAGCCTGGATGTGCAGTGCTGGAGTCGCATGGGCGGATTCCCTGACTGAGAATATTGATACCCTGGATAGGGACAATATTCTGTTAACTATAGAACATTTAAAGGATGCATTGCTATATATGCGTGATGCGCAGAAGGATATTTGTACCCTGGCATCAAGAGTAAGCGCAATGTCCATCTCTGCCAGAAGAGCATTATGGACCAGACAGTGGTCAGGGGACGCAGATTCCAAACGGCACATGGAAGTATTGCCGTATAAGGGGGAGGAGTTATTTGGGGCTGGTCTAACAGACCTGGTGGCCACGGCAACGGCTGGAAAATCCACCTTTTTACCCCAGGTTACTTCACATCAACAGAAAAAGACACAGTCTTTTCAAACTCAGTCCTTTCGTTCCCATAAGTACAAGCGAGCAAAAGGTCACTCTTTTCTGCCCAAGGGCAGAGGAAGAGGAAAAAGGCAGCACCATGCAGCCGCTTCCCAGGAGCAGAAGCCCTCCCCTGCTTCTGCCAAGTCTTCAGCATGACGCTGGGGCTTTACAAGCAGACTCAGACACGGTGGGGGCCCGTCTCAAGTATTTCAACGCGCAGTGGGCTCACTCGCAAGTGGATCCCTGGATTCTACAGGTAGTATCACAGGGGTACAAACTGGAATTCGAGGCGTTTCCTCCTCATCGGTTCCTGAAGTCTGCTTTACCAAAGTCTCCCTCCGACAGGGAGGCAGTTCTGGAAGCCATTCACAAGCTGTACTCCCAGCAGGTGATAATCAAGGTACCCCTCTTACAACAGGGGAAGGGGTATTATTCCACACTATTTGTGGTACCGAAGCCGGACGGCTCGGTGAGACCAATATTAAATCTAAAATCTTTGAACACTTACATAAAAAGGTTCAAATTCAAGATGGAGTCACTCAGAGCGGTGATAGCGAACCTGGAAGAGGGTGACTATATGGTGTCGCTGGACATCAAGGATGCTTATCTCCACGTCCCAATATATCCTTCTCACCAAGGGTACCTCAGGTTTGTAGTACAAAACTGTCATTATCAGTTTCAGACGCTGCCGTTTGGATTGTCCACGGCGCCTCGGGTCTTTACCAAGGTAATGGCCGAAATGATGATTCTTCTACGAAGAAAAGGCATCTTAATTATCCCTTACTTGGACGATCTCCTGATAAGGGCAAGAACCAAGGAACAGTTAGAAGTCGGAGTGGCACTATCTCAGGTAGTGCTAAGTCAGCACGGATGGATTCTAAATATTCCAAAATCGCAGCTGATTCCAACGACACGTCTACTGTTCTTAGGAATGATTCTGGACACAGTCCAGAAGAAGGTGTTTCTCCCGGAGGAGAAGGCCAGGGAGTTATCCGAGCTAGTCAGGAACCTCCTAAAACCAGGACAGGTCTCAGTGCATCAGTGCACAAGGGTCCTGGGAAAAATGGTGGCTTCTTACGAAGCGATTCCATTCGGAAGATTCCATGCAAGAACTTTTCAGTGGGATCTACTGGGAAAATGGTCCGGATCGCATCTTCAGATGCATCAACGGATAACCCTGTCGCCAAGGACAAGGGTGTCTCTCCTGTGGTGGCTTCAGAGGGCTCATCTACTAGAGGGCCGCAGATTTGGCATTCAGGATTGGATCCTGGTAACCACGGATGCCAGCCTGAGAGGCTGGGGAGCAGTCACACAGGGAAGGAATTTCCAGGGCTTGTGGTCAAGCATGGAAACATCTCTTCATATAAACATTCTAGAACTAAGGGCCATTTACAATGCCTTAATTCAAGCAAAACCTCTGCTTCAGGGTCAGGCGGTGTTGATCCAGTCGGACAACATCACGTCAGTCGCCCACATAAACAGACAGGGCGGCACGAGATGCAGGAGGGCAATGGCAGAAACTGCAAGGATTCTTCGCTGGGCGGAAAATCATGTGATAGCACTGTCAGCAGTGTTCATTCCGGGAGTGGACAACTGGGAAGCAGACTTCCTCAGCAGACACGACCTTCACCCGGGAGAGTGGGGACTTCACCCAGAAGTCTTCCACCAAATTGTAAACTGTTGGGAAAGACCAAAGGTGGACATGATGGCGTCACGTCTAAACAAAAAACTGGACAGATATTGCGCCAGGTCAAGGGACCCTCAGGCAATAGCAGTGGACGCTCTGGTAACGCCGTGGGTGTACCAGTCAGTGTATGTATTCCCTCCTCTGCCCCTCATACCGAAAGTATTGAGAATCATAAGAAGGAGAGGAGTAAGAACTATACTCGTGGTTCCGGATTGGCCAAGAAGGTCTTGGTACCCGGAACTTCAAGAGATGCTCACGGACGAACCGTGGCCTCTACCTCTAAGACAGGACCTGCTACTGCAGGGGCCTTGTCTGTTCCAAGACTTACCGCGGCTGCGTTTGACGGCATGGCGGTTGAACGCCGGATCCTGAAGGACAAGGGCATTCCAGAAGAAGTCATCCCTACTCTGGTAAAAGCCAGAAAGGAAGTAACCGCAAAACATTATCACCGCATTTGGCGTAAATATGTTGCGTGGTGTGAGGCCAAGAAGGCCCCTACACAGGAATTTCAACTGGGTCGTTTCTTGCATTTCCTGCAAACAGGACTGTCTATGGGCCTAAAATTAGGGTCCATTAAGGTTCAAATTTCGGCCCTGTCGATATTCTTCCAGAAAGAACTGGCTTCAGTACCTGAAGTTCAGACATTTGTGAAAGGGGTGCTGCACATACAGCCTCCTTTTGTGCCTCCAGTGGCACCTTGGGATCTCAATGTTGTGTTGAGATTTCTAAAATCACACTGGTTTGAACCATTGTCTACGGTAGATTTAAAATATCTCACGTGGAAGGTGTCGATGCTGTTGGCCTTGGCTTCAGCTAGGCGTGTGTCAGAATTGGCGGCTTTATCATGTAAAAGCCCTTACCTAAATTTTCATTCTGACAGGGCGGAATTGAGGACTCGTCCTCAATTTCTACCTAAGGTGGTTTCTGCATTTCACATGAACCAACCTATTGTGGTACCTGCGGCTACTAGGGACTTAGAGGACTCTAAGTTGCTGGACGTTGTCAGGGCCTTGAAAATATATGTTTCCAGGACGGCTGGAGTCAGGAAAACTGACTCGCTGTTTATCCTGTATGCACCCAACAAGCTGGGTGCTCCTGCTTCAAAGCAGACGATTGCTCGTTGGATTTGTAGTACAATTCAGCTTGCACATTCCGTGGCAGGATTGCCACAGCCAAAATCAGTAAAAGCCCATTCCACAAGGAAAGTGGGCTCATCTTGGGCGGCTGCCCGAGGGGTCTTGGCTTTACAACTTTGCCGAGCAGCTACTTGGTCAGGGGCAAACACGTTTGCTAAATTCTACAAATTTGATACCCTGGCTGAGGAGGACCTGGAGTTCTCTCATTCGGTGCTGCAGAGTCATCCGCACTCTCCCGCCCGTTTGGGAGCTTTGGTATAATCCCCATGGTCCTTACGGAGTCCCAGCATCCACTTAGGACGTTAGAGAAAATAAGATTTTACTTACCGATAAATCTATTTCTCGTAGTCCGTAGTGGATGCTGGGCGCCCATCCCTAGTGCGGATTGTCTGCAATACTTGTATATAGTTATTGTTACAAAAAAATTTGGGTTATTATTGTTGAGCCATCCTTTCAGAGGCTCCTTTAAATTTATCATACTGTTAACTGGGTTCAGATCACGAGTTGTACGGTGTGATTGGTGTGGCTGGTATGAGTCTTACCCGGGATTCAATATCCTTCCTTATTATGTACGCTCGTCCGGGCACAGTATCCTAACTGGCTTGGAGGAGGGTCATAGGGGGAGGAGCCAGTGCACACCACCTGATATCTCAAGCTTTTATTTCGTGCCCTGTCTCCTGCGGAGCCGCTATTCCCCATGGTCCTTACGGAGTCCCAGCATCCACTACGGACTACGAGAAATAGATTTATCGGTAAGTAAAATCTTATTTTTTTTTTTATTTCTTTTTCTCTGACGTCCTAGTGGATGCTGGGAACTCCGTAAGGACCATGGGGAATAGCGGCTCCGCAGGAGACTGGGCACAAAAAGAAAAGCTTTAGGACTACCTGGTGTGCACTGGCTCCTCCCCCTATGACCCTCCTCCAAGCCTCAGTTAGATTTTTGTGCCCGACCGAGCTGGGTGCAATCTAGGAGGCTCTCCTGAGCTTCTTAGGAAAAGTTAGTTTTAGGTTTTTTATTTTCAGTGAGACCTGCTGGCAACAGGCTCACTGCATCGAGGGATTAAGGGGAGAAGAAGCGAACCTGCCTGCTTGCAGCCAGCTTGGGCTTCTTAGGCTACTGGACACCATTAGCTCCAGAGGGACCGAACACAGGCCCAGCCTCGGAGTCCGGTCCCAGAGCCGCGCCGCCGGCCCCCTTACAGAGCCAGAAGCAAGAAGAGGTCCGGAAAATCGGCGGCAGAAGACATCAGTCTTCACCAAGGTAGCGCACAGCACTGCAGCTGTGCGCCATTGCTCCTCATGCACCACACGCTCCGGTCACTGATGGGTGCAGGGCGCTGGGGGGGGGGGGGGGGGGGGGCGGCGCCCTGAGCAGCAATATAAACACCTTGGCTGGCTAAATTACATCACATATAACTCCCAGGGCTATATGGATGTATATTAACCCCTGCCAGATTCCTGAAAGAAGCGGGAGAAAAGTCCGCCGAGAAGGGGGCGGAGCCTAACTCCTCAGCACACTGGCGCCATTTTCCCTCACAGCTCCGCTGGAAGGACGTCTCCCTGACTCTCCCCTGCAGTCCTGCACTACAGGTAAAACAAGAGGGGGGGGGGCACAAATTAGGCGCAGTATAATATACACAGCAGCTATAAAGGGAAAAACACTCTGTTTGGTGTTATCCGAACATATATATAGCGCTCTGGTGTGTGCTGGCATACTCTCCCTCTGTCTCCCCAAAGGGCTAGTGGGGTCCTGTCCTCTATCAGAGCATTCCCTGTGTGTGTGCTGTGTGTCGGTACGACTGTGTCGACATGTATGAAGAGGAAAATGATGTGGAGGCGGAGCAATTGCCTGTACTGGTGATGTCACCCCCTAGGGAGTCGACACCTGAGTGGATGAGCTTATGGAAGGATTTACGTGAAAGTGTCAGCTCTTTACAAAAGACGGTTGATGACATGAGACAGCCGGCTACTCAGCTGGTGCCTGTCCAGGCGTCTCAAAGACCATCAGGGGCTCTAAAACGCCCGCTACCTCAGATGGTAGATACAGACGCCGACACGGATACTGACTCCAGTGTCGACGATGAAGAGACGAATGTGACTTCCAGTAGGGCCACACGTTACATGATTGAGGCAATGAAAAATGTTTTACACATTTCTGATAGTACAAGTACCACTAAAAAGGGTATTATGTTTGGTGAGAAAAAACTACCTGTAGTTTTTCCTGCATCTGAGGAATTAAATGAAGTGTGTGATGAAGCGTGGGTTTCTCCCGATAAACTGATAATTCCTAAAAAGTTATTGGCATCATACCCCTTCCCGCCAGAGGATAGGGCACGTTGGGAAACACCTCCTAGGGTGGATAAAGCGCTCACACGCTTGTCAAAACAGGTGGCACTACCGTCTCCGGATACGGCCGCCCTTAAGGAACCTGCTGACAGAAAGCAGGAGAATATCCTAAAATGTATATACACTCTCACACGGGTGTTATACTGCGACCAGCAATCGCCTCAGCCTGGATGTGCAGTGCTGGGGTGGCTTGGTCGGATTCCCTGACTGAAAATATTGATACCCTGGATAGGGACAGTATATTACTGACTATAGAGCATTTAAAAGATGCGTTTTTATATATGCGTGATGCACAGAGGGATATTTGCCGACTGGCATCAAGAGTAAGGGCGCTGTCCATATCTGCCAGAAGAGGGTTATGGACGCGGCAGTGGTCAGGTGATGCTGATTCCAAAAGGCATATGGAAGTATTGCCTTATAAAGGGGAGGAGTTATTTGGGGTAGGTCTATCGGACCTGGTATCCACGGCAACTGCTGGGAAATCCACATTTTTACCCCAGGTAGCCTCTCAACATAAAAAGACGCCGTATTATCAGGCGCAGTCCTTTCGGCCCCATAAGGGCAAGCGGGCGAAAGGCTCCTCATTTCTGCCCCGTGGCAGAGGGAGAGGAAAAAGGCTGCAGCAAACAGCCAGTTCCCAGGAACAGAAGCCCTCTCCCGCTTCTGCCAAGTCCTCAGCATGACGCTGGGGCTCTACAAGCGGACTCAGGCACGGTGGGGGCCTGTCTCAAGAATTTCAGCGTGCAGTGGGCTCACTCACAAGTGGATCCCTGGATCCTTCAGGTGGTATCTCAGGGGTACAAATTGGAATTCGAGGCGTCTTCCCCCTCACCGTTTCCTAAAGTCTGCCTTACCGACGTCTCCCTCCGACAGGGAGGCGGTATTGGAAGCCATTCACAAGCTGTATTCACAGCAGGTGATAATCAAGGTACCCCTCCTGCAACAGGGAAAGGGGTATTATTCCACGCTGTTTGTGGTACCGAAGCCGGATGGCTCGGTGAGACCTATTTTAAATCTAAAATCTTTGAACACTTACATACAGAGGTTCAAATTCAAGATGGAGTCACTCAGAGCCTTGATCGCGAACCTGGAAGAAGGGGATTATATGGTGTCTCTGGACATCAAGGATGCTTACCTCCATGTCCCAATTTACCCTTCTCACCAAGGGTACCTCAGGTTTGTGGTACAGAACTGCCACTATCCGTTTCAGACGCTGCCGTTTGGATTGTCCACGGCGCCCCGTGTCTTTACCAAAGTAATGGCCGAAATGATGATACTCCTTCGAAGGAAGGGAGTTTTAATTATCCCTTACTTGGACGATCTCCTGATAAGGGCAAGATCCAAGGAACAGTTGGTAGTCGGAGTAGCACTATCTCAAGTAGTGCTGCGGCAGCACGGTTGGATTCTCAATATCCCAAAATCGCAGCTGATCCCGATGACACGTCTTCTATTCCTAGGGATGATCCTGGACACAGTCCAGAAAAAGGTGTTTCTCCCGGAAGAGAAAGCCAGAGAGTTATCCGAGCTAGTCAGAAATCTCCTAAAACCAGGCCAAGTATCAGTGCACCAATGCACAAGGGTCCTGGGGAAAATGGTAGCTTCCTACGAAGCAATCCCATTCGGCAGATTCCACGCAAGAACATTCCAGTGGGACCTGCTGGACAAATGGTCCGGATCGCATCTTCAGATGCATCAGCGAATAACCCTGTCCCCAAGGACAAGGGTGTCTCTCCTGTGGTGGTTGCAGAGTGCTCATCTTCTAGAGGGCCGCAGATTCGGCATTCAGGACTGGGTTCTGGTGACCACGGATGCCAGCCTGCGAGGCTGGGGAGCAGTCACACAGAGAAGAAACTTCCAGGGCTTGTGGTCAAGCCTGGAGATATCACTTCACATAAATATCCTGGAGTTAAGAGCCATTTACAACGCTCTAAGCCAAGCAAGACCTCTGCTTCAAGGTCAGCCGGTGCTGATCCAGCCGGACAACATCACGGCAGTCGCCCACGTAAACAGACAGGGCGGCACAAGAAGCAGGAGGGCAATGGCAGAAGCTGCAAGGATTCTTCGCTGGGCGGAAAATCATGTGATAGCACTGTCGGCAGTGTTCATTCCGGGAGTGGACAACTGGGAAGCAGACTTCCTCAGCAGGCACGACCTCCACCCGGGAGAGTGGGGACTTCACCCAGAAGTCTTCCACATGATGATAAGCCGTTGGGAAAAACCAAAGGTGGACATGATGGCGTCCCGCCTCAACAAAAAAACTGGACAGGTATTGCGCCAGGTCAAGGGACCCTCAAGCAATAGCTGTGGACGCTCTGGTAACACCGTGGGTGTACCAGTCGGTGTATGTGTTCCCTCCTCTGCCTCTCATACTCAAGGTGCTGAGAATTATACGGCGGGGAGGAGTAAGAACTATTCTCGTGGCTCCGGATTGGCCAAGAAGGACTTGGTACCCGGAACTTCAAGAGATGCTCACAGAGGACCCGTGGCCTCTACCTCTGAGAAGGGACCTGCTCCAGCAGGGACCCTGTCTGTTCCAAGACTTACCGCGGCTGCGTTTGACGGCATGGCGGTTGAACGCCGGATCTTAAAGGAAAAAGGCATTCCAGACGAAGTCATCCCTACTTTGATAAAAGCCAGAAAGGATGTAACCGCAAAGCATTATCACCGCATCTGGCGGAAATATGTTGCGTGGTGCGAGGCCAAAAAGGCCCAGACGGAGGAATTTCAACTGGGTCGATTCCTGCATTTCCTGCAAGCAGGAGTGTCTATGGGCCTAAAATTAGGATCCATTAAGGTCCAGATTTCGGCCCTGTCGATTTTCTTTCAGAGAGAACTGGCTTCAGTGCCTGAAGTCCAGACGTTTGTTAAGGGAGTGCTACATATACAGCCTCCTTTTGTGCCTCCAGTGGCACCCTGGGATCTGAATGTTGTTTTGGATTTCCTAAAATCACATTGGTTTGAACCACTCAACACTGTGGAATTAAAATATCTCACATGGAAAGTGGTCATGTTGTTGGCCCTGGCTTCAGCCAGGCGTGTGTCCGAATTGGCGGCTTTATCCTGTAAAAGCCCTTACCTGACTTTTCATACGGAGAGGGCAGAATTGAGGACTCGTCCTCAATTTCTCCCAAAGGTGGTTTCAGCGTTTCATCTGAACCAGCCTATTGTGGTACCTGCGGCTACTAAGGACTTGTCAGGGCCCTGAAAATATATGTTTCCAGGACGGCTGGAGTCATAAAATCTGACTCGCTATTTATCCTGTACGCACCCAACAAGCTGGGTGCTCCTGCTTCTAAGCAGACTATTGCTCGTTGGATTTGTAGTACAATTCAGCTTGCGCATTCTGTGGCAGGCCTGCCACAGCCAAAATCTGTAAAAGCCCACTCCACAAGGAAGGTGGGCTCATCTTGGGCGGCTGCCCGAGGGGTCTCGGCTTTACAACTCTGCCGAGCTGCTACTTGGTCAGGGTCAAATACTTTTGTAAAATTTTACAAATTTGACACTCTGGCTGAGGAGGACCTGGAGTTTTCTCACTCGGTGCTGCAGAGTCATCCGCACTCTCCCGCCCGTTTGGGAGCTTTGGTATAATCCCCATGGTCCTTACGGAGTTCCCAGCATCCACTAGGACGTCAGAGAAAATAAGAATTTACTTACCGATAATTCTATTTCTCGTAGTCCGTAGTGGATGCTGGGCGCCCATCCCAAGTGCGGATTATCTGCAATACTTGTACATAATTATTGTTAACAAATCGGGTTATTGTTGTTGTGAGCCATCTATCCAGAGGCTCCTCTGTTATCATGCTGTTAACTGGGTTCATATCACAGGTTGTACGGTGTGATTGGTGTGGCTGGTATGAGTCTTACCCGGGATTCAAAATCCTTCCTTATTGTGTACGCTCGTCCGGGCACAGTATCCTAACTGAGGCTTGGAGGAGGGTCATAGGGGGAGGAGCCAGTGCACACCAGGTAGTCCTAAAGCTTTTCTTTTTGTGCCCAGTCTCCTGCGGAGCCGCTATTCCCCATGGTCCTTACGGAGTTCCCAGCATCCACTACGGACTACGAGAAATAGAATTATCGGTAAGTAAATTCTTATTTTTAACACGACATGGTGATTTTTATCTGATGTATTATAGGTTTGTAGCAGACCATAAACTGTTAAAAGCATTCATACATTAGTGTCTATGATTTATTTCTGATCTTTTATCCCTGACACACATGCTACTGGGACAGGACTGGTCCACCCACACCATGTGCTTATATCTAGAGATGTTAGGTTGACATTAACATGGTCGACGCAGGAAAACGGTTGACACAGGACAGGTTGACCAATGAAAATGTCAACGTGGTTTTTTATTTATTTTTAAATAGATTTTTAACTTTTTCATACTGTACCATCCATAAGGACTGCGATTGGGAATAGTAGCCTGCGTGGAGCGCAGCATGGCGAGTGAACCGGTTCACTAATTGGGGTTCCTGGTCATGTTCCGCAAAAAACAACACCAACAAAGTGTAAATATATCATGTTGACCATTTTAACATGTTGACATGTCAATGTCAACCTATAGTGGTTGACCTATTAACTGTTGACCCATTGATACTTGTGATAGCTACAACTTTGGCTATGTCTGCAATTGTAGATTTCATATTGTAAACACGTTTCAGTCAATTTGGGGTGTAATAATGGCCATGTCGGCATCTGCCCCACTTTTACTATCTAAAATAATAGAAAGTTTGCAGGAGGAAAAAGTAATATGCTACTAGGAGTTATGAGCCATATTTGACTAGTATTGGTAGATGACGTGCAGGCGCATGCATTATATTATATACAAGCAAAATGCCGGCTTTTACTCGGCACTGGTGTGAAAGGCTTTTATTATGTAACCGTAAAATACAAGAATAAGTACAGCGGAATATCAATTCATTGTCTCTAACAATTCCTTTATTTAACGAACACTGGATAATTTCACTAAACTGTGTTCTTTTATAATCTCAAATAAAAATGTGCCAGTACCTAAAATGACGGCTAATGCGTCCTGAGGGCGGGACGTGGGCAGGGCAGCCCCAATCAGATTCGGGGAATATCTCGGCGCCCGATACTGTGCCATTGGCCGCTGGCGGACCGGAAGATGGGCTCGATTGGACGGACGGTTTGGTCGCGAAATTTAAAGTATACAAGTTGCTGAAGCAGCTGGCGCCCTTTAGCTAATGACAGAGGAGGCAGCGACGCTTCGCACTCACCGCAGCCGCCTGTGTTCGTGAGAGCGGCGGGGGGACAGCACGGCTGTTATTTCTGCACCATTACTTTAATAGGAACATCGGGTTTTTCACCATTTTATGAACTGGAAAAAATAATCCCGTCCTGGGAGCGCCGGAGTCAGATCAGGTAAATGCCTTCTGTCCCATCCGCGGTCACTGTCCCAGCCTGCAGCCCGGAGATGGGGGAAGGGGGCGCTGCCTTGGTGGTAAAACTCTTATCTACAGGAGTAGCCCTGATATAATGGGGGTAATGGCTTCCAGCGTATGACTTTCCCTGTATAGCTAATGCAGCTTCTATATCCACGATACTCCCCACCGGGCTATGCATGGCCTTTGTATGTGTGCCATTATCCCATCCTCGTACTGTTATGACATAGTGGGCACCTATAGGAAACCCCTGTCTGTGTGTACTCGCCACTCCGCTGTGTACCGGTTACCGACGGTCACCCGCCAAATCCGCCCGCAGCACCTTCCCATATGGGGATGGCGGGCACCGGGGGATCTCCCCTCGCTACATTAAATCCCATGTATGTCATCTGCACATCTCCCTGGCGATCCCCGTGTGCTTCCATATGTATCTTCTCTCATGCAGGGCAGTAGTATGCATGGAGAAAGGTGGAGAAGAAATTAGGCGGTGAAAAAATGGCGCCCAGGGGGGGTTGGGTGGTGACGAGATATTTGGGGTATTTAACTTTCTCCCACTGCAGCGATATTGTGTGATTACACTGGGTGTAGAATAAAAGTGTGTGGAATATAAAATGTAATCTACGGGAAGTGATATGATTAACGCTCACAATATGAGCCCCTAGTGCTTTACTCACTGTGACCATTGTGTTAGACCTAGTAGTGAGAACTGTTATGAGTGTAACAATGTTACTCTGGTGTCCTATCTGCTAGTACAGTGTATATGTCTTGTGTGATCAGTTTAGCAAACGGTAGAATACAGCATTTGCAGTTTCCTTCAATTATATAACCAACACCACTGCCTTTTGTTTAGGAATCCTGATAATTTCCATACACAAGACTAGCAATATTAGCTTTGGCGTATTTAATATTTGCAATAAACATACCACTAGTTCAAATTAATTCTCTACAGCCATTTCAATTACTTGTGCTGGTTACACATAATCAAGGAAATGGTAGTGACCTTGATATGTCGTACAAAAAGGGATGGGGTGAGTGTATGTAAGATTTTTTTTTTATTAATTTTTTGTAGATTCATTCACACATTACAAAATGCTTTACAGGGACTATTTGGTAATTCCCATCAGGCTTTACCTTTCTGTAGCTTACAAACTATTTTCTCTATCGTCCTAGTGGATGCTGGGGTTCCTGAAAGGACCATGGGGAATAGCGGCTCCGCAGGAGACAGGGCACAAAAAGTAAAGCTTTAGGATCAGGTGGTGTGCACTGGCTCCTCCCCCTATGACCCTCCTCCAAGCCTCAGTTAGATTTTTGTGCCCGGCCGAGAAGGGTGCAATCTAGGTGGCTCTCCTAAAGAGCTGCTTAGAAAAGTTTAGCTTAGGTTTTTTATTTTACAGTGAGTCCTGCTGGCAACAGGATCACTGCAACGAGGGACTTAGGGGAGAAGAAGTGAACTCACCTGCGTGCAGGATGGATTGGCTTCTTGGCTACTGGACATTAGCTCCAGAGGGACGATCACAGGTACAGCCTGGATGGTCACCGGAGCCTCGCCGCCGGCCCCCTTGCAGATGCTGAAACGAGAAGAGGTCCAGAATCGGCGGCAGAAGACTCCTCAGTCTTCTTAAGGTAGCGCACAGCACTGCAGCTGTGCGCCATTTTCCTCTCAGCACACTTCACACGGCAGTCACTGAGGGTGCAGGGCGCTGGGAGGGGGGCGCCCTGGGAGGCAAATGAAAACCTTTTTTGGCTAAAAATACCTCACATATAGCCTCCGGGGGCTATATGGAGATATTTAACCCCTGCTAGAATCCGTTAAGAGCGGGAGACGAGGCCGCCGAAAAAGGGGCGGGGCCTATCTCCTCAGCACACAGCGCCATTTTCCCTCACAGGCTGGGGGGAAGGCTCCCAGGCTCTCCCCTGCACTGCACTACAGAAACAGGGTTAAAACAGAGAGGGGGGGCACTAATTTGGCGTTAGAAATATATAAAAGATGCTATAAGGGAAAACACTTATATAAGGTTGTCCCTATATAATTATAGCGTTTTTGGTGTGTGCTGGCAAACTCTCCCTCTGTCTCTCCAAAGGGCTAGTGGGTCCTGTCCTCTATCAGAGCATTCCCTGTGTGTGTGCTGTGTGTCGGTACGTGTGTGTCGACATGTATGAGGACGATGTTGGTGAGGAGGCGGAGCAATTGCCTGTAATGGTGATGTCACTCTCTAGGGAGTCGACACCGGAATGGATGGCTTATTTAGGGAATTACGTGATAATGTCAACACGCTGCAAGGTCGGTTGACGACATGAGACGGCCGACAAACAATTAGTACCGGTCCAGACGTCTCAGAATCACCGTCAGGGGTTTTAAAACGCCCGTTTACTTTAGTCGGTCGACACGGACACTGAATCCAGTGTCGACGGTGAATAAACAAACGTATTCCTTATTAGGGCCACACGTTAAGGGCAATGAAGGAGGTGTTACATATTTCTGATACTACAAGTACCACAAAAGAGGGTATTATGTGGGATGTGAAAAAACTACCGTAGTTTTTCCTGAATCAGATAAATTAAATGAAGTGTGTGATGATGCGTGGGTTCCCCCCGATAGAAAATATGGGTGGTATACCCTTTCCCGCCAGAAGTTAGGGCGCGTTGGGAAACACCCCTTAGGGTGGATAAGGCGCTCACACGCTTATCAGAACAAGTGGCGGTACCGTCTATAGATAGGGCCGTCCTCAAGGAGCCAGCTGACAGGAGGCTGGAAAAATATCATAAAAAGTATATACACACATACTGGTGTTATACTGCGACCAGCGATCGCCTCAGCCTGGATGTGCAGAGCTGGGGTGGCTTGGTCGGATTCCCTGACTAAAAATATTGATACCCTTGACAGGGACAGTATTTTATTGACTATAGAGCATTTAAAGGATGTATTTCTATATATGCGAGATGCACAGAGGGATATTTGCACTCTGGCATCAAGAGTAAGTGCGATGTCCATATCTGCCAGAAGATGTTTATGGACACGACAGTGGTCAGGTGATGCAGATTCCAAACGGCACAAAGGTGTATTGCCGTATAAAGGAAGAGGAGTTATTTGGGGTCGGTCCATCGGACCTGGTGGCCAGGGCAACTGCTGGAAAATCCACCGTTTTTACCCTAAGTCACATCTCTGCAGAAAAAGACACCGTCTTTTCAGCTTCAGTCCTTTCGTCCCTATAAGAGTCATATCTGCCCAGGGATAGAGGAAAGGGAAGAAGACTGCAGCAGGCAGCCCATTCCCAGGAACAGAAGCGTTCCACCGCTTCTGACAAGCTCTCAGCATGACGCTGAGACCGTACAGGACCCCTGGATCCTACAAGTAGTATTCCAGGGGTACAGTTTGGAATGTCGAGACGTTTCCCCTGCGCAGGCTCCTGAAGTCTGCTTTACCAAGGTCTCCCTCCGACAAGGAGGCAGTATGGGAAAAAATTCACGAGCTGTATTCCCAGCAGGTGATAATTAAATTACCCCTCCTACAACAAGAAAAGGGGTATTATTCCACACTATATTGTGGTACTGAAGCCAGAAGGCTAGGTGAGACCTATTCTAAATCTAAAAAAAAAAAATTTTTGAACACTTACAAAGGTTCAAATCAAGATGGAGTCACTCAGAGCAGTGATAACGAACCGGGAAGAAGGGGACTATCTGGTGTCCCGAGACATCAGGGATGCTTACCTCCATGTCCCAAATTTGCCCTTATCACTAAGGGTACCTCAGGTTCGTGGTACAGAACTGTCACTATCAGTTTCTGACGCTGCCGTTTGGATTGTCTACGGCACCCCGGGTCTTTACCAAGGTAATGGCCGAAATGATGGTTCTTCTTCGAAGAAAAGGCGTCTTAATTATCCCTTACTTGGACGATCTCCTGATAAGGGCAAAGTCCAGGAAACAGTTGGAGGTCGGAGTAGCACTATCTCGGATACTGTTACAACAGCAGGGGTGGATTCTAAATATTCCAAAATCGCAGCTGATCCCGACAACAAGTCTCCTGTGCTTAGGGATGATTCTGGACACAGTCCAGAAAAAGGTGTTTCTCCCGGAAGAGAAAGCCAGGGAGTTATCCGAGCTAGTCAGGAACCTCCTAAAATCAGTGCATCATTGCACAAGGGCCATGGTAAAAAAATGGTGACTTCCTTCGAAGCAATTCCAGTCGGCAGATTTCATGCAAGAACTTTTCAGTGGGATCTGCTGGACAAATGGTCCGGATCGCATCTTCAGATGCATCAGCGGATAACCCTATATCCAAGGACAAGGGTGTCTCTCCTGTGGTGGTTACAGAGTGCTCATCTTCTAGAGGGCCGCAGATTCGGCATTCAGTTTTGGATGTTGGTGACCACGGAGGCCAGCCCGAGAGGCTGGGGAGCAGTCACACAAAGAAAAAAATTTCCAGGGAGTGTGATC
Source organism: Pseudophryne corroboree (assembly GCF_028390025.1). Lineage (NCBI taxonomy): Eukaryota > Metazoa > Chordata > Amphibia > Anura > Myobatrachidae > Pseudophryne > Pseudophryne corroboree. The sequence continues at coordinate 677,806,682 of NC_086447.1, forward strand.
AAGTCTGGAGATTTTTCTCCACATAAATATAGCTAAGGGTAAATTTATAATGCTCTAAGCTTAGCAAGACCTCTGCTTCAAGGTCAGCCGGTATTGATCCAGTGGGATAAAACATCACGGCAGTCGCCCACGTAAATAGACAGGGCGGCACAAGAAGCAGGAGGGCAGTGGCAAAAACTGAAAGGACTTTTCGCTGGGCGGAAAATCATGTGATAGCACTGTCAGCAGTGTTTCATTCCGGGAATGGAAACTGGGAAGCAGACTTCCTCAGTAGGCACGACCTCCACCCGGCCGAGTGGGAACTTCATGGGAAAGTTTCCACATAATTGTAAACCGTTGGGAATTACCAAAGGTGGACATGATGGCGTCCCGTCTGAACAAAAAACGGGACAGGTATTGCGCCAGGTTAAGAGACCCTCAGGCAATAGCTGTGGACGTTCTGGTAACACCGTGGGTGTACCAGTCGGTGTATGTGTTCCATCCTCTGCTTTTCATACCTAAGGTACTGAGAATTATAAGACGTAGAGGAGTAAGAACTATACTCATGGCTCCGGATTGGCCAAGAAGGACTTGGTACCCGGAACTTCAAGAGATGCTCACAGAGGACTTATGGTCTCTGCCGCTAAGAAGGGACTTGTTTCAGCAAGTACCATGTCTGTTCCAAGACTTACCGCAGCTGCGTTTGACGGCATGGCGGTGGAACGCCGGATCCTAAGGGAAAAGGCATTCAGGAAGAGGTCATTCCTACCCTGGTCAAAGCCAGAAAGGAGGTGACCGCACAACATTATCACCACATGTGGCGAAAATATGTTGCGTGGTGTGAGGCCAGGAAGGCCCCACGAAGAAATTTCAACTCGGTCGATTCCTGCATTTCTTGCAAACAGGAGTGTCTATGGGCCTCAAATTGGGGTCCATTAAGGTTCAAATTTCGGCCCTGTCGATTTTTCTTCCAGAAAGAATTGGCTTCAGTTCCTGAAGTCCAGAAGTTTGTCAAGGGAGTATTGCATATACAACCCCCTTTTGTGCCTCCAGTGGCACTGTGGGATCTCAACGTAGTTCTGGGATTCCTCAAAACACATTGGTTTAAAACCAGTCAAATCTGTGGATTTGAAGCATCTCACATGAAAAGTGACCATGCTCTTGGCCCTGGCCTGGACCAGGCGAGTGTCAAATTGGTGGTTTTTTCTCAAAAAAGCCATATCTGTTTGTCCATTCGTCCCCAGTTCTCTCCCTAAGGTGGTGTCAGTGTTTCACCTGAACCAGCTTATTGTGGTGCCTTGCACCTACTAGGGACTTGGAGGACTCCAAGTTGCTAGATGTTGTCAGGGCCCTGAAAATATGTTTCCAGGACGGCTGGAGTAAGGAAAACTGACTTGCTGTTATCCTGTATGCACCCACAAAACTGGGTGCTCTTGCTTCTAAGCAGACTATTGCTAGTTGGATGTGTAATACAATTCAGCTTGCACATTCTGTGGCAGGCCTGCCACAGCCAAAATATGTAAATGCCCATTCCACAAGGAAGGTGGGCTCATCTTGGGCGGCTGCCCGAGGGGTCTCGGCTTTACAACTTTGCCGAGCGGCTATTTAGTCAGGGGCAAACACGTTTGTAAAATCCTACAAATTTGATACCCTGGCTAAGGAGGACCTGGAGTTCTCTCATTCGGTGCTGCAGAGTCATCCGCACTCTCCCGCCCGTTTGGGAGCTTTGGTATTATCCCCATGGTCCTTTCAGGAACCCCAGCATCCACTAGGACGATAGAGAAAATAAGAATTTACTTACCGATAATTCTATTTCTCGGAGTCCGTAGTGGATGCTGGGCGCCCATCCCAAGTGCGGATTATCTGCATTACTTGTACATAGTTACAAAAATCGGGTTATTATTGTTGTGAGCCATCTTTTCAGAGGCTCCGCTGTTATCATACTGTTAACTGGGTTCAGATCACAGGTTGTACAGTGTGATTGGTGTGGCTGGTATGAGTCTTACCCGGGATTCATAAATCCTTCCTTATTGTGTACGCTCGTCCGGGCACAGTACCTAACTGAGGCTTGGAGGAGGGTCATAGGGGGAGGAGCCAGTGCACACCACCTGATCCTAAAGCTTTACTTTTTGTGCCCTGTCTCCTGCGGAGCCGCTATTCCCCATGGTCCTTTCAGGAACCCCAGCATCCACTACGGACTCCGAGAAATAGAATTATCGGTAAGTAAATTCTTATTTCTCTATCGTCCTAGTGGATGCTGGGGTTCCTGAAAGGACCATGGGGAATAGCGGCTCCGCAGGAGACAGGGCACAAAAAGTAAAGCTTTTTCCGATCAGGTGGTGTGCACTGGCTCCTCCCCCTATGACCCTCCTCCAGACTCCAGTTAGATTTTTGTGCCCGGCCGAGAAGGGTGCAATCTAGGTGGCTCTCCTAAAGAGCTGCTTAGAAAAAGTTTAGCTAGGTTTTTTATTTTACAGTGATTCCTGCTGGCAACAGGATCACTGCAGCGAGGGACTGAGGGGAGAAGGAGTCAACTCACCTGCGTGCAGGATGGATTGGCTTCTTGGCTACTGGACATCAAGCTCCAGAGGGACGATCACGGGTACAGCCTGGATGGTCACCGGAGCCACGCCGCCGGCCCCCTTGCAGATGCTGAAGACAGAAGAGGTCCAGAATCGGCGGCTGAAGACTCCTGCAGTCTTCAAAAGGTAGCGCACAGCACTGCAGCTGTGCTCCATTTTCCTCTCAGCACACTTCACACGGCAGTCACTGAGGGTGCAGGGCGCTGGGAGGGGGGCGCCCTGGGAGGCAAAATGATTACCTATAAAGGCTAAAAATACCTCACATATAGCCCTAGAGGCTATATGGAGATATTTAACCCCTGCCTGATTTCTCTAAATAGCGGGAGACGAGCCCGCCAGAAAAGGGGCGGGGCCTATCTCCTCAGCACACGGCGCCATTTCCTCTCACAGCTCCGCTGGTCAGGACGGCTCCCAAGTCTCTCCCCTGCACTGCACTACAGAAACAGGGTAAAACAGAGAGGGGGGGGGCACATTTATGGCGATAATTTGATATAACAAAGCAGCTATAAGGGAGCACTTATTATAAGGCTATCCCTGATATATATATAGCGCTTTTGGTGTGTGCTGGCAAACTCTCCCTCTGTCTCCCCAAAGGGCTAGTGGGTCCTGTCTTCGTTAGGAGCATTCCCTGTGTGTCTGCTGTGTGTCGGTACGTGTGTGTCGACATGTATGAGGACGATATTGGTGTGGAGGCGGAGCAATTGCCAAATATGAGGATGTCACCCCCTAGGGAGTCGACACCGGAATGGATGCCTTTATTTATGGAACTACGGGATAGTGTCAACACGCTAAAGCAGTCGTTTGACGACATGAGGCGGCCGGACAATCAATTAGTGCCTGTCCAGGCGACTCAAACACCGTCAGGGGCTGTGAAACGCCCTTTGCCTCAGTCGGTCGACACAGACCCAGACACAGGCGATGACTCCAGTGGTGACGGTGACAAATCAACCGTATTTTCCAGTAGGGCCACACGTTATATGATTTTGGCAATGAAGGAGGCGTTACATTTAGCTGATACTACAGGTACCACTAAACAGGGTATTATGTGGGGTATGAAAAAACTACCTATAGTTTTTCCTGAATCAGAAGAATTAAATGACGTGTGTAATGAAGCGTGGGTTGCCCCTGATAAAAAACTGATAATTTCAAAGAAATTATTGGCATTATACCCTTTCCCGCCAGAGGTTAGGGAGCGCTGGGAAACACCTCCTAGGGTGGACAAGGCGCTAACACGCTTATCTAAACAAGTGGCGTTACCCTCTCCTGAGACGGCCGCACTTAAAGATCCATCAGATAGGAGGATGGAAAATATCCAAAAAAGTATATACACACATGCAGGTGTTATACTACGACCAGCTGTAGCGACTGCCTGGATGGGCAGTGCTGGGGTAGTTTGGTCAGAGTCCCTGATTGAAAATATTGATACCCTGGACAGGGACAATATTTTACTGTCGTTAGAACAAATAAAGGATGCATTTCTTTATATGCGTGATGCACAGAGGGATATCTGCACACTGGCATCACGGGTAAGTGCTATGTCCATTTCGGCCAGAAGAGCTTTATGGACGCGACAGTGGACAGGCGATGCGGATTCAAAACGGCATATGGAAGTTTTGCCGTATAAAGGGGAGGAGTTATTTGGAGTCGGTCTATCAGATTTGGTGGCCACGGCTACAGCCGGGAAATCCACCTTTCTACCTCAAGTCACTCCCCCACAGAAAAAGGCACCGACTTTTCAACCGCAGCCCTTTCGTTCCTTTAAAAATAAGAGAGCAAAGGGCTATTCATATCTGCCACGAGGCAAAGGTCGAGGGAAGAGACAGCAACACGCAGCTCCTTCCCAGGAACAGAAGCCCTCCCCGGCTTCTACAAAAGCCTCAGCATGACGCTGGGGCTCCTCAAGCGGACTCGGGGATGGTGGGCGGTCGTCTCAAAAATTACAGCGCGCAGTGGGCTCACTCGCAGGTAGATCCCTGGATCCTGCAGATAATATCTCAAGGGTACAGGTTGGAATTAGAGACGGATCCACCTCGCCGTTTCCTGAAGTCTGCTTTACCAACGTCCCCCTCCGAAAGGGAGACGGTTTTGGAAGCCATTCACAAGCTGTACTCTCAGCAGGTGATAGTCAAGGTACCTCTTCTACAACAAGGGAAGGGGTATTATTCCACTCTTTTTGTGGTACCGAAGCCGGATGGCTCGGTAAGGCCTATTCTAAATCTGAAGTCCTTGAACCTGTACATAAAGAAGTTCAAGTTCAAAATGGAGTCACTCAGAGCAGTGATAGCGAACCTGGAAGAGGGGGACTTTATGGTATCCTTGGACATCAAGGATGCGTATCTCCACGTTCCAATTTACCCCTCACACCAGGGGTACCTCAGGTTCGTTGTACAAAACTGTCACTATCAGTTTCAGACGCTGCCGTTCGGATTGTCCACGGCACCTCGGATCTTTACAAAGGTAATGGCCGAGATGATGATTCTTCTTCGAAGAAAAGGCGTATTAATTATCCCATACTTGGACGATCTCCTAATAAGGGCGAGGTCCAGAGAACAGCTAGAGATGGGATTAGCACTGTCTCAAAAAGTGCTAAAACAGCACGGGTGGATTCTGAATATTCCAAAATCCCAGTTAATGCCGACAACTCGTCTGCTGTTCCTAGGGATGATTCTGGACACGGTTCAGAAAAAGGTTTTTCTCCCGGAGGAAAAAGCCAAGGAGTTATCCGAGCTTGTCAGGAACCTCCTAAAACCAGGAAAGGTGTCTGTACATCAATGCACAAGAGTCCTGGGAAAAATGGTGGCTTCTTACGAAGCAATTCCATTCGGCAGATTCCACGCAAGAATTTTCCAAAGGGATCTGTTGGACAAATGGTCAGGGTCGCATCTTCAGATGCACCTACGGATAACCCTGTCTCCAAGGACAAGGGTGTCTCTTCTGTGGTGGTTGCAGAGTCCTCATCTATTGGAGGGCCGCAGATTCGGCATACAGGATTGGATCCTGGTGACCACGGACGCCAGCCTGAGAGGCTGGGGAGCAGTCACACAAGGAAGAAACTTCCAGGGAGTATGGACGAGCCTGGAAACGTCTCTTCACATAAACATTCTGGAACTAAGAGCAATATACAATGCTCTAAGCCAGGCAGAACCTCTGCTTCAGGGAAAACCGGTGTTGATCCAGTCGGACAACATCACGGCAGTCGCCCATGTGAACAGACAGGGCGGCACAAGAAGCAGGAGTGCAATGGCAGAAGCTGCAAGGATTCTTCGCTGGGCAGAGAATCATGTGATAGCGCTATCAGCAGTGTTCATCCCGGGAGTGGACAACTGGGAAGCAGACTTCCTCAGCAGACACGATCTTCACCCGGGAGAGTGGGGACTTCATCCAGAAGTCTTCCACATGCTGGTAACCCGTTGGGAAAGACCAATGGTGGACATGATGGCGTCTCGCCTCAACAAAAAACTGGACAGGTATTGCGCCAGGTCAAGAGATCCGCAGGCAATAGCTGTGGACGCGCTGGTAACGCCTTGGGTGTACCAGTCGGTGTATGTGTTTCCTCCTCTGCCTCTCATACCAAAAGTATTGAGAATTATACGGCAAAGAGGCGTAAGAACGATACTAGTGGTTCCGGATTGGCCAAGAAGGACTTGGTACCCGGAACTTCAAGAGATGATCACGGAAGATCCGTGGCCTCTACCTCTAAGGAGGGACTTGCTTCAGCAGGGTCCCTGTCTGTTTCAAGACTTACCGCGGCTGCGTTTGACGGCATGGCGGTTGAACGCCGGATCCTAATGGAAAAAGGCATGCCGGAAGAAGTCATTCCTACTTTGATTAAAGCAAGGAAAGAAGTAACCGTGCAACATTATCACCGAATTTGGCGAAAATATGTTGCGTGGTGCGAAGATCGGAGTGCTCCGACGGAGGAATTTCAACTGGGTCGATTCCTACATTTCCTGCAATCAGGATTGTCTATGGGTCTCAAATTGGGATCTATTAAGGTTCAAATTTCGGCCCTGTCGATTTTCTTTCAAAAAGAATTGGCTTCAGTCCCTGAAGTCCAGACCTTTGTTAAGGGAGTGCTGCATATACAGCCTCCTGTGGTGCCTCCAGTGGCACCGTGGGATCTCAATGTAGTTTTGGATTTTCTAAAATCTCATTGGTTTGAACCACTAAATAAGGTGGATTTGAAATATCTCACTTGGAAAGTGACCATGCTTCTAGCCCTGGCTTCTGCCAGGAGAGTGTCAGAATTGGCAGCTTTATCTTACAAAAGCCCATATCTGATTTTCCATTCGGACAGGGCAGAACTGCGGACTCGTCCGCATTTTCTCCCTAAGGTGGTGTCAGCATTTCATCTGAACCAGCCTATTGTAGTGCCTGCGGCTACAAGTGACTTGGAGGACTCCAAGTTACTGGACGTTGTCAGAGCATTAAAAATATATATTGCAAGAACAGCTGGAGTCAGAAAATCTGACTCGTTGTTTATATTGTATGCACCCAACAAGATGGGTGCTCCTGCGTCTAAGCAGACGATTGCTCGTTGGATCTGTAGCACAATCCAACTGGCACATTCTGTGGCAGGCCTGCCACAGCCTAAATCTGTAAAGGCCCACTCCACAAGGAAGGTGGGCTCATCTTGGGCGGCTACCCGAGGGGTCTCGGCATTACAACTTTGCCGAGCAGCTACGTGGTCAGGGGAGAACACGTTTGTAAAATTTTACAAATTTGATACTCTGGCTAAGGAGGACCTGGAGTTCTCTCATTCGGTGCTGCAGAGTCATCCGCACTCTCCCGCCCGTTTGGGAGCTTTGGTATAATCCCCATGGTCCTTTCAGGAACCCCAGCATCCACTAGGACGATAGAGAAAATAAGATTTTACTTACCGATAAATCTATTTCTCGGAGTCCGTAGTGGATGCTGGGCGCCCATCCCAAGTGCGGATTATCTGCATAAATTGTACATAGTTATTGTTAACTTATTCGGGTTATTGTTGTAGGAAGCCATCTTTCAGAGGCTCCGCTGTTATCATACTGTTAACTGGGTTTAGATCACAAGTTGTACGGTGTGATTGGTGTGGCTGGTATGAGTCTTACCCGGGATTCAAAATCCTCCCTTATTGTGTACGCTCGTCCGGGCACAGTACCTAACTGGAGTCTGGAGGAGGGTCATAGGGGGAGGAGCCAGTGCACACCACCTGATCGGAAAAAGCTTTACTTTTTGTGCCCTGTCTCCTGCGGAGCCGCTATTCCCCATGGTCCTTTCAGGAACCCCAGCATCCACTACGGACTCCGAGAAATAGATTTATCGGTAAGTAAAATCTTATTTTTCTAAGAAAGGGGTGGGGGCTTGAGCTGCGCACTCCAATATTAAATAAGAGATGCTACCACGCTGAGTCTTCTAGTGCCATGTGACACATCTGACAAAACTAGCACCGCAATGGGATCCGGATTGAAAGTCGACAGTGTCTAGGTCGACCACTATTGGTCGACAGTAACTAGGTCGACAGTGTCAAAAGGTCGACATGGTCTAGGTTGACAGGTCAAAAGGTCGACATTAGTTTTTCACAATTTTTTTCTTTTTTTTTTTTAACCTTTTCATACTTAACGATCCACGTGGACTACGATTGGAACGGTAATCTGTGCCAAACGGTAGCGGAGCGAAGGCACCATGCCCGAAGCATGGCGAGCGAAGCGGTGCAGTAATTGGGTTTCCCGGTCACTCTACGAAGAAAACGACACCAAAATAACATTAAAAACTCATGTCGACCTTTTGACCCGTCGACCTAGAACATGTCGACCTTTTGACCCTGTCGACCTAGTTACTGTCGACCAATAGTGGTCGACCTAGACATTGTCGACCTAGTTACGGTCGACTTTCAATACCACACCCCACCACAATACTGGTTTGTGCCCTAGTGCGGTGCAAACCGTATTGTAACTAGGCATTTTGTTGGAGAATGCCCGTTCTTGCGACTTTATTGTTTAGCTGCAGTTTCCAGCTCAGCATTACAGTAAATTGAATAGCTCCAGAAGCTCCTTCCCGGTGCTATTCAATTTGCTGAAAATTGCATCAGCCCTTAAGAATACTGAAATCTTTACAGTTAACATGGAGTATAATAGCCCTAACACAAAAAAAACATTTTTTTGCTCTTTCACGTGAACGCGCCACAACTGTGAATTTTGCTTAGTTTAAAAGGGTTCTGAAAAAAGGAAGGAAGCAAGCGGTGCGCGTCACAGCATGTCTTCCCGGATAGTGACCAAGGTTGAACTGCTGGTCGTGGTGTAGGGTGAATAGTCCCAACCCAGGACTTTTTCAAACGCCGCTGAATGGAGCTTCCTCTGGTGTTCTGACATTGTAATCTTTGATCCTGAAAAATACCATTTTTGATGACATCCATAAGTTTTGCAGACCAACCCAGGTCCAGTGTAAACTGGGTCGAAAGTTTAGTGTGAATAGGGTTGGACCCGTGTTCAAAATTCCAGATCGAATCCAGCTTTTTTAATCTGAAAAATGGCTGTGAGGTTCATAGCTCAAATTTGGCCAAAAATGCTTGCCCATCCACCATATCAAGGTGTCAGGGACCCATCTAATGGGGTTCACCTTGACACGGTGGATAGGGTAGCATTTTTATCCAATCTTTTTTCCTACAATGTGTATAAACACACAAGTTAATTTTCTTATCAGAAGCCAATTAACCTACCAGTATATTTTAGGATAGTGGAAGGAAAAGCACAAACACGTGGAGGACATACAAACTCCGCATATATAGGGAGTTTCTGGGAATTGACCTCTGCTGTGAGGGAGAAAGCTAATAATTCTGGAGCAGTTCTGATGTACTGAAATGTGGAAAATCCCATCTTTAATATGAAATTGTACTTTTAAAGAAATATTTTATAATACACATTTAACTTGTATGCAATTGCTCCTGAACTTCAATAAATGTGAACTAAAAGACACTATAGAACGGGTATAACAACTTGGTGGTTTGTTTCCTCCTCTCTTTGAGTATAGGTTCTGTTAAAACTAGAGCCCGATCTGTGTAGTTTACATATTCTCCATTTCACCCCACATTCACATTGGTCTGTTAGTTGTATGCGGACAAGAAATGGACCCTAGTCTGCATTTGTGTGGTAGTAATTTTAAACTAAGTGTCTGGGACTGATGTGGATTTATTAACATCAGTCCCTGACACTTGTGCTGCTTTCAGATCGCAAATGCCGGATCCTACCCGGTAAGAGAAACGTGTATTACCAGGTGGGATCCGGCATTTGCGCTCCGTTGCTGGCTTTCCGATCCGGCATTTGCGCTCTGTTGCTGGCTTTCCGACCCGGCAATATACCGGGTCGGTTGCCATAGCAGCGGAGGGCGCAGCGGGGGTGGAGGCGGCGCCGGGAGATGAGCTCATCTCCTGCGCCGCCTCTGCCTATGCTGTGAATGGGAGCCGTGTCGCATCGGAACGGCTCCCATTCACACTGCACCTGACCCGGTAATAACCCTTCTTTTCTCTGACGTCCTAAGTGGATGCTGGGGACTCCGTCAGGACCATGGGGATTAGCGGCTCCGCAGGAGACAGGGCACAAAATTAAAAGTTTGACCACTAGGTGGTGTGCACTGGCTCCTCCCCCTATGACCCTCCTCCAAGCCTCAGTTAGGTTTTTGTGCCCGGCCGAGAAGGGTGCAATCTAGGTGGCTCTCCTAAAGAGCTGCTTAGAATAAAAGTTTGTTAGGTTTTTTATTTTCAGTGAGTCCTGCTGGCAACAGGCTCACTGCAACGCGGGACTAAGGGGAGAAGAAGCGAACTCACCTGCGTGCAGGATGGATTGGCTTCTTAGGCTACTGGACACTAGCTCCAGAGGGACGATCACAGGTACAGCCTGGATGGGTCACCGGAGCCGCGCCGCCGGCCCCCTTACAGATGCTGAAGAGAGAAGAGGTCCAGAAATCGGCGGCTGAAGACGTCCCAGTCTTCTTAAGGTAGCGCACAGCACTGCAGCTGTGCGCCATTGCTCTCAGCACACTTCACACCACGGTCACTGAGGGTGCAGGGCGCTGGGGGGGGGGACGCCCTGGGCAGCAATGTAATTACCTTTACTTGCTAAAAATACATCACATATAGCCCCTGGGCTATATGGATGTATTTAACCCCTGCCAGGATTACAGAAAAAACCGGGAGAAGAGCCAGCCGTGAAGGGGGCGGGGCCTATCTCCTCAGCACACAGCGCCATTTTTCCCACACAGATCCGCTGGTGGGAAGGCTCCCAGGCTCTCCCCTGCACTGCACTACAGAAACAGGGTTAAAACAGAGAGGGGGGGCATATTTTGGCGATATTAATATATATTAAGCTGCTATAAGGGAAAACACTTACTATAAGGTTGTCCCTGTATAATTATAGCGCCTTGGTGTGTGCTGGCAAACTCTCCCTCTGTCTCCCCAAAGGGCTAGTGCGGTCCTGTCCTCTATCAGAGCATTCCCTGTGTGTGTGCTGTGTGTCGGTACGTGTGTGTCGACAGGTATGCGGACGATGTTAGTGGAGGCGGAGCAATTGCCTGTAATGGGATGTCACCCCCTAGGGAGTCGACACCGGAATGGATGGCTTTATTTATGGAATTACGTGATAGTGTCAACACGCTACAAGGTCGGTTGACGATATGAGACGGCCGGCAAACCAATTAGTACCTGTCCAGGCGTCTCAAACACCGTCAGGGGCTTTAAAACGCCCATTACCTCAGTCGGTCGACATAGACACGGACACTGACTCCAGTGTCGACGGTGAAGAAACAAACGTATTTTCCAGTAGGGCCACACGTTACATAATCACGGCAATGAAGGAGGCGTTACATATTTCTGATGCTACAAGTACCACAAAAATGGGTATTATGTGGGGTGAAAAAAAAAAAACTACCTGTAGTTTTTCCTGAATCAGATAAATTGATTGAAGTGTGTGATGAAGCGTGGGTTACCCCCGATAGGAAGTTGCTAATTTCAAAGAAGTTATTGGCATTATACCCTTTCCCGCCAGAGGTTAGGGCGCGCTGGGAAACACCCCCTAGGGTAGATAAGGCGCTCACACGCTTATCAAAACAAGTGGCGTTACCGTCTCCTGATACGGCCGCCCTCAAAGATCCAGCTGATAGGAGGCTGGAAAATACTCTAAAAAGTATATACACACATACTGATGTTATACTGCGACCAGCAATCGCCCCAGCATGGATGTGCAGTGCTGGGGGGGGTTTGGTCGGAATCTCTGACTGGAAATATTGATACCCTGAATAGCGACAATATTTTATTGACTATAGAGCATTTAAAGGATGCATTTTCTTTATATGCGAGATGCACAGAGGGATATTGGCACTCTGGCATCAAGGGTAAGTGCGCTGTCCATTTCTGCCAGAAGAAGTTTATGGACGCGACAGTGGTCAGGTGATGCGGATTCCAAGCGGCATATGGAAGTTTGCCGTATAAAGGGGAGGAATTATTTGGGGTCGGTCTATCGGACTTGGTGGCCACGGCAACAGCCGGAAAATCCACCTTTTTTACCTCAGGTCACCTCCCAACAGAAAAAGACACCGTCTTTTCAGCCTCAGTCCTTTCGTTCTCATAAGAACAAGCGGGCAAAAGGCCATTCATATCTGCCCGAGGCAAAGGAAAGGGTAAGAGACTGCAGCAAGCAGCTCCTTCCCAGGAGCAGAAGCCTTCCCCCGCTTCTGAAAAGTCCTCAGCATGTCGCTGGGGCCCTACAAGCGGACTCAGGTCCGGTGGGGGGGTCGTCTCAAGAATTTCAGCGCGCAGTGGGCTCACTCGCAAGTCGACCCCTGGATCCTGCAGGTAGTATCACAGGGGTACAGATTGGAATTCGAGACGTCTCTTCCTCGCAGATTCCTGAAGTCTGCTTTACCAACATCTCCCTCCTACAGGGAGACGGTGTTGGAAGCTATTCACAAGCTGTATTCCCAGCAAGTAATAGTCAAGGTACCCCTACTACAACAAGGAAAGGGGTATTATTCCACGCGGTTTGTGGTACCTAAGCCGGACGGCTCGGTGAGACCTATTCTAAGTCTGAAATCTTTTGAACACTTACATACAAAAGTTCAAGTTCAAGATGAAATCACTCAGAGCAGTGATAGCGAATCTGGAAGAAGGGGACTTTATGGTGTCCTGGGACATCAAGGATGCTTACCTCCATGTCCCAATTTGCCCTTCACACCAAGGGTACCTCAGGTTCGTGGTACAAAACTGTCACTATCAGTTTCAGACGTTGCCGTTTGGATTGTCCATGGCACCCCGGGTCTTTACCAAGGTAAAGGCTGAAATGATGATTCTACTTCAAAGAAAAGGCGTATTAATTATCCCTTACTTGAACGTTCTCCTGATAAGGGCAAGATCCAGAGAACAGTTAGAGGTCGCAGTAGCACTATACCAAGTAGTGCTACAACAGCACGGGTGGATTCTAAATATTCCAAAATCCCAGCTGATCCCGACAACACGTCTGCTGTTCCTAGGGATGATTCTGGACACAGTCCAGAAAAAGGTTTTTCTCCCGGAGGAGAAAGCCAGGGAGTTATCCAAGCTAGTCGGGAACCTCCTAAAACCAAGAAAAGTGTCAGTGCATCAATGCACAAGAGTCCTGGGTAAATGATGGCTTCTTACGAAGCGATTCCATTCGGCAGATTCCACGCAAGAACCTTTCAGTGGGATCTGCTGGACAAATGGTCCGGATCGCATCTTCAGATGCATCAGCGGATAGCCCCGTCTCCAAGGACAAGGGGGTCTCTTCTGTGGTGGTTGCAGAGTGCTCACCTTTTTGGAGGGTCGCAGATTCGGCATTCAGGACTGGGTCCTGGTGACCACGAATGCCAGCCTGAGAGGCTGGGGAGCAGTCACACAGGGAAGAAATTTCCAGGGAGTGTAGTCAAGCCTGGAGACTTCACTTCACATAAATATACTGGAGCTAAGGGCAATTTACAATGCTCTAAGCCTGGCAAGACCTCTGCTTCAGGGTCAGCCGGTGTTGATCCAGTAGGACAACACCACGGCAGTCGCCCACGTAAACAGACAGGGCGACACAAGAAGCAGGAGGGCAATGGCAGAAGCTGCAAGGATTTTTCGCTGGGCAGAAAATCATGTGATAGCACTGTCAGCAGTGTTCATTCCGGGAGTGGACAACTGGGAAGCAGACTTCCTCAGCAGACACGATCACCACCCGGGAGAGTGGGGACTTCACCCAGAAGTCTTCCACATGATTGTGAACCGTTGGGAAAAACCAAAGGGGACATGATGGCGTCCCGCCTCAACAAAAAACTGGACAGGTATTGCGCCGGGTCAAGAGACCCTCGGGCAATAGCTGGGGACGCATTGGTAACACCATGGGTGTACCAGTCAATGTATGTGTTCCCCCCCCTCTGCCTCTCATACCCAAGGTACTGAGAATTATAAGGCGAAGGGGAGTAAGAACGATACTCGTGGCTCCAGATTGGCCAAGAAGGACTTGGTACCCAGAACTTCAAGAGATGCGCACGGAGGATCCGTGCACTCTACCTCTAGACTTACTGCGGCTGCGTTTGACGGCATGGCGGTTGAACGCCGGATCCTGAAGGAGAGGGCTCCGACGGAGGAATTTCAACTGGGTCGATTCCTACATTTCCTGCAAACAGGATTGTCTATGGGCCTCAAATTGGGGTCCATTAAGGTTCAAATTTCGGCCCTGTCGATTTTCTTCCAGAAAGAATTGGCTTCAGTTCCTGAAGTCCAAGCTTTTGTCAAAGGAGTACTACATATACAGCCCGGTTGTGCCTCCAGTGGCACCGTGGGATCTCAATGTAGTTTTGGGGTTTCTCAAATCCCATTGGTTTGAGCCACTCAAATCGGTGGATTTGAAATATCTTACATGGAAAGTGACCATGCTACTGGCCCTGGCTTCGGCCAGGAGAGTGTAAGAATTGGCGGCTTTATCGTACAAAAGCCCATATCTGATTTTCCATTGGGACAGGGCAGAACTGCGGACGCGTCCTCAGTTTCTCCCTAAGGTGGTATCAGCGTTTCACCTGAACCAACCTATTGTGGTGCCTGCGGCTTCTAGCGACTTGGAGGACTCCAAGTTGTTCGACGTTGTCAGAGCCTTAAAAATATATATATATATTTAAAGGACGGCTGGAGTCAGAAAGGCTGACTCGCTGTTTATACTGTATGCACCCAACAAGCTGGGTGTTTCCTGCGTCTAAGCAGACGATTGCTCGTTGGATTTGTAGCACAATTCAACTTGCACATTCTGTGGCAGGCCTGCCACAGCCAAAATCTGTAAATGCCCACTCCACAAGGAAGGTGGGCTCACCTTGGGCGGCTGCCCGAGGGGTCTCGGCATTACAACGCTGCCGAGCAGCTAAGTGGTCAGGGGAGAACACGTTTGTAAAATTCTACAAATTTGATACCCTGGCTAAGGAGGACCTGGAGTTCTCTCATTCGGTGCTGCAGAGTCATCCGCACTCTCCCGCCCGTTTGGGTGCTTTGGTATAATCCCCATGGTCCTGACGGAGTCCCCAG
The DNA here is from genome assembly GCF_028390025.1 of Pseudophryne corroboree. Taxonomy (NCBI): domain Eukaryota; kingdom Metazoa; phylum Chordata; class Amphibia; order Anura; family Myobatrachidae; genus Pseudophryne; species Pseudophryne corroboree. The sequence goes on from NC_086447.1 coordinate 677,821,778, forward strand.
CATCCACTTAGGACGTCAGAGAAAATAAGAATTTACTTACCGATAGATCTATTTCTCGTAGTCCGTAGTGGATGCTGGGCGCCCATCCCAAGTGCGGATTGTCTGCAATACTTGTACATAGTTATTGTTACAAAAATCGGGTTATTATTGTTGGAAGCCATCTTTTCAGAGGCTCCTTCTGTTATCATGCTGTTAACTGGGTTCAGATCACAGGTTGTACGGTGTGATTGGTGTGGCTGGTATGAGTCTTACCCGGGATTCAAAATCCTTCCTTATTGTGTACGCTCGTCCGGGCACAGTATCCTAACTGAGGCTTGGAGGAGGGTCATAGGGGGAGGAGCCAGTGCACACCACCTAGTGGTCAAACTTTTAATTTTGTGCCCTGTCTCCTGCGGAGCCGCTAATCCCCATGGTCCTGACGGAGTCCCCAGCATCCACTACGGACTACGAGAAATAGAATTATCGGTAAGTAAATTCTTATTTTTTACCGGGTTGAATTACCGGGTCAGGCGACCCGCTAATTCAGAATTGGACCTTTCACATCGCACACGGACCCGTTTCGACACGGCAATATGCCGTGTCGATACCGGGTTTTTAGTGCGATGTGAAAGGGGTATTAGTGTACATCATTGCATCGTTTGGCGCTAATTAGACTGTCTTGTGTATGGTAGTAGCTCTCTCGCTTTATCCTGCAATTGATATTTTGGGGTCTGTTAAGTTTTTAATATTCTATATAATAAACTTGACCTTATTTTACACCCTTTGGGGGGGAAGGGGGAATTTAATTGTTGCAGCTCTCCCGCCTAAGCTATATTCAATTGTCCCCACTGATTATGTCCATATCATTTGTGTTTAGCCACGTAAAGCAACAAACCCCAACTAAACGAATGGGCGTAACGCAAAAAAGTTCCATTTGGGTGACTAAACGGGTCACTTTAACCTGTATTTTAGCTCACCACCCCTTGGGGTAGCAAGCTGAAATGCAGTTCTCGCGTCCATCAGCAGCAACATTGGAATAGCTAAAGGGTGCGGGTACCTGCAATATTTGAATCCTGCCTTTTTCTTTCACATTAAAGAATTTGATTGCGGCCCTCCAGCTGTTGTAGAATTACACATGTCTGCATTCCATGCAACCGTTTTATCATGGCTTAATAGCATATCTCTTGCAAGTCATGCTGGGAAATGTAGTTCAACAGCTGGAGGGCTGCTTATTGCCCATCCTTGGTTTACATGGACAGCAAATGTTAATTTACCTATTTATTTTTGCAGGTTTTTTTTATATTTGGTGTTGCCACAAAAGAATTATGATGTTGCTTGGTCATAAAAATAACCTAACTCCAACAAAGTCACCTTCGAAGTTAAAACCGGATGATAGTCCAGACAAGCGTGGTCATGAACCTTGCAAAGTATACGAGTCCCCACAAAAGCCCAACTACTTGGAAACTAGTGTTGAAAATGTTTCACCTACCAAAGTGGACATCGTTAGAGAAGATAGACCTTTGTATAACAAGGAAAATCTTTTGCGTAGACTAGAAGCGGTTGAAACAAATGTGGATTGTAGTCCTCTTCATGACAGTGGTTATTCCTCAATACTGCACAGTGATTCTCAGTGCCAAGATGATGATGACTTTAGCTCTTGTTCTCCATCCATTCCACTCTTTGAGACCCCAAAGCAAACTTTACTGGATGAAAAACCTGTGCCAGTCTCATGCACAAGCTCGTTACCGGTGCTTCGCTTTGAGGAAGTTGTATGTTCTACGTTGAAGAAAAGCTCTAAAAGATGTCCAAAGGTTGATTGGGACACTGTTGAAGAAGTAGTTTCCCATGGTGCCTTTGGGCTTGATAAATTAATTGGTAAAAAAATGGGCTTGGAAAAGCTGGACATTCTTGGAGAGCTTTTTCAGAGAGACTTTAAACATCTGCTCAGCAAAATTTTAAGGCATCTCAGTGCAATTGATTTAATCAAGTAAGTCTCTATTACTATTGTATCCAATTTCCTGTTTTCTATTGAACAGGTAGTGCCTGCAGTGTGATGGGACATTCCAGATATGGGTCAATTCAGTGGGGTGGGGGGTGTGGTTGCCGCGATGTGGCAATGGCAACTTGTGGCTCTATTTAATAGATTTTCTCTAGAATCCACAAGGGATATTGGGGAGACTTGGGGGTATATTCAGTTAGGGTCGAAAACTGCCGTCTGTCGAAAAGACGTCAGTTTTCGTCTTTTTAAGGTCTAATAGTGATTCGACCTATTCAGTCCCAGCAGTTTTTATTTGACAAGTCGTGGAATTAGACTTGTCGAATAGTACGTGAATCGGCGGTATAGCTGCCGATTCATGTACTTTAGAGTGAAACAGGGCCAAATTCGACAGGATTTGGCCCCGTTTCCGACCATCTCAGTCCGACATAAAAAAAAATGTCGGACTGAGATGTGGGACCCAGAGGGGGGGGAGCCGCAGGCATACAGGGGAAATCAGCGCTGCTGCAGGATGTCTCACAGCCGTGCCGCTCACGGCAGTGTCCACCTGGCTCCAGCAAGTGAGGTTACGTTTGCTGGAGCCGGGTGGACACTGCCGTGGGGTTGGGCGGCTGTGTGACATCCTCCTGCAGCGCTGCTATTAGCGCTGATCTCCTCTGGGTCCCTCATCTCAATTCGATTTTTTAAAAGTCGAATTGAGATGAGATTGAATAGGGGTTGTCGGATCCATTCCGACAAATGTATGTCTAAATGGATCCGACCCTAATTGAATATACCCCTTAGTACGACGGGGGGTATAGACGGGGTCCAATGGAGCCGGTGCCTTTAAATTTCTTCACTGGGTGTGCTGGCTCCTCCCCTCTATGCCCTCTCCCACAGGCAGTTTAGAAAAAAGTGCCCCCAGGAGTGGATGCACATCTGTGCAGCTCCAGAGAGATTTCTTTTAAACTTTTATTATTTTCGGTATGCTGTTTGGGCAACGGCGGGGCGGAGCTACCTCAGAGCGGAAACAGCGGCATTTTGGCGCCTTCCTCTGCTTAATGCATGCAAGCACACACAGCTCCTTTGCTTCCTGGCTACCTCACTTCCTCTCCTGACATTCCCTCCATTATTCTAGGTGATTTCAACATCCCTATTGATAACCCCACAAAATCACCTGCCTCTAAACTCTTTAACCTCACCTCTTCACTTGGTCTCTCCCAGTGGACCACCTCACCCTCCCATGTGAACGGGAGCTCACTGGATCTGGTTTTCACTCACCGCTGTGATATTTCTGATTTCTCCAATTCCCCTTTTCCCCTCTCTGACCACCACTTGCTCTCTTTAAACTTATCTATCTCTGCTTCCCCATCTCTCCCTCCTAAGGCGTAATATTGAGGCTATTGACACCTCATCCCTATCCTCCCTGTTTGACTCTTCTCTCTCCTCTTCTCTCTCATGCCCTGAACAAGCCACATCCCTATACAATGCATCTCTTACTTCTGCCCTTGACTCTGTTGCTCCGCCAACCACTATTCACCCTTGCAGATCAACACCTCAACCCTGGCTCACCAAATGCCCCAGATATCTACAAAAATGCTCACGTACTGCCGAGCGACAGTGGAGGAAATCACGCACTAAAGCAGACTTCCTCCATATCAAATTCATGCTCTCATCCTTCAGTGCTGCCCTTTCCCTCGCTAAACAATCATACTTCAAAATCATCATCTCTACCCAGTCTTCCAACCCCCGGCGCCTCTTTGCCACTGTTAACTCCCTCCTCTGCCCACCACCTCCTCCTCTCCCTTCCTCGTTGTCTGCTCTTGACTTTGCCACTAATTTCACATCCAAGGTTGACTCCATACGTCCGGATATCACATCCCACCAGACCAGCAACCAGCCACCACCCATCCCTTGCCACCCCTTCCCTTCCCTCTTACCAACTCTGACATCTTTCTCCCATGTATCTGGCGAGGAAGTCATGGCCCTCATCCGTTCCTACCTCCCCGCTCGACCCTATCCCCTCCCACCTCCTCCGCTACCTCTCTCCTTCTGCCTGTTCCCATCTTGCCCACCTTCTCAGTCTCTCCCTCTCATCAGGCACTGTCCCCTCTGCCTTCAAGCATACTCTTGTCTCCCCTATTCTTAAAAAAACCTACCCTTGATCCTAACACTGTCTCCAACTATCGACCCATCTCTCTCCTCCCCTTTGCCTCCAAACTTCTTGAGCGTATTGTCTATAATCGCCTCACTGCCTTTCTTTCCTCTCACTCACTGCTTGACCCATTCCAGTCTGGTTTCCGTTCTCTCCACTCCACTGAAACTACCCTCACAAAAGTCTGCAATGACCTCCATGCAGCCAAATCTAAGGGCCACTACTCTCTGCTTATTCTTCTTGATCTCTCTGCTGCTTTTGACACTGTGGACCACCCTCTCCTTCTGCAAATCCTTCACTCTTGGTCTGCGTGATACTGCCCTCTCCTGGCTGTCCTACCTCTCTGATCGTTCCTGCTGTCTCCTCTCATGATGCTACCCCCCCCCCACCCCCCCCCCCTTCCACTAACTGTTGGCGTCCTCCAAGGCTCTGTTCTTGGTCCTTTCCTTTTCTCTCTATACATCCTCTTTAGGTGAACTCATTCGTTTTTAACTTCCAGTACCACCTCTATGCTGATAACACTCAAATCTACCTCTCCTCCCCTGATCTCTCCCCGGCTCTCCTCACTCGTACCTCAAACTGTCTTTCTGCTATCTCTTCCTGGATGTCCCAGCGCTTTCTTAAACTCAACATGTCTAAGACTGAGCTGATCATCTTCCCACCCTCCCGCACAGCCTCACCTCCCACAATCTCATTATCCATTGATGGCACGACCATCTCCCCTAGCCCCCACGTACGCTGTCTTGGTGTAATCCTTGACTCCTCCCTCTCCTTCAAACCACACATTCAGCACCTCTCACAAACCTGTAATTTTCATCTCAAAAACATTTCCAGAATCAGACCTTTTCTCACCCAGGATGCCACTAAGATCATTATTCACTCACTGATTATTTCCAGACTGGACTACTGTAATCTCCTCCTAACTGGCCTCCCTGACAATTGCCTCTCTCCACTCCAATCTATCCTCAATGCTGCTGCCCGGCTCATCTTCCTCACCAAACACACTACGTCTACCTCCCCTCTCCTACAGGTACTTCACTGGCTTCCCTTTCAGAATCCAATTCAAACTTCTCACACTCACTTACAAAGCACTCACCCACTCCTCTCCCATTTACATCTCTGACCTTATTTCCCTTTACTCTCCCACCCGTCCTCTTCACTCTGCTAATGCACGCCGACTCTCCTGTCTTCTGATTACTTCCTCCCACTCCTATCTCCAAGATTTTTCACGTGCTGCTCCCTTTCTCTGGAATGCTTTACCTCTCCCCCTCAGACTCTCCACCTCTCTACAAAACTTCAAACGGGCTCTTAAGACCCATTTCTCTAACGTCCTAGTGGATGCTGGGGACTCCGAAAGGACCATGGGGAATAGCGGCTCCGCAGGAGACTGGGCACAAAGTAAAAGCTTTAGGACTAGCTGGTGTGCACTGGCTCCTCCCCCTATGACCCTCCTCCAAGCCTCAGTTAAGATTTTGTGCCCGAACGAGAAGGGTGCAATCTAGGTGGCTCTCCTGAGCTGCTTAGAGTAAAAGTTTAAATAGGTTTTTTTATTTTCAGTGAGACCTGCTGGCAACAGGCTCACTGCATCGAGGGACTAAGGGGAGAAGAAGCGAACTCACCTGCGTGCAGAGTGGATTGGGCTTCTTAGGCTACTGGACATTAGCTCCAGAGGGACGATCACAGGCCCAGCCATGGATGGGTCCCGGAGCCGCGCCGCCGGCCCCCTTACAGAGCGAGAAGAGTGAAGAGGTCCGGAAAATCGGCGGCAGAAGACGTCCTGTCTTCAATAAGGTAGCGCACAGCACCGCAGCTGTGCGCCATTGCTCTCAGCACACTTCACACTCCGGTCACTGAGGGTGCAGGGCGCTGGGGGGGGGCGCCCTGGGATGCAATGAAAATACCTTAAATGGCTAAAAATACATCACATATAGCTCCTGGGCTATATGGATGTATTTAACCCCTGCCAGTGTTCCACAAAAAAGCGGGAGAAAGGCCGCCGAAAAAGGGGCGGAGCCTATCTCTTCAGCACACAAGCGCCATTTTTTCCTCACAGCTCCGTTGGAGGAAGGCTCCCTGACTCTCCCCTGCAGTCCTGCACTACAGAAACAGGGTAAAACGAGAGGGGGGGCACTAAATTGGCATATTAATATATACAGCAGCTATATTAGGGAAAAACACTTATATAAGGTTATCCCTATATATATATATATATATAGCGCTCTGGTGTGTGCTGGCAAACTCTCCCTCTGTCTCCCCAAAGGGCTAGTGGGGTCCTGTCCTCTATCAGAGCATTCCCTGTGTGTGTGCTGTGTGTCGGTACGCTGTGTCGACATGTATGAGGAGGAAAATGGTGTGGAGGCGGAGCAATTGCCTGTGTTAGTGATGTCACCCCCTAGGGAGTCGACACCTGACTGGATGGTCTTATGGAAAGAATTACGTGATAGTGTCGGCACTTTACAAAAGACTGTTGACGACATGAGACAGCCGGCAAATCAGTTAATACCTGTACAGGCGTCTCAAACACCGTCAGGGGCTATAAAACGCCCGTTGCCTCAGGTCGATACAGACACTGACACGGACACTGACTCCAGTGTCGACGGTGAGGAAACAAACGTATTTTCCAGTAGGGCCACACGTTACATGATCACGGCAATGAAGGAGGTTTTGAACATTTCTGATACTACAAGTACCACAAAAAAGGGTATTATGTGGGGTGTGAAAAAACTACCCGTAGTTTTTCCTGAATCAGATGAATTAAATGAGGTGTGTGATGAAGCGTGGGTTTCCCCCGATAAAAAACTGCTAATTTCTAAAAAAATTATTGGCATTATACCCTTTCCCGCCAGAGGTTAGGGCGCGTTGGGAAACACCCCCTAGCGTAGATAAGGCGCTCAGACGCTTATCAAAACAAGTGGCGTTACCGTCTCCTGATACGGCCGCCCTCAAGGAACCAGCTGATAGGAAGCTGGAAAATATCCTTAAAAGTATATACACACATACTGGTATTATACTGCGACCAGCAATCGCCTCAGCCTGGATGTGCAGTGCTGGGGTGGCTTGGTCGGATTCCCTGACTGAAAATATTGATACCCTGGACAGGGACAATATATTATTGACTATAGAGCATTTAAAGGATGCATTTCTATATATGCGAGATGCACAGAGGGATATTTGCACTCTGGCATCAAGAGTAAGTGCGATGTCCATTTCTGCCAGAAGAGGATTATGGATGCGACAGTGGTCAGGGGATGCGGATTCCAAACGGCATATGGAAGTATTGCCGTATAAAGGGGAGGAGTTATTTGGGGTCGGTCTATCGGACCTGGTGGCCACGGTAACGGCTGAAAAATCCACCTTTTTACCCCAAGTCACCTCGCAGCAGAAAAAGATAACGTCTTTTCAGGCACAGGGGCAGACTTACTAAGCTCAGTGAAGTGATAAGGTGGAAGGTGATAAAGGACCAGCCAATCAGATCCTAACTACCATGTCACAGGCTGGGTTTAAAAAATGACAGTTAGGAGCTGACTGGCTGGTCCTTTATCACCTTCCAATTTATCACTTCACCGGGCTTAATAAATCTGCCCCTCAGTCCTTTCGTCCCCATAAGGGCAAAAGGCCACTCATATCTGCCCCGGGGCAGAGGAAGGGGAAAAAGACTGCAGCAAACAGCCTCTTCCCACGAACAGAAGCCCTCCCCCGCTTCTGCCAAGTCCTCAGCATGACGCTGGGGCCTTACAAGCGGACTCAGGCACGGTGGGGGCCCGTCTCAAGAATTTCAGCGCGCAGTGGGCTCACTCGCAAGTGGACCCCTGGATCCTGCAGGTAGTATCTCAGGGGTACAAATTGGAATTCGAGACGTCTCCCCCTCGCCGGTTCCTGAAGTCTGCTTTACCAACGTCTCCCCCCGACAGGGAGGCGGTATTGGAAGCCATTCACAAGCTGTATTCCCAGCAGGTGATAATCAAGGTACCCCTCCTACAACAGGGAAAGGGGTATTATTCCACGCTGTTTGTGGTACCGAAGCCGGACGGCTCGGTGAGACCCATTTTAAATCTGAAATCCTTGAACACTTACATAAAAAGGTTCAAGTTCAAGATGGAGTCACTCAGAGCAGTGATAGCGAACCTGGAAGAAGGGGACTATATGGTGTCTCTGGACATCAAGGATGCTTACCTCCATGTCCCAATTTGCCCTTCTCACCAAGGGTACCTCAGGTTTGTGGTACAGAACTGTCACTATCAGTTTCAGACGCTGCCGTTTGGATTGTCCACGGCACCCCGGGTCTTTACCAGGGTAATGGCCGAAATTATGATTCTTCTTCGAAGAAAAGGCGTCTTAATTATCCCTTACTTGGACGATCTCCTGATAAGGGCAAGGTCCAGAGAACAGTTAGAGGTCGGAGTAGCACTATCTCAAGTAGTACTACGACAGCACGGATGGATTCTAAATATTCCAAAATCGCAGCTGATTCCGACGACACGTCTGCTGTTCCTAGGGATGATTCTGGACACAGTACAGAAAAAGGTGTTTCTCCCGGAGGAGAAAGCCAAGGAGTTATCAGACCTAGTCAGGAACCTCCTAAGACCAGGCCAAGTGTCAGTACATCAATGCACAAGGGTCCTGGGAAAGATGGTGGCTTCTTACGAAGCGATTCCATTCGGCAGATTCCACGCAAGAACTTTTCAGTGGGATCTGCTGGACAAATGGTCCGGATCGCATCTTCAAATGCATCAGCGGATAACCCTGTCTCCAAGGACAAGGGTGTCTCTCCTGTGGTGGTTACAGAGTGCTCATCTCCTAGAGGGCCGCAGATTCGGCATTCAGGATTGGGTCCTGGTGACCACGGATGCCAGCCTGAGAGGCTGGGGAGCAGTCACACAGGGAAAAAATTTCCAGGGCTTGTGGTCAAGCATGGAAACGTCACTTCACATAAATATCCTGGAACTAAGGGCCATTTACAATGCCCTAAGTCAGGCAAGACCTCTGCTTCAGGGTCAGCCGGTGTTGATCCAGTCGGACAACATCACGGCAGTCGCCCACGTAAACAGACAGGGCGGCACAAGAAGCAGGAGGGCAATGATGGAAGTGGCAAGGATTCTTCGCTGGGCGGAGAATCATGTGATAGCACTGTCAGCAGTGTTCATTCCGGGAGTGGACAACTGGGAAGCAGACTTCCTCAGCAGACACGATCTTCACCCGGGGGAGTGGGGACTTCACCCAGAAGTCTTCCACATGATTGTGAACCGTTGGGAAAAACCAAAGGTGGACATGATGGCGTCCCGCCTCAACAAAAAAACTGGACAGATATTGCGCCAGGTCAAGGGACCCTCAGGCAATAGCTGTGGACGCTCTGGTAACACCGTGGGTGTACCAGTCAGTGTATGTGTTCCCTCCTCTTCCTCTCATACCAAAAGTACTGAGAATCATAAGAAGGAGAGGAGTAAAGACTATACTCGTGGCTCCGGATTGGCCAAGAAGGACTTGGTACCCGGAAATTCAAGAGATGCTCACGGAAGACCCGTGGCCTCTACCTCTAAGAAAGGACCTGCTCCAGCAGGGACCATGTCTGTTCCAAGACTTACCGCGGCTGCGTTTGACGGCATGGCGGTTGAACGCCGGATCCTGAAGGAAAGAGGCATTCCGGATGAAGTCATCCCTACCCCGATCAAAGCCAGGAAGGATGTAACCATACAACATTATCACCGTATTTGGCGTAAATATGTTGCGTGGTGCGAGGCCAGGAAGGCCCCTACAGAGGAATTTCAACTGGGTCGTTTCCTGCATTTCCTGCAAACAGGACTGTCTATGGGCCTCAAATTAGGGTCCATTAAGGTTCAAATTTCGGCCCTGTCAATATTCTTCCAAAAAGAACTGGCTTCTGTTCCTGAAGTTCAGACGTTTGTCAAGGGAGTACTGCATATACAGCCTCCTTTTGTGCCTCCAGTGGCACCTTGGGATCTCAATGTAGTTTTGGGATTCCTAAAATCACATTGGTTTGAACCACTCACCACTGTGGACTTAAAATATCTCACATGGAAAGTGGTAATGCTGTTAGCCCTGGCTTCAGCCAGGCGTGTCTCAGAATTGGCGGCTTTATCCTATAAAAGCCCTTACCTAATTTTTCATACGGATAGAGCAGAATTGAGGACTCGTCCTCAATTTCTTCCTAAGGTGGTTTCAGCATTTCACTTAAACCAGCCTATTGTGGTGCCTGCGGCTACTAGGGACTTGGAGGATTCCAAGTTGCTGGACGTAGTCAGGGCCCTGAAAATATGTTTCCAGGACGGCTGGAGTCAGAAAATCTGATTCGCTGTTTATCCTGTATGCACCCAACAAGCTGGGTGCTCCTGCTTCTAAGCAGACGATTGCTCGTTGGATTTGTAGTACAATTCAGCTTGCACATTCTGTGGCAGGCCTGCCACAGCCAAAATCTGTAAAAGCCCATTCCACACGGAAAGTGGGCTCATCTTGGGCGGCTGCCCGAGGGGTCTCGGCTTTACAACTTTGCCGAGCAGCTACTTGGTCAGGGGCAAACACGTTTGCTAAATTCTACAAATTTGATACCCTGGCTGAGGAGGACCTGGAGTTCTCTCATTCGGTGCTGCAGAGTCATCCGCACTCTCCCGCCCGTTTGGGAGCTTTGGTATAATCCCCATGGTCCTTTCGGAGTCCCCAGCATCCACTAAGACGTTAGAGAAAATAAGAATTTACTTACCGATAATTCTATTTCTCATAGTCCGTAGTGGATGCTGGGCGCCCATCCCAAGTGCGGATTGTCTGCATTACTTGTACATAGTTATTGTTACAAAAATCAGGTTATTGTTGTTGTGAGCCATCTTTTCAGAGGCTCCTTCTGTTATCATGCTGTTAACTGGGTTCAGATCACAAGTTGTACGGTGTGATTGGTGTGGCTGGTATGAGTCTTACCCGGGATTCAAAATCCTTCCTTATTGTGTACGCTCGTCCGGGCACAGTATCCTAACTGAGGCTTGGAGGAGGGTCATAGGGGGAGGAACCAGTGCACACCAGCTAGTCCTAAAGCTTTTACTTTGTGCCCAGTCTCCTGCGGAGCCGCTAATCCCCATGGTCCTTTCGGAGTCCCCAGCATCCACTACGGACTATGAGAAATAGAATTATCGGTAAGTAAATTCTTATTTTCTTTACCAAACCCAGCCAAATCTTATCCTAACCCTCTGTTCCATGCTCTCTATGTACCCCATCTGTGTCACCCCTGTCTGTCTACCCCTCCCCTTAGAATGTAAGCTCTCATGAGTAGGGCCCTCTTCTCTCTTGTGCTTATCCTTTTCTTACTTTAATAATCCTCAACTGCCCAGATCCTGCAGTTTTTTGGCCACCTGGAACTTATATCTATGTTTACTGGTGTAGTTATGCTTAGTTACCCTGTACTTGTCCTTTATTGTCTTCAACTGTAAGTCACTGTTTTCCTGTTTTGATTGTGCATATGTACTCTGTAATTGGGCGCTGCGGAACCCCTATGGCGCCATATAATTGATGATGATAATCATGTGAACAATGCAATCGTCACAGCTCGGTGAAGGTGCTGGGGGAGAGGGGCAAGAGCCATCCCGGTTAGGGGCTCTTAAGACTATGGTGTCTGATGTCATCACAACTCACTGCTAATGTTCACAAAACTCAGCTACTACAACAGGCTGTTGCAGACTTAGCTGCTAGGGCAGATGTTACACAGCCCCCCTCCCTAACTCGGGACCACAAAAGTGTGGTATACCTGCTTTAAATGAGGAAATACAGGAGGATGGGGATGACTTGGATCCCATTAGTGGAGATTCAGCTTCTGTTTAGGTTATTGAACCCCTCATTCTGGCTTTATGGGACGTGTTAAAGCTCCCTCTAGAGGAAGCTGAGGGCCTCTCGGGATATGCCTCTGGTCACTACAGTGACTCTTCTGAAGCACATTTAGGACACTACACTCATCGTGTGTGACTCGCTCAAAGAAATGGGCAATATTGATGCTAGGACGTCTGCCATGGCAGTGTCGGCGCGCAGGGCCTTATGGTTGCCTCAGTGTATAGCGGACGCAGAATCTAAATACAGTGTGGAATCCCTCCCCTTTTCTGGGGAATGGCTCTTTGGGTTTGAGTTGGGGAAATCCACATTTCTCCCCTCTGGGGCACCGCTGGCTAGGCGTTCCTACCCGAGGCCGTCTGTTCAGTCCTTTCGGTCTAACGGATTTCGATCTAGGGCCAGGGGTGCCTCCAATGCGAGTAGAGGCACCAGAGCTAAGACAAAAAGACCTGCAAACAACAGTTCTCAGGAACAGCGCACCAGTTCTGCTTCCACTAAGTCCTCAGCATGACTGTGCCCACCCACCCCAAGGGGTTTTCGAGGTGGGAGCTCGACTGCGTCACTTCAGCCGCGTGTGGGAGGTTTCCTGCCAGGATACCTGGGTCAGGGACCTCAATTCTCAGGGCTACAAGCTGGAGTTCGACGGGGCTCCTCCCCAACGCTTTTTCAAATCAAGCTTACCAGCTTTGGAGGATACACAGGTTGCGTTGCAACAGGCCATCCAAAAGTTGGTCCAGTCCCACGTCATTGTTCCAGTGGCAATACCACAACGAGGCAGGGGTTATTACTACAACCTTTTTGTGGTACCGAAGCCGGACAGTTCGGTAAGGCCCATTTTAAATCTAAAGTCCTTGACCCCTTGCCTAAAGGTTTCCAAGTTCAAAATGTAATCCTTGAGCAGTGATTGCGGGCCTGGAAGAACAGGAATTCATGGTTTCCTTGGATATCAAGGACGCCTACCTTTTTATATTCCTATTTGGCCACCTCATCAGGCTTATCAGAGGTTTGCCCTGCTGAACGATCAGTTCCAGGCACTGCTATTCGGCCTGTCCACACCTCCAAGGGTATTCACAAAGGTAATGGTGGAGATGATGATCCGGGTCCAGGGGGTCAATGTTGTCCCTTACCTGGATCTGATAAAAGCTTTTATTGCTCCATATCGACCGCACTATCCAACTACTGTCACACCATGGGTGGATTCTCAATTTACAGCAGTTCCATCTGGAGTCAACTCAGCAGCTCCTGTTCCTTGGAATGTTACTGGATACTGTGGCCCTGAAGCTGTTCCTTCCGGAGGACAAAGCGAGAACACTTCAGGAGATGGTCCGCATGGTGCTCTGACCTGTTTGCATATCTATCCATCTCTACATAAGATTGTTGGGGAAGATGATTGCCTCATACAAGGCAATCCAACATGGAAGGTACCATGCCAGAAAATCTCAATTGGATCTCCTGAGCAAATGGTCTGGATCACATCTACAGATGCACTGGATGATAAGGCTTTCATCCCAGGCCAGGGTTTCCCTCCTGTGGTGGATGCAGTCTTCCATTCTCCTGGAAGGCTGGAATTTTGGGATTTAGGATTGGATCCTCCTCGCGACTGGTGTGAATCTGTGAGGATGGAGAACTGTCACCCAAGGGGCGCAGTTCCAGGGCAGGTGGTCAGTCCACGAAGCCCGCTGTCACGATCCGGGTATCTGGACGCCATTTCTTACCTATCAGATGCCTCCTAAGGCTGGCTCAGCGCTCCAGGACCGGATCCCATCTGTTATCCTGATGTGCACATTCCCGCATCCTCTCCTGTCTCTCTGGACGCAGTCACAGTAATGCCTTATACATCTGGCATGGCGTCTCCCGCGGCCTCCGCCGCCGTCCCTGAGCTTCTGCATTCAGAGTGGCGGTTACGTCAGCCGCGGCCTCCGCTGTGTCCGCGTGGTCGGATGTGCATCTGTCAGCCTGGTGTCTCCTGTCTCCGGTGGCCGGCGCCGCCATTACTGTTTTCCAGACCACATGGATTACAATCCAAACTTCCCTCCAAGTGTCTGCATGGGCGCAGCCATCTTGGATTCTGTCAGCTGATCATTCCTACCAATCCGTTGTCAGTATTATTAATTTGCATAATTGCCTAGCCAATGCCTTCCTTGCTGCAGGTATAAATAGGTTGTGCCTGAGCAAGGAAGGCGTCAGTGCTTTGGTTGTCAAACCTAGTTCCAGTTTGTCTCTCTTCTGTGAATGTCTTTCAGGTTCCAGCTCCTGTCTCCAGACTTCTGCTATAGAGACCCGCACCAGCATTCCATCTGCGGTGTAGCCTGACTCTCCGATCCATTCTGGACTCACCTGTTTCCAGCTACAACATCACCTGCTTCCAGCTCAGCTTCCAGCAGTGTACAGCTTCTCTTAAAGGGCCGGTGTCCTTTCTGCAGTTTACCACTCTCCACCGGTATTATTATTTCTCCGCTCTCAAATTCTACATTTCATCTACATTGCATCGCTCTCAAGCTTTATTTATTATTTAACTGGTTCCAGCCAGTATCCACTCCGTGCCAACACCTGTCTGGTTCTAACCAGTACCCACAGCAGCATTTTATCTACAGCTGTCCAGCTTTCCCTGGAACACCAGCTGGTACGACCCTGGGCTTTCCTCATTGCTACAGTTGAGCCTGGTAAGGACTTTCCAACTTGCAGATAATAAGAACTGTCTCATACCACCAGAGCTCTGTGGCCCCTGCCACCCTGTAGTACCCAGGAACTGTATTATTATTTCTCTGCTGATTTTTGTTACTTTTTACTGCTACTGTGATGCATGGAGTTTGTCATAAATAACTATCATTGACTTTTACTCAAGTTGTCGTGGTCACGCCTTCTGGCGGTTTCTCTTCATGTTACTTACATGTCCAGGGGTCTGATACAACCTCCCAGGTTCCGGTACATCTCAGCCCCTACAACTGAGGCTGCCTTCCGTCAGCTCAGGCCCTCAGTTGTGACACCCTCCTTCCGATTAACATTCTGGAACTTTGGGTGATCTACAATGCTCTGCTTCAGGCCTCTCCTCTGCTCAAGGATCACGCGATCCTGACAGCGCCACAGCAGTGGCGTAAATCAATTGGCAAGAAGTGACAGAAAACAGAGCCTGCATGCGAGAGGTGTCAAAGATACTCCTCTGGGCAGAAAGAAATGAAAGAGCAATGTCGGCAATCTTCGTGCCGGGAGTGGATAACTGGGAAGCGGACTTCCCGAGTCGTTGCAATCTCTACCCGGGAGAGTGGGGGTTCCACTATCAGGTGTTTCAGCAGATCGCCAGGTGGGGCTTCCCACAAATAGACATGATGGCTTCCCGACTCAACAAGAAGCTTCCCTGGTATTGCTCACGAACCAGGGACACTCAGGCGATGGCAGTAGATGCACTGTCTTCGCCTTGGCCATACTGGCTGGTCTACCCGATTATGTTGCTCCAGCAACTCAAAAATCAAGGAGTCCAGGCAATTCTGATTGCTGCGGATTGGCCTCGGAGGGCGTGGTACGCGGATCTTCTTGACTTGTCCGTCGAAGACCCTTGGCCTCTACCACTAAGAAGAGATCTTCAACAAGGACTGTTCGTCTACCCGGATTTATGATGTCTTCGTTTGACGGCATGGAGGTTGAGCGGAACATCCTAGCTCACAAAGGCCTTTCCAAAAAGTTTATTGTTATCATGGTTCAGGACAGGAAACCTGTGACATCAACACACTATCATATCTGGAGAAGATATGTCTCCTGGTGCGAGGCACTCACGTATCCACTTTGGACGTTTCTTACGTGTCCTGCAGGCTGGTGTGGCTAATGGCTCTCAATTTTCTTCCAGAAGAAATTGGCACTGTTGCCAAAAGTTCAGACCTTCTTGCATGGGGTACTCCACATACAACCTCCTTTTGTGCCGCCTACGGCACCATGGGATTTGAATGTGGTGTTGGAAATTCTACAGTCCTTCTGGTTTGAACCTCTGCTTGGGTTAGAAAACGTACCTCACGTGAAGACTGATCTTACTGGCCCTGGCTTCTGCTAGACTTGTCTCAGAATTGGGAGCTTTATCGTGTAAAAGTCCATACTTGGTCTTTTACGAGGACAGAGGGGAGCTCAGGACTAGGCAGCAGCCCCTGTCAGGTTGTCTCTGCGTTTCACCTGAATCAACCTATTGTTCCATCTAGTTCTGACGCTTCTGTTCCTCCGGAGGCATTGGATGCTGTGTGAGCTTTGAAGATCTATGTCAAGCGGACAGCTCAGATCAGAAAGACTTGTTCGTGCTCTATGATGCACAGAAGAATGGTTGTCCTGCTTCAAAGCAGTCCATTGCTCGTTGGCTTACTATCCAACAGGCCTATGTGTCTGCAGCCTTACCTGTTCCTAAGTCTCTGAAAGCCCATTCTATAAGATCACTGGGCTCTTCCTGGGTGGCTGCCCGTGGAGTCTTGGCCTTGCAACTATGCCAAGCTACTACCTGGTCGAGAGAGAACACGTTTGAAGTAAGGTTTGAGACTCTGGCCTAAGAGGATACCCAGTTTAGACAGGTGGTGTTGCAGATGTCTCCACATGTTCCTGCCCATTCTGGAAGCTTTGGGACGTCCCCATCGTACTAAGTCTCTCCCCAATATCCCTTACGGATGATAGAGAAAATATTTTTAATTACCTACCGGTAAATCCTTTCTCTATCGTCCTAAGTGGATGCTGGGGTTCCTGAAAGGACCATGGGGAATAGCGGCTCCGCAGGAGACAGGGCACAAAAAAGTAAAGCTTTTACCAGATCAGGTGGTGTGCACTGGCTCCTCCCCCTATGACCCTCCTCCAGACTCCAGTTAGATTTTTGTGCCCGGCCGAGAAGGGTGCAATCTAGGTGGCTCTCCTAAAGAGCTGCTTAGAGAAAGTTTAGCTAGGTTTTTTATGTTACAGTGATTCCTGCTGGCAACAGGATCACTGCAGCGAGGGACTGAGGGGAGAAGGAGTCAACTCACCTGCGTGCAGGATGGATTGGCTTCTTGGCTACTGGACATCAAGCTCCAGAGGGACGATCACAGGTACAGCCTGGATGGTCACCGGAGCCGCGCCGCCGGCCCCCTTGCAGATGCTGAAGACAGAAGAGGTCCAGAATCGGCGGCTGAAGACTCCTGCAGTCTTCTAAAGGTAGCGCACAGCACTGCAGCTGTGCGCCATTTTCCTCTCAGCACACTTCACACAACAGTCACTGAGGGTGCAGAGCGCTGGGGGGGGCGCTCTGAGAGGCAAATAAAAACCTTATTAGAGGCAAAAAATACCTCACATATAGCCCACAGAGGCTATATGGAGATATTTAACCCCTGCCTAACTTCAAAAATAGCGGGAGACGAGCCCGCCGTAAAAGGGGCGGGGCCTATCTCCTCAGCACACAGCGCCATTTTCTCTCACAGAAAAGCTGGAGAGAAGGCTCCCAGGCTCTCCCCTGCACTGCACTACAGAAACAGGGTTAAAACAGAGAGGGGGGGCACTGATTTTGGCGATATTGTATATATATAAAAGATGCTATAAGGGAGAAACACTTATATAAGGTTGTCCCTATATAATTATAGCGTTTTTGGTGTGTGCTGGCAGACTCTCCCTCTGTCTCCCCAAAGGGCTAGTGGGTCCTGTCCTCTGTCAGAGCATTCCCGGTGTGTGTGCTGTGTGTCGGTACGTGTGTGTCGACATGTATGAGGACGATGTTGGTGAGGAGGCGGAGAAATTGCCTGTAATGGTGATGTCACTCTCTAGGGAGTCGACACCGGAATGGATGGCTTATTTAGAGAATTACGTGAGAATGTCAACACGCTGCAAGGTCGGTTGACGACATGAGACGGCCGACAATCTATTAGGACCGGTCCAGGCGTCTCAGAAACACCGTCAGGGGTTTTAAAAACGCCCATTTACCTCAGTCGGTCGACACAGACACGGACACTGAATACAGTGTCGACGGTGAATAAACAAACGTATTTCTCATTAGGGCCACACGTTAAGGGCAATGAAGGAGGTGTTACGTGTTTCTGATACTACAAGTACCACAAGAAAGGGTATTATGTGGGAGTGAAAAAACTACCTGTAGTTTTTCCTGAATCAGATAAAATAAAATGAAGTGTGTGATGATGCGTAGGGTTACCCCGATAGCAAATATTGGCGTTATACCCTTTCCCGCCAGAAATTAGGGTACGTTGGGAAACACCCCTTAGGGTGATAAGGCGCTCACACGCTTATCAAGTGGCGTTACCGTCTCCAGATACGGCCGCCCTCAAGGAGCCAGCTGATAGGAAGCTGGAAAAATATCCTAAAAAGTATGGGGGGGGGTAGTCTCAAGAGTCTCAGGGCGCAGTGGGATCGCTCGCAAGTTGACCCCTAGATCGTACGAGTATTATCCCAGGGGTAAAGATTGGAGAGTCGAGACATCTTCTCCTCGCAGGTTCCTGAAGTCTGCTTTACCAACGGCTCCCTCCGACAGGGAGGCAGCATTGGAAACAATTCACAAGCTGTATATCCAGCAGGTGATAATCAAAGTACCCCTCCTACGACAAGGAAAAGGGTATTATTTTTCCACACTATATTGTGGTACTGAAGCCAGACGGCTTGGTGACACATAGTCTAAATCTAAAATGTTTTGAACACTTACATAAAAGGTTCAAATCGAGATAAAGTCACTCAGAGCAGTGATAGCGAACCGGAAAAAAGGGGACTATATGGTGTCCCTGGACATCAAGGATTACCTCCATGTCCAAATTTTGTCCTTCTCATCAAGGGTACCTCTGGTTCGTGGTACAGAACTGTCAATATCAGTTTCAGACGATGCCGTTTGAATTATCCACGGCACCCCGGGCCTTTTTACCAAGGTAATGGCCGAAAAGATGTTTCTTCAAAGAAAAAAGGCATCTAAATTATCCCTTACTTGCACGACCTAAAAAGGGCAAGTTCCAGAGAACAGTTGGAGGTCGGAAGAGCACTATCTAAAGTAGTTCTTCGACGGCACGACTGGATTCTAAATATTCCAAGAATCGCAGCTGTTTTCCGACGATACGTCTGCTGTTCCTAGGGATGATTCTGGACACGGTTCAGAAAAAGGTTTTTCTTCCCGAGGAAAAAGCCAAGGAGTTATCCGACCTGTCAGGAACCTCCTAAAACCAGGAAAGGTGTCTGTATATCAATGCACAAGAGTCCTGGGAAAAATGGTGGCTTTTTACGAAGCAATTCCATTCGGCAGATTCCATGCAAGAATTTTCCAAAGGGATCTGTTGGACAAATGGTCAGGGTCGCATCCTCAGATGCACCTGCGAATAACCCTGTCGCCAAGGACAAGGGTATATCTTCTGTGGTGGTTGCAAAAGGCTCATCTATTGGAGGGCCGCAGATTCGGCATACAGGATTTGATCCTGGTGACCACGGACGCCAGCCTGAGAGGTTGGGGAGCAGTCACACAAGGAAGAAACTTCCAGGGGGTATGGACGAACCTGGAAAAGTCTCTTCACATAAACATTCTGGTACTAAGAGCAATCTAAAATGCTCTAAGCCAGGCGGAACCACTCCTGCAAGGAAAACCGGTGTTGATTCAGTCGGACAACATCACGGCGGTCGCCCATGTAAACAGACAGGGCGGCACAAGAAGCAGGAGTGCAATGGCAGAAGCTGCCAAGATTCTTCGCTGGGCGGAGAATCACGTAATAGCACTGTCAGCAGTGTTCTTCCCGGGCGTGGACAACTGGGAAGCAGACTTCCTCAGCAGACACGATATTCACCCGGGAGAGGGGGGTCTTCATCCAGAAGTCTTCCACATGCTAATAAACTGTTGGGAAAGACCAATGGTAGACATGATGGCGTCTCGCCTCAACAAGAAACTGGACAAGTATTGCGCCAGGTCAAGAGATCCACAGGCAATAGCTGTGGACGCACTGGTAACACCTTGGGTGTACAAATCAGTATATGTGTTTCCTCCTCTGCCTCTCATACCAACGGTATTGAAGATTATACGGTGAAGAGGAGTAAGAACAATACTAGTGGCTCCGGATTGGCCAAGAAGGACTTGGTACCCGGAACTTCAAGAGTTGGTCACGGACGACCCGTGCCCTCTACTTCTGAGAAGGGACCTGCTACAACAGGGTCCCTGTCTCTTTCAAGACTTACCGCGGCTGCGTTTGACGGCATGGCGGTTGAACGCCAGATCCTAAAAGGGAAAGGCATTCCAGAAGAAGTCATTCCTACCTTGATTAAGGCAAGGAAGGAAGTCACCGCGAAACATTATCACCGCATTTGGCGAAAATATGTCGCGTGGTGCGAGGATCGGAGTGTTCCGACGGAGGAATTTCAACTGGGTCGTTTCCTACATTTCCTACAATCAGGATTGTCTATGGGTCTCAAATTGAGATCTATTAAGGTTCAAATTTCGGCCCTGTCAATATTCTTCCAAAAAGAATTGGCCTCAGTTCCTGAGGTACAGACTTTTGTTAAAGGAGTACTGCATATACAGCCTCCTGTGGTGCCTCCGGTGGCACCGTGGGATCTAAATGTAGTTTTAGATTTCCTCAAATCCCATTGGTTTGAACCATTGAATAAGGTGGATTTTAAATATCTCACATGGAAAGTGACTATGTTACTGGCCCTGGCTTCCGCCAGGAAAGTATCTGAATTGGCGGCTTTATCTTATAAAAGCCCTTATCTAATCTTCCATTCGGATAGGGCAGAACTGAGGACTCGTCCGCATTTTCTCCCTAAGGTGGTATCAGCGTTTCACCTGAACCAACCTATTGTGGTGCCTGCGGCCACTGGCGACTTGGAGGACTCCAAGTTGTTGGACGTTGTCAGAGCCTTAAAAATATACATTTCAAGGACGGCTGAAGTCAGAAAATCTGACCCGCTGTTGATACTATATGCACCCAACAAGTTGGGTGCCCCTGCTTCTAAGCAGACGATTGCTCGTTGGATTTGTAACACAATTCAACTTGCTCATTCTGTGGCAGGCCTGCCACAGCCTAAATCTGTTAAGGCCCATTCCACAAGGAAGGTGGGCTCATCTTGGGCGGCTGCCCGAGGGGTCTCGGCATTACAATTCTGCCGAGCAGCTACGTGGTCGGGGGAAAACACGTTTGTAAAATTCTACAAATTTGATACCCTGGCAAAAGAGGACTTGGAATTCTCTCATTCGGTGCTGCAGAGTCATCCGCACTCTCCCGCCCGTTTGGGAGCTTTGGTATAATCCCCATGGTCCTTTCAGGAACCCCAGCATCCACTTAGGACGATAGAGAAAATAAGAATTTACTTACCGATAATTCTATTTCTCGGAGTCCGTAGTGGATGCTGGGCGCCCATCCCAAGTGCGGATTATCTGCAATACTGTACATAGTTATTGTTAACAAATTCGGGTTATATTGTTAAGGAGCCATCTTTAAGAGGCTCTTTCTGTTATCATACTGTTAACTGGGTTTAGATCACAAGTTGTACGGTGTGATTGGTGTGGCTGGTATGAGTCTTACCCGGGATTCAAATTGCCTCCCTTATTGTGTACGCTCGTCCGGGCACAGTACCTAACTGGAGTCTGGAGGAGGGTCATAGGGGGAGGAGCCAGTGCACACCACCTGATCTGGTAAAAGCTTTACTTTTTTGTGCCCTGTCTCCTGCGGAGCCGCTATTCCCCATGGTCCTTTCAGGAACCCCAGCATCCACTACGGACTCCGAGAAATAGAATTATCGGTAAGTAAATTCTTATTTTTCTCATAGTCCATAAGGGAAAGTGGGCGCCCGCCTCAGTGCGTTGACACTTCTGCAGGTTCTCTTTTATGTGGTTACCTGTTCTGCTGCTGTTGTTGTTGTTGTTGTTGTTGTTGTTGTTGTTGTTACCAGCCGTTGCTGGTTGTTATATGTTAGTGGTGTGCTGGTGTATAAATCTCACCACTCCTTGTTATGTTCCTTTTCTCATATGTCCTTTCTCCTTCGGGCACTATTTTACCTATAACTACCTGTGGGAAGGGGCATAGAGTGGCCAGCACACCCAGTGAAGAAATTTTAAAGTGCATCTGCTCCTTTGTACCCCGTCTATCCCCCCCATCGTACTAAGTCTCCCCAATATCCCTTATGGACTACAAGAAAAGGATTTACCGGTAGGTAATTAAAATCCTATTTTTCTATGCTGCCCCATGGGGCTGAAGACTAAGATCAGTGAGTTCAGAGGTACTGTAAGTGAGGCCTATATCCACATAGACTTGCGAGGTTAGTCTAATTGAATCGACCGTTTACATTTATTTTTGTCAGGGCTGGTGTGAAGGAGGTTGTTATTGTTACATTTATGTCCAAGTGATAGAATTATTTTTAATTGTTGTTCTTATGTATATAAATGTCCAATGATCACGCAGAATTAGGTGCCCCCATGGGACCCATCATGAAGAAAATTTGGGATTTTAGGTCACTATTTTTCAGGGTCCACTGTAATTCAGGGATTTATGTTAAATCCTCTATGTGCCAATCAGACTTGCCACATGTTCCTTCTGTCGGACTTCCCCATGCTGTTACACAAGCCAAGTGACCCTTAGATGCCAAATAGATCTCCATCAGACCAGCCCACATGCCTCTTATGCCAATTAGTCCTGCCTTATGGCAACAGACCACTCCCACATGCCACATAAATGTCACTTCCATATATATATATATATATATATATATATATATATATATATATATATATATATATATATATAATCTGAAAGGCGTATCTGTGAAATATGCGGCTGCACTGTTAGGGGCGGGTGGAAATTAGTTGAAAGCTGCATCCTGTTGTATGGGTGGTGAGTCTCCAATTGCTATCCTATGGCTCACAGTATAACCCTATTTGACTGGGACTTTTTTATTTTATTTATTTGGTGAAAGTGTGAGCCATAATTAAAAAAAAAAAATATATACATATATATTTATTTATTTCTGTTCTAATATCTATATATCTTTGCATGCCCATTGTTTGTTTTTCAATAAACCACTATTTGTTTTACAGTGTCATCAGTGTGAGCACAACATGGAGAAAAATCTTACAGAGGGATAACTGTGCTTACAGTGTGTATAAACAGTGCCATAAAGAAATATGTGTAAGTAATTCTTTCTTTGGTGTAACATTTCTTCAACTGGTGTGTTTGTTTGTTCTTGACTTTCAGGCAAAATATTTCAGTACTTGTCCCCTAGTTTATGGGCCTAGGTGCTTTCATCACATTGCTTTGACAAACCACCATAATTTGGCCCACCATGGTAAATAATTTTGATAATGTCAGTTGTTTTATTTATTTATTTATATATATATATATATATATATATATATATATATATATATATATATATATATATATATATATATATATACATATACACACATTTTTCTTCTTTTATGGCACTGTGTAATTTCCTTATTGTCTTACACAGGAAAAAGAAGCAAGGAAATCTGAGTTTGCAGCAACACGTGACTCTTCTTTGTTTAGATTACCCCTTGCCCCAGTACAGAAGGTAGCCAGTGCACTGTTTAGTGTTTCTAAGAAGAAAAGTAACAAGAAAAACAAGCAAGCAATCCCATGCAGTCGCCTCTCTGAATTTAATGAAGTAAGTCTGTTAAAGACATAATTGCACAAGCGAGAATTCACTTTAAACTTCATGTTTCTGAGATGCTCATCCAATTACTACTTAGGCACATAAGGTAGCAATTACCTAGACATGCCTATCACTGTGTAGTAACAATACCCTCTACGTAAGTTGCCTATGTCTTGGAACCTGGCTGGGATGTTGAATTTATTATTATTATTATTATTATCCTTTATTTATATGGCGCCACAAGGGTTCCGCAGCGCCCGATTACAGAGTACAAATGCACATAAAAAATAGGAAAACAGTGACTTACAGTTGAATACAATATAGGACAAGTACAGGGCAACTAAGCATAACTACACCAGTATACATAGAGATAAGTTCCAGGTGGTCAAAAAACTGTGGGATCTGGGCAGTTGAGGATTATTAAAGTAAGAAAAGTATAAGCACATGAGGGAAGAGGGCCCTACTCGTGAGAGCTTACATTCTAAGGGGAGGGGTAGACAGACAGGGATGACACAGATGGGGTACATAGAGAGCGTGGAACAGAGGGTTATGTTGAGATTTGGCTAGGTTTGGTAAAGAAATGGGTCTTAAGAGCCCGTTTGAAGTTTTGTAGAGAGGTGGAGAGTCTGAGGGGGAGAGGTAAAGAATTCCAGAGAAATGGAGCAGCACGTGAAAAATCTTGGAGATAGGAGTGGGAGGAAGTAATCAGAAGACAGGAGAGACGGCGTGCATTAGCAGAGCGAAGAGGACGGGTGGGAGAGTAAAGGGAGATAAGGTCAGAGATGTAGATGGGAGAGGAGTGGGTGAGTGCTTTGTAAGTGAGTGTGAGAAGTTTGAATTGGATTCTGAAAGGGAAGGGAAGCCAGTGGAGGGCCTGTAGGAGGGGGGAGGTCGACGTAGTGCGTTTGGTGAGGAAGATGAGCCGGGCAGCAGCATTGAGGATAGATTGGAGTGGAGAGAGGTGATTGTCAGGGAGACCAGTTAAGAGGAGATTACAGTAGTCCAGTCTGGAAATAATCAGTGAGTGAATAATGATCTTAGTGGCATCCTGTGTGAGAAAAGGTCTGATTCTAGAAATGTTTTTGAGATGAAAATGACAGGTTTGTGAGAGGTGCTGAATGTGTGGTTTGAAGGAGAGGGAGGAGTCAAGGATTACGCCAAGACGGCGTACTTGGGGGCTAGGGGAGATAGTTGTGCCATCAATGGATAATGAGATTGTGGGAGGTGAGGCTGTGCGGGAGGGTGGGAAGATGATCAGCTCAGTCTTAGACATGTTGAGTTTAAGAAAGCGCTGAGACATCCAGGAAGAGATAGCAGAAAGACAGTTTGAGGTACGAGTGAGGAGAGCCGTGGAGAGATCAGGGGAGGAGAGGTAGATTTGAGTGTCATCAGCATAGAGGTGATATTGGAAGTTGAAAGAACTAATGAGTTCACCTAAAGAGGACGTATAGAGAGAGAAAAGGAGAGGACCAAGAACAGAGCCTTGGGGGACACCAACAGTTAGTGGAAGTGGGGGGGAGGTAGCATCATGAGAGGAGACAGAGAAGGAACGATCAGAGAGGTAGGAGGACAGCCAGGAGAGGGCAGTATCACGCAGACCAAGAGAGTGAAGGATTTGCAGAAGGAGAGGATGGTCCACAGTGTCAAAAGCAGCAGAGAGGTCAAGAAGAATAAGCAGAGAGTAGTGGCCCTTAGATTTGGCTGCATGGAGGTCATTGCAGACTTTTGTGAGGGCAGTTTCAGTGGAGTGGAGAGAACGGAAACCAGACTGGAATGGGTCAAGCAGTGAGTGAGAGGAAAGAAAGGCAGTGAGGCGGTTATAGACAATACGCTCAAGAAGTTTGGAGGCAAAGGGGAGGAGAGAGATGGGTCGATAGTTGGAGAGAGTGTTAGGATCAAGGGTAGGTTTTTTAAGAATAGGGGAGACAAGAGCATGCTTGAAGGCAGAGGGGACAGTGCCTGATGAAAGGGAGAGATTGAGAAGGTGGGCAAGATGGGAACAGGCAGAAGGGGAGAGGTAACGGAGGAGGTGGGAGGGGATAGGGTCGAGCGGGGAGGTTGTGGGGGGGGAGGAACGGATGAGAGCCATGACTTCCTCACCAGATACATGGGAGAAAGATGTCAGAGTTGGTAAGAGGGAAGGGGAGGGGTGGCAAGGGATGGGTGGTTGCTGGTCTGGTGGGAAGTGATATCCTGACGTATGGAGTCAATCTTGGATGTGAAATAAGTGGCTAAGTCAAGAGCAGACAATGAGGAAGGGAGAGGAGGTGGTGGTGGGCAGAGGAGGGAGTTAACAGTGGCAAAGAGTCGCCGGGGGTTGGAAGACTGTGTAGAAATGAGGATTTTGAAGTATGATTGTTTAGCAAGGGAAAGGGCAGTACTGAAGGATGAGAGCATGAATTTGAAATGAATACTGTATAACAACAATTCTTTGGTATAAAAAAAATGCATCTTTTTTTTTTTTTTTTTGTCTGCTATGAACATTTTATGGGCCAAATATTTCCTCCACCCAGTCTAACTGTTCGATGTCAACGTCTCTATGCAACCAAGACAATAATTGGCAACTGAAATTGGCTTCAAAGTATGTGTTCTCAGTGCTTGCATGCCCTATCAAGTTGGAGAAATCCTATAACCATCCAATAACAGACTACCCTTCTAAAACCTTTGACTTGGACAAAAGTTTTTATGAAGCAAAGGGAAAAAGTCTGTTAACTGCATATTCAATTGATTCTTGTTATTGCGCCCATAGCAGTAGGGTTTAGCTGCTTAAAGCCACTAAACTAATGTGTGCGGTTGCGAAAAGTCACGTTTGGGCACCCAAATGGGTCACTTTGTGCATTTCAGATTGCCACCCCCATCATTTAAACTGAAATTATGATGTCGCGCCTGTCTGCACAAACAATTGACTGGCTGCCGGCATGGGACTGAAAGAAAAGAAGTGAATACCGCCCTTTAGGCCCATACAGACTAGGAGATTTTCATTTCAAAAGACTTTGACAACATCTCTGAAAAATATGCACATTTATTGGCAAGCTGTTCAATCAGATTGTGATGTCATTCAGGTGCTAAAAGGGAAGGGTAATTCTGTGTAAGAAAAAACATTGTTATCCCTAATGCACACTGAGTGAAAAATACTACTACATAATAATCAGATAATGAGATCTTAGTTGCGTATATCTGCAGATATAGGGTTAAGCCCCCCAGGCCGATCGGCAAGGCGTCTCCGTCACTGGGGGTCCCTAATACTAGGTGGTATCTGATTATGTAGTATTATTTTTCACTCAGTGTGCATTAGGGTAACAATGTCTTATCTCTGAAAATATATATCTATCACCCAAAGTAGTGCATACTTATTGAGCGATTTTCCCAAAGAACAAGATTATTTTTAGGAGGCGAAAGACTTTGCTGAAAATCTTTCATTACAGAAGCTATTTACATAATGGGCTGGGTTTGAATTCCAAGGGATTCTTTTTGAATTCGTTCAGCCATCATCGCCAAGGGTAGGGCCACACATAGCGGCCAAGTGCTTGGCTGGAAGGAGACTGCACATGGGCGCCCATGAAGGCGTCCACACGTGTGGCAGTTCCGTCGCTGCCAGATCCAACCGCAGCATGCTGCGGTCGTGCCGGATGACGGGACAGCGGGATTTCATTAAGAACACCTACATTTCAATGTGTGTGTTCACACAGTGCTACTGTGCTGCACTGTGTAACATTGAAATCCCATGTGTCACTGGCCGTATCGTGTTCTGCAGCATCCTTGTGCACACACAACCTCCCTCCCGCTATATGTGGCCCTACCCTAAAGAGTGGGAGCAGAGGCCATTTTACGACTTTGCTGCCGTAGTATGTAGAAAGGGGTACTCTGCTGCCGTAATGTGTAAAAAGGGGGACTGCTGCTTGCAATTTATATACAATTTATATGTTATGTATATGTTATACATAAACATTGTTGGGCAGTGGTGTGAGAACATATACATTGCTGGCCTCTGCCAGCAAAGTATATATTATTGGCATACATATTCATTGGTGGGCAGTGGTGCCAGTAATATATACAGTGGGGATTGAAAGTTTGGGCACCCCAGGCAAAAATTCATTTTAATGTGCAAAAAGAAGCCAAGGAAAGATGGAAAAATTTCCAAAAGGCATCAAATTACAGATTAGACATTCTTATAACATGTCAAAAAAAGTTTGATTTTATTTCCATCATTTACACTTTCAAAAGAACAGAAAACAATAAATGGCGTCTGCAAAACTTTGGGCACCCTGCAGAGTTAATACCTTGTACTGCCCCCTTTGGACAGCTGAGACCTGGCATTGTCATGGATTGTTCTCATTCATCGTCTGGAAAGATCAGGTGATGTCAATCTCAAAGGTTTAAAAAGCTCAGACTCATCTGACCTTGCTCCAACAATCAGCACCATGGGTTCCTCTAAGTAGTTGTGTAGAACACTGAAAATGAGAATAGTTGACTCTCACAAAGCAGGAGAAGTCTATAAGAAAATAGCAAAGCGTTATCAGATGCCCATATCCTCTGTTCGGAATGTAATTAAGAAATGGCAGTCATCAGGAACAGTGGAAGTTAAAGCAAGATCTGGAAGACCAAGACAAACATCAGACAGAACAGCTCGCAGGATTGTGAGAAAAGCAAGTCAATATCCACGTTTGACTGCACGATCCCTCCAGGAAGATCTGGCAGACACTGGAGTTGTGGTACACTATTCGACTATAAAGAGATAATTGTACAAATATGGTCTTCATGGAAGAGTCATCAGAAAAAAACCTCTTCTACATCCTCACCACAAAAATCAGCATTTGAAGTTTGCAAATGAACAAATAGACAAGCCTGATGCATTTTGGAATAAAGTTCTGTGGACCGATGAGGTTAAAATAGAACTTTTTGGCCGGAATGAGCAAAGGTACGTTTGGAGAAGGAAGGGCACAGAATTTAATGAAAAGAACCTCTATCCAACTGTTAAGCATGGGGGTGGATCAATCATGCTTTGGGATTGTATTGCAGCCAGTGGCACAGGGAACATTTCACGAGTAGAAGGAAAAATGGATTCAATAAGATTCCAGCAAATTTTGGACGCTAACTTGATGCCATCTGTGAAAAAGCTGAAGTTAAAGAGAGGCTGGCTTCTACAAATGGATAATGATCCTAAACACACCTCAAAATCCATGGTGGATTACATCAAGAGGCATAAACTGAAGGTTTTGCCATGGCCTTCACAATCTCCTGACCTCAACATGATTGAAAATCTATGGATAGACCTTAAAAGAGCAGTGCGTCACAAACAGCCCAGGAATCTCAAAGAACTGGAAGACTTTTGTAAGGAAGAATGGGCGAAGATACCTCAAACAAGAATTGAAAGACTCTTGGCTGGCTACAAAAAGCGTTTACATGCTGTGATACTTGCCAAAGGGGGCAGTACAAGGTATTAACTCTGCAGGGTTCCCAAACTTTTGCAGACGCCATTTTATGTTTTCTGTTCTTTTGAAAGTGTAAATGATGGAAATAAAATCAATTTTTTTTGACATGTTATAAGAATGTCTACTCTGTAATTTGATGCCTTTTGGAGATTTTTTCTATCTTTCCTTGGCTTCTTTTTGCACATTAAAATGAATTTTTGCCTGGGGTGCCCAAACTTTAAATCCCCACTGTACATTGCTGGCCTCTGCCAGCAATGTATATATTACTGGCCTACATTCTGTTATCATTGGTGGCCAGTGGATACCTGGTCACTGCAGCGCTCTATCCTGTTCATCGTGCTGCTGCTCCTCCTCCGTGAGTTGTGGGGCTGGTCTGCCGGCTGCGGCTGCTTCGTGAGTGGCTTGGGGTGAGAGTGAGGAGGGACCGCTGAGGTAGCGCCAGAGTATGATGACAGTTCATCCATCATGGCTTGCGCCATACACACTGAACAACGATGGATGAGCGAGGTGGGCAAAACACACAATTGCCCACCTTGCTGCTGGTGATGCGGGAGTACGCATCAGCGCTCATCACCCGCCCATACACACCAGTAGATTTTGAGCTCAAAATGCCAAAAGTGAGCTGCTTTGAACTCAAAATCTTCTAGTGTGTATGGCCTTTATTTAGTCAATATGAAAGTCCCCTGTATAGGCCTTTACAGATTTTTTTTTTCTTTTCTTTTTTTTTTTTTAGATCCCGTAACACTATTTTAAATAAAAAATGAAAATGTAATGTCAGTCATCCCTTAGAATGTAAGCTCTCACGAGTAGGACCCTCTTCCCTCATGTACTTATCCTTTTCTTACTTTGATTATCCTCAACTGCCCATATCCTGCAGTTTTGTGGCCACATTGGAAGTTATCTCTATGTTGTTTACTAGTGTAGTTATGCTTAGTTACCCTGTACTTGTCCTATATTGTCTTCAACTGTAAATCACTGTTTTCCTGTTTTGATTATGTGCATATGTTCTCTGTAATTGGGCGCTGCTGAACCCTTGTGGCGCCATATAAACAAAGGATAATAATCTAATAGTATTTGCTTGAAGTGCATTTTCTAGTAATGTTGACCATTTGTTTAATATTTTAATAATGGCAACTTTTTTCTTCTATTTGTCTTAGGTTGGAAAAACGCTGATTAATGACCAAAGCCTTAAAGTGTGTAGAGACTGTGGCTCTCCTTCAAAGTATGATTCCTTACTACACAGAGCAATTTGCACCCGGGAAAGTTGTCAGTTGGACTTCTGTACACTTTGCAACTGTGAATTTCACTTTTCCAAAGATTGTGTGAACATCAGATCTCGGAATCACAGATATTTATCGGACACTCTTCCTGGGAGTAAAAAGAGCAAACAAAATCTGCGTCGGCTGTAACTTGTAAAGAAAAGACTGAACAAATATATTTAACTGAAATGGGACCAGCAAAATAGCAACCCTATATAATTTTATTTTTTTTAAAGGAGATTTGGGAGTATAATTTAATCTCTTAGCAAAAATATAGTTCACATATAATGGACAAACTTCTCTGTAATCTAGATTTTGCACATCAACCGCTGCTAATATCTGGGTTCTACAGCAATTAACTACATTTATTAATTTGTTATGTGAGGGACAGTGCCTTAATTTTCTAATGTTTGTTATATTAATGAGGTTCTTAAAAGTATGTAGTTATGTCATTGCTACTTATGGAGGGGTTTGACCATTGTGTGGTTGCAATGAGTTACTGTGCAAAGTGGAAACCGTTTGCCTTTTAATTGGTTTTAAGTTACTGGATTCTCCCTATCCATTTCATTTTTACCAAAATATTATATTGAAAAGTGTTTTTAGGCATTTTGTAAATATGTAATGGTTTCCATAGTTGTCTTTTTTTTCTTTTCTTCTAAAGACAGTTATTTTTACACAGTATTTCAAAACATTTGTTTCCATTTTTAGAAATGAATAGAACAATCAAATTTTGTACATGGCTGTAAATATTTTTAAATGTATGTCTGTTATTTTTTTATTCTCCATCAGTACGTACGTGTGCAGGATTTTATTTGCACTATGTTAAATAAATTATTACAAATGTAATTCCTTAGCAGTCTGCTTTCAATTAACAAAGTGATGTCTTAAATGTATATTAGTACAGTAGTCAGGAATTGTTAATCATGAGGAAAAGGTCCTTTTTTTTTTTTTTTTTTTTTTTTTTTTTTTCCTGGGCGGGGTTATTTTATAGGGCTTAATATTTTTTTTATTTCCAGTAGTCTCTTACTTCACTTCCTGTGTTCCATGACTTAAATGTACCTCAAATGAAACTAGGTGCCGTATCAGTCGGCATACTGTATGTTAACACTAAAAGCGATCTCAAATGTGTATAGATAAGGTAGTAAGGTATTGGTGATCATGAAGAAAAATATCGGAAAGCGGAGGGGGTGTTTCGAGGGCTGCTTCTACTAGTCCAGAGGTTCCCTAACGCTGTCTTTCAGGCACCCAAATGGTATAGGTTTTAAGTATGTCCATGCTCGGCCACAGGTGACTTTTATTTAGTACCTCAGTCAATTTGATTTAACCATTTGTGCTGAGCCGTGGATATTTAAAACCTGGACCTAGAACATGTATATTTAGTGATTAGTGATAAAAACTACAATTCCTCTTCAACATAAGACAACCCAGTGATAGGAAAATGGAGAGTTCTTTAAAAATAAAAACACAAGTATGGTATTACCATGGCGCCTTGAGTTCTGTTTGGAGAAAGAGCGCTATATAAATAAAATTATTTTCTCTAACGTCCTTGAGGATGCATGGGGAATAGACGGGCTCCGCAGGAGACTGGGCACTTCTTTAAAGAAAAGATTAGGTACTACATCTGGTGTGCACTGGCTCCTCCCTCTATGCCCCTCCTCCAGACCTCAGTTAGAATCTGTGCCCGGCCTGAGCTGGATGCACTTAGTGGGCTCTCCTGAGTTCACTAAAAGAAAAGTATTTGTTAGGTTTTTTATTTTCAGTGAGATCTGCTGGCAACAGACTCACTGCTATGTGGGACTTAGGGGAGAGAAGCAAACCTACCTGCTTGCAGCTAGCTTGTGCTTCTAGGCTACTGGACACCATTAGCTCCAGAGGGATCGAACACAGGGCCCGACCTCGATCGTCCGGAGCCGCGCCGCCGTCCCCCTTGCAGAGCCAGAAAACGGCGGCTGAAGACTTCGGTCTTCAATAAGGTAGCGCACAGCACTGCAGCTGTGCGCCATTGCTCCCACAGCACACCACACGCTCCGGTCACTGGTGGGTGCAGGGCGCTGGGGGGGGGGGCGCCCTGGGCTGCAATTAATATACATTTTGGCAATAAAAAGCACATAATACAGTGTTTAACACTGTATATGTGCAGAAACCCCCGCCATTAACGTTATAAAAAGCGGGAGAAGCCTGCCGTTGAAGGGGCGGGGCTATCTCCCTCAGCGCAGCCAGCGCCATTTTCTCTTTACAGCTCCGCTGGAAGGACGCTCCCCAGGCTCTCCCCTGCAGTATACACTACAGAAAGGGTAAAAAAAGAGAGGGGGGGCACATAAATTTAGGCGCAAATTGTGATATAAGCAGCTATAGGGGGAAAATTCACTTTGTGTATAGTGTATATCCCTCTGTTATATAGCGCTCTGGTGTGTGCTGGCATACTCTCTGTCTCCCCAAAGGACTTTGTGGGGTCCTGTCCTCAGTCAGAGCATTCCCTGTGTGTGCGGTGTGTCGGTACGGCTGTGTCGACATGTTTGATGAGGACGCTTACGTGGAGGCGGAGCAGGTGCCGATAAGTGTGATGTCGCCCCCTGCGGGGCCGACACCTGAGTGGATGGATATATGGAAGGTATTAACAGACAGTGTCAACTCCTTGCATAAAAGGTTCGATGACGCAGCTTTGGGACAGCCGGCATCTCAGCCCGCGCCTGCCCAGGCATCTCAGAGGCCGTCAGGGGCTCAAAAACGCCCGCTACCTCAGATGGCAGACACAGATGTCGACACGGAGTCTGACTCCAGTGTCGACGAGGATGAGACAAATATACAATCCACTAGGGCCATCCGATGCATGATTACGGCAATGAAAAATGTGTTGCACATTTCTGACATTAACCCGGTTACCACAAAAAAGGGTATTATGTTTGGGGAGAAAAAGCAGCCAGTGACTTTTCCCCCATCTGATGAGTTAAATGGATTGTGTGAAGAAGAAGATAAGAAACTAGTAATTTCTAAGCGGTTACTAATGGCGTACCCTTTCCCGCCAACGGATAGGTTACGCTGGGAAACATCCCCTAAGGTGGACAAAGCGCTCACACGCTTATCAAAAAAGGTGGCACTGCCTTCTCAGGATACGGCCGCCTTAAAGGAGCCTGCAGATAGAAAGCAGGAGGCTGTCCTGAAGTCTGTGTATACACACTCAGGTACTATACTGAGACCTGCTATTGCTTCAGCATGGATGTGTAGTGCTGCAGCAGCGTGGTCTGATTCCCTGTCTGATAACATTGATTCCCTTGACAGGGACACTATATTGCTAATTATAGAGCATATTAAAGACGTAGTCTTCTATATGAGAGATGCACAGAGGGACATTTGCCGGCTGGCATCTAGAATTAATGCAATGTCCATTTCTGCCAGGAGAGTATTATGGACTCTGCAGTGGACAGGTGATGCTGATTCTAAAAGGCACATGGAAATTTTGCCTTATAAGGGTGAGGAATTGTTTGGGGACGGTCTTTCGGACCTCGTATCCACAGCAACAGCTGGGAAGTCGACTTTTTTACCTCGGGTTCCCTCACAGCCTAAGAAAGCACCGTATTATCAAGTACAGTCCTTTCGGCCTCAGAAAGGCAAGCGGGTTAGAGGTGCGTCCTTTCTGCCCAGAGGCAGGGGTAGAGGGAAAAAGCTGCACCATACAGCCAGTTCCCAAGAACAAAAATCCTCCCCTGCTTCCACTAAGTCCACCACATGACGCTGGGGCTCCACATGTGGAGCCAGGTGCGGTGGGGGCCCGTCTCCGGAACTTCAGCGACCAGTGGGTTCGCTCACAGGTGGATCTCTGGGTTCTACAAGTGGTATCTCAGGGATACAAGCTGGAGTTCGAGACGTCTCCCCCTCGCCGTTACCTCAAATCAGCCTTGCCAGCTACTCCCCAGGACAGGGAGGTAGTACTGGCGGCAATTCACAAGCTGTACCTCCAGCAGGTGATAATCAAAGTTCCCCTCCTTCAACAGGGACGGGGTTACTATTCCACAATGTTTGTGGTACCGAAACCAGACGGTTCGGTGAGACCCATTCTAAATTTGAAATCCTTGAACACTTCTATAAGGAAGTTCAAGTTCAAAATGGAATCGCTCAGGGCGGTTATTGCAAGCCTGAAAGAGGGGGATTACATGGTATCACTGGACATCAAGGATGCTTACCTACATGTCCCCATTTACCCACCTCACCAGGTGTACCTCCATTTTGTGGTACAGGACTGCCATTACCAATTGCAGACGTTGCCGTTTGGTCTGTCCACTGCACCGAGGGTATTTATCAAAGTAATGGCCGAAATGATGATACTCCTTCGGAAGAAGGGAGTTCTAATTATCGCGTACTTGGACGATCTCCTTATAAAGGCGAGGTCCAGGGAGCAGTTGTTGGTCGGAGTAGCACTATCTCAGGAAGTGCTACAACAGCACGGCTGGATTCTGAATATCCCAAAGTCGCAGCTGGTTCCTACGACGCGTCTGCTGTTCCTGGGTATGATTCTGGACACAGAACAGAAGGTGTTTCTCCCGGAGGAGAAGGCCAAGGAGTTGTCATCTCTGGTCAGAGACCTCCTAAAACCAAAACAGGTGTCGGTGCATCACTGCACGCGAGTCCTGGGAAAGATGGTAGCTTCTTACGAGGCAATTCCATTCGGCAGGTTCCATGCAAGGATCTTTCAGTGGGATCTGTTAGACAAGTGGTCCAGATCGCATCTTCAGATGCATCAGCTGATCACCCTGTCCCCGAGGGCCAGGGTGTCTCTGCTGTGGTGGCTGCAGAGTGCTCATCTTCTCGAGGGCCGCAGATTCGGCATACAGGACTGGGTCCTGGTGACCACGTATGCAAGCCTCCGAGGTTGGGGGGCAGTCACTCAGGGAAGAAACTTCCAAGGACAATGGTCGAGTCTGGAGGCTTCCCTACACATAAATATTCTGGAACTAAGGGCCATTTACAATGCCCTAAGTCAGGCAAAACCCCTGCTTCAAAACCAGCCGGTGCTGATTCAGTCAGACAACATCACGGCGGTCTCCCATGTAAACCGACACGGCGGCACAAGAAGCAGGATGGCGATGGCAGAAGCCACAAGGATTCTCCGATGGACGGAAAATCACGTGATAGCACTGTCAGCAGTGTTCATTCTGGGAGTGGACAACTGGGAAGCAGACTTCCTCAGCAGGCTCGACCTCCACCCGGGAGAGTGGGGACTTCATCCAGAAGTCTTCCAGCTGATTGTAAATCGTTGGGAAAGGCCACAGGTGGACATGATGGCTTCCCGCCTCAACAAAAAGATATTGCGCCAGGTCAAGGGACCCTCAGGCGATAGCTGTGGACGCTCTAGTGACACCGTGGGTGTACCAGTCGGTTTATGTGTTCCCTCCTCTTCCTCTCATACTGAGGATAATAAGAAAGAGAGGAGTAAGAACTATACTCATCGTTCTGGATTGGCCAAGAAGGACTTGGTACCCGGAACTACAAGAAATGATCTCAGAGGACCCTTGGCCTCTGCCTCTCAGACAGGACCTGCTACAGCAGGGGCCCTGTCTGTTCCAAGACTTACCGCGGCTGCGTTTGACCGCATGGCGGTTGAACGCCGGATCCTGATGGAAAAGGGCATTCCGGTTGAAGTCATTCCTACGCTGATAAAAGCTAGGAAGGATGTGACAGCAAAACATTATCACCGCATATGGCGAAAATATGTTGCTTGGTGTGAGGCTATGAAGGCCCCAACAGAAGAATTTCAGCTGGGTCGATTTCTGCACTTCCTACAGTCAGGAGTGACTATGGGCCTAAAATTGGGATCCATTAAAGTCCAGATTTCGGCCCTGTCTATTTTCTTTCAAAAAGAACTGGCTTCACTGCCTGAAGTTCAGACGTTTGTTAAGGGAGTGCTGCATATTCAGCCTCCTTTTGTGCCTCCAGTGGCACCTTGGGATCTCAACGTTGTGTTGGATTTCCTAAAATCACATTGGTTTGAGCCACTTCAGACCGTGGAGTTGAAATATCTCACGTGGAAAGTGGTCATGCTTTTGGCCTTGGCTTCGGCTAGGCGTGTGTCAGAATTGGCGGCTTTGTCATGTAAAAGCCCCTATCTGATCTTCCATATGGACAGGGCAGAGTTGTGGAATCGTCCGCAATTTCTCCCTAAGGTGGTATCAGTGTTTCATTTGAACCAACCTATCGTGGTGCCTGCGGCTACTCGGGACTTGGAGGCTTCCAAGTTGCTGGATGTAGTCCGGGCCCTGAAAATCTATGTTTCCAGGACGGTTAGAGTCAGAAAAACTGAGTCGCTGTTTATCCTGCATGCATCCAACAAGCTGGGTGCTCCTGCTTCTAAGCAGACTATTGCTCGCTGGATCTGTAGCACGATTCAACTTGCACATTCAGCGGCTGGCCTGCCGCATCCTAAATCAGTCCAAGCCCATTCCACGAAGAAGGTGGGCTCTTCTTGGGCGGCTGCCCGAGGGGTCTCGGCTTTACAACTTTGCCGAGCTGCTACCTGGTCGGGATCAAACACGTTTGCTAAATTCTACAAGTTTGATACCCTGGCTGAGGAGGACCTTGAGTTTGCTCATTCGGTGCTGCAGAGTCATCCGCACTCTCCCGCCCGTTTGGGAGCTTTGGTATAATCCCCATGGTCCTTACGGAGTACCCAGCATCCACTAGAACGTCAGAGAAAATAAGATTTTACTCACCGGTAAATCTATTTCTCGTAGTCCGTAGTGGATGCTGGGAGCCTGTCCCAAGTGCGGAATTCTGCAATACTTGTATATAGTTATTGCTTAACTATAGGGTTTTTTCTTCTGAGCCATCAGTTTAATGAGGCTCAGTTGTTGTTCATACTGTTAACTGGGTATAGTTATCACGAGTTGTACGGTGTGATTGGTGTGGCTGGTATGAGTCTTACCCTGGATTCCAAATCCTTTCCTTGTAATGTCCGCTCTTCCAGGCACAGTTTCCCTAACTGAGGTCTGGAGGAGGGGCATAGAAGGAGGAGCCAGTGCACACCAGATGTAGTACCTAATCTTTTCTTTAAAGAAGTGCCCAGTCTCCTGCGGAGCCCGTCTATTCCCCATGGTCCTTACGGAGTACCCAGCATCCACTACGGACTACGAGAAATAGATTTACCGGTGAGTAAAATCTTATTTTTTCACAGGGAGCACTGCTGGCAACAGGCTCCCTGCATCGAGGGACTGAGGAGAGAGGAGCAGACTTTCTTGTGAAAGATAGGCTCTGCTTCCTCGGCTACTGGAAACCATTAGCTCCAGAAGGGGTGAACGCAGGTTTTTACTGGGCGTCCACCCCTGGAGCCGCGCCGCCGTTCTCCTCACAGAGCTAGAAGTACAGAAGACAGAAGTCGTCAGGCGGCAGAAGCCTTCAGCTTCACTGAGGTAACGCATAGTGATGAGCACCGGAAATTTTTTGGGTTCGGTTCCGCGGCCGTGTTTTGGGTTCGAACGCGATTTGGCAAAACCTCACCGAATTTTTTTTGTCGGATTCGGGTGTGTTTTGGATTCGGGTGTTTTTTTCAAAAAACTCTAAAAAACAGCTTAAATCATAGAATTTGGGGGTCATTTTGATCCCAAAGTATTATTAACCTCAATAACCATAATTTCCACTCATTTTCAGTCTATTCTGAACACCTCACTATTATTTTTAGTCCTAAAATTTGCACCGAGGTCACTGGATGGCTAAGCTAAGCGACCCAAGTGGCCGACACAAACACCTGGCCCATCTAGGAGTGGCACTGCAGTGTCACGCAGGATGGCCCTTCCAAAAAACACTCCCCAAACAGCACATGACGCAAAGAAAAAAAGAGGCGCAATGAGGTAGCTGTGTGAGTAAGCTAAGCGACCCTAGTGGCCGACACAAACACCTGGCCCATCTAGGAGTGGCACTGCAGTGTCACGCAGGATGGCCCTTCCAAAAAACACTCCCCAAACAGCACATGACGCAAAGAAAAAAAGAGGCGCAATGAGGTAGCTGTGTGAGTGAGCTAAGCGACCCTAGTGGCCGACACAAACACCTGGCCCATCTAGGAGTGGCACTGCAGTGTCACGCAGGATGGCCCTTCCAAAAAACACTCCCCAAACAGCACATGACGCAAAGAAAAAAAGAGGCGCAATGAGGTAGCTGTGTGAGTAAGCTAAGCGACCCTAGTGGCCGACACAAACACCTGGCCCATCTAGGAGTGGCACTGCAGTGTCACGCAGGATGGCCCTTCCAAAAAACACCCCCCAAACAGCACATGACGCAAAGAAAAAAGAGGTGCAAGATGGAATTGTCCTTGGGCCCTCCCACCCACCCTTATGTTGTATAAACAGGACATGCACACTTTAACCAACCCATCATTTCAGTGACAGGGTCTGCCACACGACTGTGACTGAAATGACGGGTTGGTTTGGACCCCCACCAAAAAAGAAGCAATTAATCTCTCCTTGCACAAACTGGCTCTACAGAGGCAAGATGTCCACCTCATCATCATCCTCCGATATATCACCGTGTACATCCCCCTCCTCACAGATTATCAATTCGTCCCCACTGGAATCCACCATCTCAGCTCCCTGTGTACTTTGTGGAGGCAATTGCTGCTGGTCAATGTCTCCACGGAGGAATTGATTATAATTCATTTTAATGAACATCATCTTCTCCACATTTTCTGGATGTAACCTCGTACGCCGATTGCTGACAAGGTGAGCGGCGGCACTAAACACTCTTTCGGAGTACACACTTGTGGGAGGGCAACTTAGGTAGAATAAAGCCAGTTTGTGCAAGGGCCTCCAAATTGCCTCTTTTTCCTGCCAGTATAAGTACGGACTGTCTGACGTGCCTACTTGGATGCGGTCACTCATATAATCCTCCACCATTCTTTCAATGGGGCGAGAATCATATGCAGTGACAGTAGACGACATGTCCGTAATCGTTGTCAGGTCCTTCAGTCCGGACCAGATGTCAGCATCAGCAGTCGCTCCAGACTGCCCTGCATCACCGCCAGCGGGTGGGCTCGGAATTCTGAGCCTTTTCCTCGCACCCCCAGTTGCGGGAGAATGTGAAGGAGGAGATGTTGACAGGTCGCGTTCCGCTTGACTTGACAATTTTGTCACCAGCAGTTCTTTGAACCCCAGCAGACTTGTGTCTGCCGGAAAGAGAGATCCAAGGTAGGTTTTAAATCTAGGATCGAGCACGGTGGCCAAAATGTAGTGCTCTGATTTCAACAGATTGACCACCCGTGAATCCTTGTTAAGCGAATTAAGGGCTCCATCCACAAGTCCCACATGCCTAGCGGAATCGCTCTGTGTTAGCTCCTCCTTCAATGTCTCCAGCTTCTTCTGCAAAAGCCTGATGAGGGGAATGACCTGACTCAGGCTGGCAGTGTCTGAACTGACTTCACGTGTGGCAAGTTCAAAAGGTTGCAGAACCTTGCACAACGTTGAAATCATTCTCCCCTGCGCTTGAGACAGGTGCATTCCACCTCCTATATCGTGCTCAGTTGTATAGGCTTGAATGGCCTTTTGCTGCTCCTCCAACCTCTGAAGCATATAGAGGGTTGAATTCCACCTCGTTACCACTTCTTGCTTCAGATGATGGCAGGGCAGGTTCAGGCGTTTTTGGTGGTGCTCCAGTCTTCTGTACGTGGTGCCTGTACGCCGAAAGTGTCCCGCAATTCTTCTGGCCACCGACAGCATCTCTTGCACGCCCCTCTCGTTTTTTAAATAATTCTGCACCACCAAATTCAAGGTATGTGCAAAACATGGGACGTGCTGGAATTTGCCCAGATTTAATGCACACACAATATTGCTGGCGTTGTCCGATGCCACAAATCCACAGGAGAGTCCAATTGGGGTAAGCCATTCTGCGATGATCTTCCTCAGTTGCCGTAAGAGGTTTTTAGCTGTGTGCGTATTCTGGAAAGCGGTGATACAAAGCGTAGCCTGCCTAGGAAAGAGTTGGCGTTTGCGAGATGCTGCTACTGGTGCCGCCGCTGCTGTTCTTGCGGCGGGAGTCCATACATCTACCCAGTGGGCTTTCACAGTCATATAGTCCTGAGCCTGCCCTGCTCCACTTGTCCACATGTCCGTGGTTAAGTGGACATTGGGTACAACTGCATTTTTTAGGACACTCGGAGTCTTTTTCTGAGGTCTGTGTACATTTTCGGTATCGCCTGCCTAGAGAAATGGAACCTAGATGGTATTTGGTACCGGGGACACAGTACCTCCAACAAGTCTCTAGTTGGCTCTGCAGTAATGATGGATACCGGAACCACGTTTCTCACCGCCCAGGATGCCAAGGCCTCAGTTATCCGCTTTGCAGCAGGATGACTGCTGTGATATTTCATCTTCCTCGCAAAGGACTGTTGGACAGTCAATTGCTTGGTGGAAGTAGTAAAAGTGGTCTAACGAGTACGACTTCCCCTCTGGGATGACCATCGACTCCCAGCAGCAACAACAGCAGCGCCAGCAGCAGTAGGCGTTACACGCAAGGATGCATCGGAGGAATCCCAGGCAGGAGAGGACTCGTCAGAATTGCCAGTGACATGGCCTGCAGGACTATTGCCATTCCTGGGGAAGGAGGAAATTGACACTGAGGGAGTTGGTGGGGTGGTTTGCGTGAGCTTGGTTACAAGAGGAAGGGATTTACTGGTCAGTGGACTGCTTCCGCTGTCGCCCAAAGTTTTTGAACTTGTCACTGACTTATGATGAATGCGCTGCAGGTGACGTATAAGGGAGGATGTTCCGAGGTGGTTAACGTCCTTACCCCTACTTATTACAGCTTGACAAAGGCAACACACGGCTTGACAAATGTTGTCCGCATTTCTGTTGAAATACTTCCACACCGAAGAGCTGATTTTTTTTGGTATTTTCACCAGGCATGTCAATGGCCCTATTCCTCCCACGGACAACAGGTGTCTCCCCGGGTGCCTGACTTAAACAAACCACCTCACCATCAGAATCCTCCTGGTCAATTTCCTCCCCAGCGCCAGCAACACCCATATCCTCCTCATCCTGGTGTACTTCAACACTGACATCTTCAATCTGACTATCAGGAACTGGACTGCGGGTGCTCCTTCCAGCACTTGCAGGGGGCGTGCAAATGGTGGAAGGCGCATGCTCTTCACGTCCAGTGTTGGGAAGGTCAGGCATCGCAACCGACACAATTGGACTCTCCTTGTGGATTTGTGATTTCGAAGAACGCACAGTTCTTTGCTGTGCTTTTGCCAGCTTGAGTCTTTTCATTTTTCTAGCGAGAGGCTGAGTGCTTCCATCCTCATGTGAAGCTGAACCACTAGCCATGAACATAGGCCAGGGCCTCAGCCGTTCCTTGCCACTCCGTGTGGTAAATGGCATATTGGCAAGTTTACGCTTCTCCTCTGACAATTTTATTTTAGATTTTTGAGTCCTTTTTTTACTGATATTTGGTGTTTTGGATTTTACAT
Source organism: Pseudophryne corroboree (assembly GCF_028390025.1). Classification (NCBI taxonomy): domain Eukaryota; kingdom Metazoa; phylum Chordata; class Amphibia; order Anura; family Myobatrachidae; genus Pseudophryne; species Pseudophryne corroboree. The sequence goes on from NC_086447.1 coordinate 677,863,425, forward strand.
GTTCTGTACTATGACATTGGGCATCGGCCTTGGCAGACGACGTTGCTGGCATTTCATCGTCTCGGCCATGACTAGTGGCAGCAGCTTCAGCACGAGGTGGAAGTCGATCTTGATCTTTCCCTATTTTTGGAACCTCAACATTTTTGTTCTCCATATTTTAATAGGCACAACTAAAAGGCACCTCAGGTAAACAATGGAGATGGATGGATACTAGTATACTTATGGATGGACGAGCGACTGCCGACACAGAGGTAGCTACAGCCGTGGACTACCGTACTGCGTCTGCTGCTAATATAGACTGGATGATAATGATATAAAAAATATATATATATCACTACTGCAGCCGGACAGGTATATATTATATAATGACGGACCTGCTGGACACTGTCAGCTCAGCACTGCAGACTCCTAAAGTAAGCTACTAGTATCAAGAAGATAGAAAAAAAAAAACACCACGGGTAGGTGGTATACAATTATGGATGGACGAGCGACTGCCGACACAGAGGTAGCTACAGCCGTGGACTACCGTACTGCGTCTGCTGCTAATATAGACTGGATGATAATGAGATATAAAATATATATATATCACTACTGCAGCCGGACAGGTATATATTATATAATGACGGACCTGCTGGACACTGTCAGCTCAGCACTGCAGACTCCTAAAGTAAGCTACTAGTAGTATCAAGAAGATAGAAAAAAAAAAACCACCACAGGTAGGTGGTATACAATTATGGATGGACGAGCGACTGCCGACACAGAGGTAGCTACAGCCGTGGACTACCGTACTGCGTCTGCTGCTAATATAGACTGGATGATAATGATATATAAAATATATATATATCACTACTGCAGCCGGACAGGTATATATTATATAATGACGGACCTGCTGGACACTGTCAGCTCAGCACTGCAGACTCCTAAAGTAAGCTACTAGTAGTATCAAGAAGATAGAAAAAAAAAAACACCACGGGTAGGTGGTATACAATTATGGATGGACGAGCGACTGCCGACACAGAGGTAGCTACAGCCGTGGACTACCGTACTGCGTCTGCTGCTAATATAGACTGGATGATAATGATATAAAATATATATATATATCACTACTGCAGCCGGACAGGTATATATTATATAATGACGGACCTGCTGGACACTGTCAGCTCAGCACTGCAGACTCCTAAAGTAAGCTACTAGTATCAAGAAGATAGAAAAAAAAAACACCACGGGTAGGTGGTATACAATTATGGATGGACGAGCGACTGCCGACACAGAGGTAGCTACAGCCGTGGACTACCGTACTGCGTCTGCTGCAGTGCTAATATAGACTGGATGATAATGATATAAAAAATATATATATATCACTACTGCAGCCGGACAGGTATATATTATATAATGACGGACCTGCTGGACACTGTCAGCAGAATGCGTTTATAGAATAAAAACACCACACGAGGCAGACAATCACAATATACTGGTGGTCAGTGGTCACTGGTCAGTCACACTGGCAGTGGCACTCTGGCAGCAAAAGTGTGCACTGTTAAAATATGTACTCCTGCTATAACTGCTCCCCAGTCTCCCCCACAATTAAGCTGTGTGAGCAGTGAGCACTCAGCACAGTCAGATATACAGTATTACATAGATGATGCAGCACACTGAGGCTGAGCACAGATATGGTATGTGACTGTGTCACACTGTGTATCGTTTTTTTTCAGGCAGAGAACGGATTAATTAAACTGGTGGTCACTGGTCACACTATCAGCAAGTAGTACTCCTAATATGCTCCCCAAAATTAGTAAATCAAGTGTCTCTACTACTCTCTAGTCTACTCTAAACGGAGAGGACGCCAGCCACGTCCTCTCCCTATCAATCTCAATGCACGTGTGAAAATGGCGGCGACGCGCGGCTCCTTATATAGAATCCGAGTGTCGCGATAGAATCCGAGCCTCGCGAGAATCCGACAGCGGGATGATGACGTTCGGGCGCGCTCGGGTTAACCGAGCAAGGCGGGAAGATCCGAGTCTGCCTCGGACCCGTGTATGAAGCGTGAAGTTCGGGGGGGTTCGGTTTCCGAGAAACCGAACCCGCTCATCACTAGTAACGCACTGTGCGTCATTGCTCCCATACAATTCACATAGTCTGGTCACTGTAAGGGGGTGGGGGGGCAGCAATATAAACCTCTGCATGGCAAAAAGACTATATACATGTACAGGTGGGCTCTGTACATGTATATAAAAGAGCCCCCGCCATATTTTACTAAGTTTGAGCGGGACAGAAGCCTGCTGCCGAGGGGGCGGGGCTTCTCCCTCAGCACTCACCAGCGCCATTTTCTCTCCACAGCACTGCTGAGAGGAAGCTCCCCGGACTCTCCCCTGCTTACACACGGTGAAAGGGTGCTTAAAAGAGAGGAGGGGGGGCACATAATTGGCGGTTTACATATTATACAGCGTTGCTGGGGAAAAACATTTTGTGTTGGTCTCCAGGGTTATTGTGCTGGGGTGTGTGCTGGCATACTCTCTCTGTCTCTCCAAAGGGCCTTGACAGGGATACTGTCTTCAGGAAAGGGGTTCCCTGTGTGTGTGAAGTGTGTCGGTACGCGTGTGTTGACATGTTTGACGAGGAAGGCTCGCTTAATGTGGAGGGGGAGTGCTTGAATGTCAGGTCGCCGTCGGCAACGCCGACACCGGAATGGGTGGATGTGCTGAATGTCTTGAATGCAAATGTCAATCTATTGCATAAAAGATTAGACAAGGCAGAAGCTATGGATCAGTCAGGTAGCCAGTCCATGCCTGTCCCTGGGGCGCCAGGTCCTTCGGGGTCTGAGAAGCGCACCATATCCCAGATCGATGACACAGATACTGACTCTAGTGTCGACTATGAAGATGCAAAATTACAGCCGAAGGTGGCTAAGGGTATACGGTACATGATTATTGCGATTAAAGAGGTTTTGCATATTACTGAGGAACACCCTGTCCCTGACACGAGGGTACACATGTATAAAGGGAAAAAGCCTGAAGTCACTTTTCCATCCTCATTTGAATTAAGTGACTTGTGCGAAAAGGCTTGGGAATCTCCGGATAGGAGACCACAAGTTCCCAAAAGGATTCTCATGGCGTATCCTTTTCCACAAACTGATAGGATACGCTGGGAATCTTCGCCAAAAGTTGACAAGGCGCTGACACGTTTGTCCAAAAAGGTGGCACTGCCTTCTCAGGATACGGCTTCCCTCAAGGAACCTGCTGATCGCAGGCAGGAAATTACCTTAAAGCACATTTACAATCATTCCGGTACTATTGCTCGACCGGCTATGACGTCGGCCTGGGTTTGTAGTGCGGTTGTGGCATGGGCAGATTCCTTATCTACGGAAATTGTCACCTTAGATAGGGACGCCATTCAAATGACCATAGAGCATATCAGAGATGCTGCCTTGTATATGAGGATTGCTCAGAGAGACATTTGTTTAGTAAGCTCCAGAATGAATGCTATGTCTATTTCTGCTAGGCGGCTCTTGTGGACCCGACAGTGGACGGGAGATGCCGATTCAAAGCGGCATATGGATTCCTTGCCTTACAAAGGGGTGGAGTTGTTTGGAGACGGCCTCTCGGATCTTGTCTCTACGGCTACTGCTGGTAAGTCAAATTTCTTACCTTATGTCCCCCCGCAGCATACAAAAAAGGCACCTCATTATCAAATGCAGTCCTTTCGTTTCAGTAAAAACAAGAAGGTACGTGGATCATCCTTTGTTGCCAGAGGGAAAGGCAGGGGGAAAAAGCTGCACACAGCTGGTTCCCAAGAGCAGAAGTCCTCCCCTGCTTCTGCAAAGTCCACCGCATGACGCTGGGGCTTTCCGAGGGGAGGCAGATCTGGTGGGGGCTCGTCTTCGGTTTTTCAGCCACGTCTGGGGTCACTCGCAGGTGGATCCCTGGGCATTAGAGATTGTTTCTCAGGGATACAGGCTGGAATTCGAAGACTTGCCTCCTCGCCGATTTTTCAAATCGGCTCTGCCGGCTTCCCCGTCAGAGAGGGAGCTAGTGTTGGCGGCAATCCAAAAATTGTATATTCAACAGGTGATTGTCACAGTTCCTCATCTCCAGCAAGGAGAGGGATATTACTCAACCCTGTTTGTGGTCCCGAAACCGGACGGTTCGGTCAGACCCATTTTAAACCTGAAATCTCTGAACCTGTACTTGCAGAGGTTCAAGTTCAAAATGGAATCACTCAGGGCGGTCATTGCCAGCCTGGAGGGGGGGGATTGGATGGTGTCCCTGGACATAAAGGATGCTTACCCTCATGTTCCGATACCCCCCCCCCCCCCGCATCAGGCGTTCCTGAGATTTGCAGTGCAGGTCTGTCAGTACCAATTTCAGACGTTGCCATTTGGGCTTTCCACGGCCCCAAGAATTTTCACCAAGGTAATGGCGGAAATGATGGTGCTCCAGCGCAGGCAGGGGGTCACAATTATCCCATACTTGGACAATCTCCTAATAAAGGCGTGATCTCGGGAGAGGTTGCTGGACAGCGTGTCTCTGTCCATGAAGACGTTGCAGATACACGGCTGGATTCTCAATATACCGAAGTCCCAGCTAGTCCCTACAACGCGTCTGACCTTTTTGGGGCTGATTCTAGACACAGACTAGAAAAAGGTTTTTCTTCCGATCGAAAAGGTTCAGGAACTCAGCCATGGTCAGGAACCTATTAAAACCAAAAAAGGTTTCAGTGCATCATTGCATGCGGGTCCTTGGGAAGATGGTGGCTTCCTACGAGGCCATCCCTTTCGGCAGGTTCCATGCGAGGACTTTTCAATGGGACCTCTTGGACAAGTGGTCCGGGTCCCATTTACAAATGCATCAAGGGATCACCCTGTCTCCCAGGACCAGGGTATCTCTCCTGTGGTGGCTGAACAGTGCTCACCTACTAGAAGGTCGCAGGTTTGGCATTCAGGACTGGGTCTTGGTGACCACGGACACAAGCCTCCGAGGCTGGGGAGCATTGACACTGGGAAGAAATTTCCAAGGTCTCTGGTCAAGCCTAGAGTCTTGTCTCCACATCAACGTCCTGGAGTTGAGGGCCGTATACAACGCCCTGCGTCAAGCGGATGTATTGCTTCGGAGAAAACCGGTTCTGATTCAGTCAGACAATGTAACGGCAGTGGCTCATATAAACCGCCAAGGCGGAACAAGGAGCAGAATGGCCATGGCAGAAGCGACCAGGATTCTACGCTGGGCGGAAGGCCATGTAAGCGCGCTGTCAGCGGTGTTCATCCCGGGGGGGGACAACTGGGTGGCGGACTTCCTCAGCAGGCACGACCTGCATCCGGGAGAGTGGGGACTTCATCAAAAAGTCTTCGCACAGATCACGGATCGTTGGGGACTGCCTCAAATCGACATGATGGCATCCCGTCTCAACAAAAAGCTAAAGCGGTATTGCGCCAGGTCAAGGGACCCTCAGGCGGTAGCGGTAGACGCTCTGGTGACACCTTGGGTGTTCAGATCGGTCTATGTGTTTCCTCCTCTTCCTCTCATACCCAAGGTGTTGAGAATAATACGAAGAAGCAGGGTCAGAACAATACTCATTGTTCCGGATTGGCCACGGAGGACTTGGTATCCGGAGCTGCAAGAGTTGCTCGCAGGGGATCCGTGGCCTCTTCCTCTAAGGCAGGACCTGCTGCGGCAGGGGCCCTGTCTGTTCCAAGACTTACCGCAGCTGCGTTTGACGGCATAGCGGTTGAACGCCGGATCCTAGCGGAAAAAGGGATTCCGGAGGAAGTCATTCCTACCCTGATCAAGGCTAGGAAAGACGTGACGTTAAAACATTATCACTGTATATGGCGGAAATATGTTTCTTAGTGTGAGGCCAGAGCTGCCCCTACGGAGGAGTTCCATTTGGGCCGTCTACTTCACTTCCTTCAAACAGGAGTGACTTTGGGCCTAAAATTAGGGTCCATAAAGGTCCAGATTTCGGCCTTATCCATTTTCTTTCAAAGAGAATTGGCCTCTATTCCTGAAGTACAGACCTTTGTGAAGGGAGTGCTGCATATTCAGCCTCCCTTTGTGCCTCCGGTGGCGCCTTGGGATCTTAACGTGGTGTTACATTTCTTCAAGTCACCTTGGTTTGAACCACTCAAAACTGTGGAGTTGAAATACCTCACGTGGAAAGTGGTCATGTTGTTGGCGTTAGCTTCGGCAAGATGTGTTTCCGAATTGGCGGCTTTATCACATAAATGCCCATACTTGGTTTTTCACGTGGATAGGGCAGAGTTGAGGACTCGCCCTCACTTTCTGCCAAAAGTGGTCTCATCTTTTCATGTGAACCAACCTATTGTCGTGCCTGTGGCTACACGGGACTTGGAGGATTCCGAGTCCCTGGATGTAGTCAGGGCTTTGAAGATTTATGTGACCAGAACGGCTAGAATCAGGAAGACTGAAGCTTTGTTCGTTCTGTATGCTGCCAACAAGGTTGGCGCTCCTGCTTCAAAGCAGACTATTGCTTGCTGGATCTGTAACACGATTCAGCAGGCGCATTCTACGGCAGGATTGCCGTTACCGAAATCGGTTAAGGCCCACTCCACTAGGAAAGTGGGCTCTTCTTGGGCGGCTGCCCGAGGGGTCTCGGCATTACAGTTGTGCCGAGCAGCTACTTGGTCGGGGACAAACACCTTTGCAAAGTTCTATAAGTTTGATACCCTGGCTGAGGAGGACCTCCTGTTTGCTCAATCGGTGCTGCAGAGTCATCCGCACTCTCCCGCCCATTTGGGAGCTTTGGTATAATCCCCATGGTCCTTACGGAGTCCCAGCATCCTCAAGGACGTTAGAGAAAATAAGATTTTACTTACCGGTAAATCTATTTCTCGTAGTCCGTAGAGGATGCTGGGCGCCCGTCCCAAGTGCGGACTTCTTCTGCAAGACTTGTATATAGTTATTGCTTACATAAGGGTTATGTTATAGTTTTTCGGTGGAACCGTGGCTATGTTGTTGTTCATACTGTTAACTGGGTAAGTTTATCACAAGTTATACGGTGTGGCTGGTATGAATCTCGCCCTTAGATTTACAAAAATCCTTCCTCGTACTGTCCATCTCCTCTGGGCACAGTTTCCCTAACTGAGGTCTGGAGGAGGGGCATAGAGGGAGGAGCCAGTGCACACCCAGAGTCCAAAGCTTTCTTAAAGTGCCCTATCTCCTGCGAAGCCCGTCTATTCCCCATGGTTCTTACGGAGTCCCAGCATCCTCTACGGACTACGAGAAATAGATTTACCGGTAAGTAAAATCTTATTTTCTCTTTCATCCATCTCGGGGATGCTGTGCTGTTGTGGGTTAGAGGTGTGTGGTAGTGGAGTTTGGCACAGAACTATCAAAACCTGACTCCTCCCCCTCTAACCCCTCCCATCTCCTTCCTGCCTAGCTAGCAACTCCGTTTTAGTTTTGTGCCTGTGGAGTACAGACACAGGTTTTTTTTTTTCTCTGATGATTTTAGTTAGGTATTTTATTAGCTTGGAGTGCCTAGTCCCTGTATACAGGTGAGCGGTACTGCTAGAGTGGGGTTAGTTAGGAGTTTCCTACTCTACTCTGCCACTGGAGGCCACCACACTTCGGTCACTGGGACTTTATTCCTGTCTCTAAGAAGTTGGCAGTGAGGAGGTACAGGATAGTCACAATCTGTCTCTTGACAGTATTTGTCTATCCTTCCTATATCTTTTTGTATACTGGGCAACTTCTCCCTCCCTGTGCACTCCCCCGACCCCTTCCCCCCCCCCACAGACCTCTCCCCCCCCCCACAGACCTCCCCCCCCCCCCCCACAGACCTCTCCCCGGAGGTGAGTGCTGGCGCTTAGTAGCGAGGGATTTCCTTATCCCTGCTACTGTTTTGCTGTGTAGTCTGGGAGATTGGTGAGTCACTCCCCGGGGGCCGCCAGACACTTTACCCGCTACCCGAACAGAGCCGCTGTGTGTAGCGGCGCGCGGGAGCTGCGGACTACCAGCTGCAGCGCGTCTACTGTGGGCAGACCCGGCGCTTACGTGATTCAAGAAGGGACGGATTCCCGCCCTGCACTGCTTGCCATCCAGCCTCATCTGACCTTGCTCCTACAATCAGCACCATGGGTTCCTCTAAGCAGTTGTGTAGAACACTGAAACTGAGAATAGTTGACGCTCACAAAGCAAGAGAAGGCTATAAGAAAATAGCAAAGCGTTATCAGATGCCCATATCCTCTGTTCGGAATGTAATTAAGAAATGGCAGTCATCAGGAACAGTGGAAGTTAAAGCAAGATCTGGAAGACCAAGACAAATATCAGACAGAACAGCTCGCAGGATTGTGAGAAAAGCAAGTCAATATCCACGTTTGACTGCACGATCTCTCCAGGAAGATCTGGCAGACACTGGAGTTGTGGTACACTATTCCACTATAAAGAGATACTTGTACAAATATGATCTTCATGGAAGAGTCATCAGAAGAAAACCTTAGAGGAGGAAGGTAAAAAAAAATTGCCTTCCGGACAGCCTCCCCATTGCCAGTCATCAAATTAAGTTTCTTGGCATAAGATTTGACTAGGGCAATTATGCCACCGCAAATTGGGAAAGGAAGCTGGAAGAGGCAACTTGGAAAGTAACGAGCCGGAGGGGATGGAAATTCTCTCTAAGGGAAATGGTTGTCCTGTGCAAAACTTACTTGATCCCTTTGTTTTTGTACGTCAGTTACATGTTTTTTGCTGCAACCATTGTGCTCAAAGGTTGGTTCATTGTTCTTTCTACTATTGTGGGGGAACAAAATGAATATGGTCAGGAGGGTCATCGCCTGCAAACCGAGGGCTGAAGGGTGACTGGACATGGTCAACCCAGCTTTTTAAAGATGAATATTGGTGGTCTTTTTTTCTGAGACCCCCCCCCCCCCCCCCCCCTCGGTGGGCAGTTGGTTTCAGGGAATGGGTGTCTCCCTTTCCCACAGCATGGATGGAAGGAGGTAGTTTGAAAAGTCTTCGGGCTATGAGAGGCTACCTCCCAATCTATGTGGTTTGGTGTCTGAGAGTATTGGGGCGATGCGGTTTGGAGGTGGGTGAGCTAAGTGACCTCTGTAGGAAGGAGTTGGGGAAGAGGATCTTGCAAACTCACTTCCATGTCCCATTGGCCCTGAGGGATTGCCCAGGTGCTGCATGTTCCGAGGGGATTGCTCTGATAAATTCTCAGAGGGTTCCGTTGAAATTCAGGGATATTGCCTGGCTATCTTTCCAGGGGAAGCTCTATGTTAGGGGGAACTTGAAGTTTAGAAGGCCCTATGATCGTGATTGTCCACGGGAGGAGTGTCAAGGAATGGAGGAAAGCATGGACCACTTCTTGCTTCAAAGTCCCTTTAATAAAGGTGTTTATAAGAGAGTGTCAAGTGCTCTGGGAAAACCTTGCCTTTCTGGTATGAATTACCAGAGATGGGACTATGGGGCATTCAAAAGGTATGATGATTATGATTTGTGCACAATTTTTTTGATTAGCTTAGTAAGATATCATTTGTGGAACACACGGTACCAGGTTTCTTTGAGGAATAAAGTCCTTCCCTGTGAGGAGGTGGTGGGTCTGATCTTGCATGAAGTGAAACGGATGATGGAATTGGAGGAGGAGAGGTTGGATGCCCTCAGCTAGTCTCATTTGTGGTGCCAGTTGAAGCCCCCTTAGTGGGTGGTGTTTGATTTCTCCTTCTCCAGGATCTAATATGGCTTGCTATATTTCTTCACTTTTTTCCGTTGATTAGGTTTTGGTATGGTTGATGTTTTGAAAAATGGTTTGCATACACTGGGAGGCCCATGAACATTCATTATTTCTCTAACGTCCTAGTGGATGCTGGGGACTCCGTAAGGACCATGGGGAATAGACGGGCTCCGCAGGAGACATGGGCACTTTAAAAAAGAATTTGGATTCTGGTGTGCTCTGGCTCCTCCCTCTATGTCCCTCCTCCAGTTTGAATCTGTGCCCGGACGAGCTGGGTGCTATTTAGTGAGCTCTCCTGAGCTTGCTATAAGAAAGTATTTTGTTAGGTTTTTTATTTTCAGGGAGATCTGCTGGCAACAGGCTCCCTGCATCGTGGGACTGAGGGGAGAGAAGCAGCCCTACTCTCTAAAGATAGTTCCTGCTTCTTAGGCTACTGGACACCATTAGCTCCAGAGGGATCGTACACAGGATCTCACCCTTTGTCATCCGATCCCGGAGCCGCGCTGCCGTCCCCCTCGCAGAGCCGGAAGACAGAAGCCGGGTGATAGAAGCAAGAAGACTTCGAAATCGGCGGCAGAAGATTCCAGTCTTCACTGAGGTAGCGCACAGCACTGCAGCTCTGCGCCATTGCTCCCACATACTCCGGTCACTGTAGGGTGCAGGGCGCAGGGGGGGGGGGGGGCACCCTGGGCAGCAATTAGGACCTCTTGGCAAAAGTTACACATATATACAGTTGGGCACTGTATATATGTATGAGCCCCCGCCATAATAGTGTACAGAAACGCGGGACAGAAGCCCGCCGCTGAGGGGGTGGGGCTTCTTCCTCAGCACTCACCAGCGCCATTTTCTCTCCACAGCTCCGCTGAGAGGAAGCTCCCCAGGCTCTCCCCTGCAGATTCACGGTAGAAGAGGGTAAAAAGAGAGGGGGGCACATAAATTTGGCGCAAAAACATAATTTCTCTGACGTCCTAGTGGATGCTGGGAACTCCGTAAGGACCATGGGGAATAGCGGCTCCGCAGGAGACTGGGCACAAAAGTAAAGCTTTAGGACTACCTGGTGTGCACTGGCTCCTCCCCTATGACCCTCCTCCAAGCCTCAGTTAGATTTTTGTGCCCGGCCGAGAAGGGTGCATTCTAGGACTCTCCTGAGTTTCTAAGAAAAAGTTTAGTTTTAGGTTTTTTATTTTCAGTGAGACCTGCTGGCAACAGGCTCACTGCATCGAGGGACTAAGGGGAGAAGAAGCGAACCTGCCTGCTTGCAGCCAGCTTGGGCTTCTTGGCTACTGGACACCATTAGCTCCAGAGGGACCGAACACATGCCCAGCCTCGGAGTCCGGTCCCAGAGCCGCGCCGCCGGCCCCCTTACAGAGCCAGAAGCAAGAAGAGGTCCGGAAAATCGGCGGCAGAAGACATCAGTCTTCACCAAGGTAGCGCACAGCACTGCAGCTGTGCGCCATTGCTCCTCAGGCACACTTCACACTCCGGTCACTGAGGGTGCAGGGCGCTGGGGGGGGGCGCCCTGAGCAGCAATAAAAACACCTTGGCTGGCGAAAATACCTCACATATAGCCCCCAGGGCTATATGGATGTATTTTAACCCCTGCCAGAATACAGCAAAAAGCGGGAGAAAAGTCCGCCGAGAAGGGGGCGGAGCCTATCTCCTCAGCACACAGGCTCCATTTTCCCTCACAGCTCCGCTGGAAGGACGTCTCCCTGACTCTCCCCTGCAGTCCTGCACTACAGAAAAGGGTAAAACAAGAGAGGGGGGCACTAATTGGGCGCAGTATTAACATAACAGCAGCTATAAGGGGAAAAACACTTATATAAGGTTATCCCTATATATATATATAGCGCTCTGGTGTGTGCTGGCATACTCTCCCTCTGTCTCCCCAAAGGGCTAGTGGGGTCCTGTCCTCTATCAGAGCATTCCCTGTGTGTGGGCTGTGTGTCGGTACGATTGTGTCGACATGTATGAGGAGGAAAATGATGTGGAGGCGGAGCAATTGCCGGTAATGGTGATGTCACCCCCTAGGGAGTCGACACCTGAGTGGATGAACTTATGGAAGGACTTACGTGATAGTGTCAGCTCTTTACAAAAGACAGTTGATGACATGAGACAGCCGGCTACTCAGCTTGTGCCTGTCCAGGCGTCTCAAAGGCCATCAGGGGCTCTAAAACGCCCGTTACCTCAGATGGCAGATACAGACGCCGACGCGGATACTGACTCCAGTGTCGACGGTGAAGAGACAAATGTGACTTCCAGTAGGGCCACACGTTACATGATTGAGGCAATGAAAGATGTTTTACACATTTCTGATAGTACAAGTACCACTAAAAAAGGTATTATGTTTGGTGAGAAAAAACTACCCGTAGTTTTTCCTGCATCTGATGAATTAAATGAAGTGTGTGATGAAGCGTGGGTTTCCCCCGATAAAAAACTGATAATTCCTAAAAAGTTATTGGCATCATACCCTTTCCCGCCAGAGGATAGGGCACGTTGGGAAACACCCCCTAGGGTGGATAAAGCGCTCACACGCTTGTCAAAACAAGTGGCACTACCGTCTCCTGATACGGCCGCCCTTAAGGAACCTGCTGACAGAAAGCAGGAGAATATCCTAAAATGTATATACACACATACTGGTGTTATACTACGACCAGCAATCGCCTCAGCCTGGATGTGCAGTGCTGGGGTGGCTTGGTCGGATTCCCTGACTGACAATATTGATACCCTGGATAGGGATAGTATATTACTGACTATAGAGCATTTAAAAGATGCATTTTTATATATGCGTGATGCACAGAGGGATATTTGCCGACTGGCATCAAGAGTAAGTGCGCTGTCCATTTCTGCCAGAAGGGGATTATGGACGCGGCAGTGGTCAGGTGATGCGGATTCCAAAAGGCATATGGAAGTATTACTTTATAAAGGGGAGGAGTTATTTGGGGTAGGTCTATCAGACCTGGTGGCCACGGCGACTGCTGGGAAATCCACATTTTTACCCCAGGTAGCCTCTCAACATAAGAAGACGCCGTATTATCAGGCGCAGTCCTTTCGGCCCCATAAGGGTAAGAGGGCAAAAGGCTCCTCTTTTCTGCCCCGTGGCAGAGGAAGAGGAAAAAGGCTGCAGCAGACAGCCAGTTCCCAGGAACAGAAGCCCTCTCCCGCTTCTGCCAAGTCCTCAGCATGACGCTGGGGCTTTACAAGCGGACTCGGGTACGGTAGGGGCCCGTCTCAAGAATTTCAGCGCGCAGTGGGCTCACTCACAAGTGGACCCCTGGATCCTTCAGGTGGTATCTCAGGGGTACAAATTGGAATTCGAAACGTCTCCCCCTCGCCGTTTCCTAAAGTCTGCTTTACCGACGTCTCCCTCCGACAGGGAGGCGGTATTGGAAGCCATTCACAAGCTGTATTCCCAGCGGGTGATAATCAAGGTACCCCTCCTGCAACAGGGAAAGGGGTATTATTCCACACTGTTTGTGGTACCGAAGCCGGACGGCTCGGTGAGACCTATTTTAAATCTAAAATCTTTGAACACTTACATACAGAGGTTCAAATTCAAGATGGAGTCACTCAGAGCAGTGATCGCGAACCTGGAAGAAGGGGATTATATGGTGTCTCTGGACATCAAGGATGCTTACCTCCATGTCCCAATTTACCCTTCTCATCAAGGGTACCTCAGGTTTGTGGTACAGAACTGCCACTATCAGTTTCAGACGCTGCCGTTTGGATTGTCTACGGCGCCCCGGGTCTTTACCAAAGTAATGGCCGAAATGATGATACTCCTTCGAAAGAAAGGAGTTTTGATTATCCCTTACTTGGACGATCTCCTGATAAGGGCAAGATCCAGGGAACAGTTGGTAGTCGGAGTAGCACTATCTCAAGTAGTGCTGCGGCAACACGGTTGGATTCTCAATATCCCAAAATCGCAGCTGATCCCGACGACACGTCTTCTATTCCTTGGAATGATCCTGGACACAGTCCAGAAAAAGGTGTTTCTCCCGGAAGAGAAAGCCAGGGAGTTATCCGAGCTAGTCAGAAACCTACTAAAACCAGGCCAAGTATCAGTGCATCAATGCACAAGGGTCCTGGGAAAAATGGTGGCTTCCTACGAAGCAATCCCGTTCGGCAGATTCCACGCAAGAACATTCCAGTGGGACCTGCTGGACAAATCGTCCGGATCGCATCTTCAGATGCATCAGCGGATAACCCTGTCTCCAAGGACAAGGGTGTCTCTCCTGTGGTGGTTGCAGAGTGCTCATCTTCTCGAGGGCCGCAGATTCGGCATTCAGGACTGGGTCCTGGTGACCACAGATGCCAGCCTTCGAGGCCGGGGAGCAGTCACACAGGGAAGAAATTTCAAGGGCTTGTGGTCAAGCCTGGAGACATCACTTCACATAAATATTCTGGAGTTGAGAGCCATTTACAATGCTCTAAGCCAAGCAAGACCTCTGCTTCAAGGTCTGCCGATACTGATCCAGTCGGACAACATCACGGCAGTTGCCCACGTAAACAGACAGGGCGGCACAAGAAGCAGGAGGGAAATGGCAGAAGTTGCAAGGATTCTTCGCTGGGCGGCAAATCATGTGATAGCACTGTCAGCAGTGTTCATTCCGGGAGTGGACAACTGGGAAGCAGACTTCCTCAGCAGGCACGACCTCCACCCGGGAGAGTGGGGACTTCACCCAGAAGTCTTCCACATGATTGTAAACCGTTGGGAAAAACCAAAGGTGGACATGATGGCGTCCCGCCTCAACAAAAAACTGGACAGGTATTGCGCCAGGTCAAGGGACCCTCAGGCAATAGCTGTGGACGCTCTGGTAACACCGTGGGTGTACCAGTCAGTGTATGTGTTCCCTCCTCTGCCTCTCATACCCAAGGTACTGAGAATTATAAGACGGAGAGGAGTGAGAACTATACTCGTGGCTCCGGATTGGCCAAGAAGGACTTGGTACCCGGAACTTCAAGAGATGCTCACAGAGGACCCATGGCCTCTACCTCTAAGAAGGGACCTGCTCCAGCAAGGACCCTGTCTGTCCCAAGACTTACCGCGGCTGCGTTTGACGGCATGGCGGTTGAACGCCGGATCCTGAAAGAGAAAGGCATTCCGGAGGAAGTCATCCCTACCCTGATCAAAGCCAGGAAGGATGTAACCATAAAGCATTATCACCGCATTTGGCGGAAATACGTTGCTTGGTGCGAGGCCAGGAAGGCCCCTACGGAGGAATTTCAACTGGGTTGATTCCTACATTTCCTGCAAACAGGAGTGTCTATGGGCCTCAAATTGGGATCCATAAAGGTTCAGATTTCGGCCCTGTCGATTTTCTTCCAGAAAGAACTGGCTTCAGTGCCTGAAGTTCAGACGTTTGTCAAGGGGGTGCTGCATATACAGCCTCCTTTTGTGCCTCCAGTGGCACCTTGGGATCTCAATGTCGTTTTGGGGTTCCTAAAATCACATTGGTTTGAACCGCTTAAATATGTGGATTTAAAATATCTCACGTGGAAAGTGGTCATGTTGTTGGCCTTGGCTTCGGCCAGGCGCGTGTCAGAATTGGCGGCTTTATCCGGTAAAAGCCCTTACCTGATTTTTCATACGGACAGGGCAGAATTGAGGACTCGTCCTCAATTTCTCCCTAAGGTGGTTTCAGCGTTTCACCTGAACCAGCCTATTGTGGTACCTGCGGCTACTAGGGACTTGGAGGACTCCAAGTTGCTGGACGTAGTCAGGGCCCTGAAAATATATGTTTCCAGGACGGCTGGAGTCAGAAAATCTAAATCGCTGTTTATTCTGTATGCAACCAACAAGCTGGGTGCTCCTGCTTCTAAGCAGACTATTGCTCGTTGGATTTGTAGTACAATTCAGCTTGCACATTCTGTGGCAGGCCTGCCACAGCCAAAATCTGTAAAAGCCCATTCCACACGGAAGGTGGGCTCTTCTTGGGCGGCTGCCCGAGGGGTCTCGGCTCTACAACTTTGCCGAGCAGCTACTTGGTCAGGGGCAAATACGTTTGCTAAATTCTACAAATTTGATACCCTGGCTGAGGAGGACCTGGAGTTCTCTCATTCGGTGCTGCAGAGTCATCCGCACTCTCCCGCCCGTTTGGGAGCTTTGGTATTGTCCCCATGGTCCTTACGGAGTTCCCAGCATCCACTAGGACGTCAGAGAAAATAAGAATTTACTTACCGATAATTCTATTTCTCGTAGTCCGTAGTGGATGCTGGGCGCCCATCCCAAGTGCGGATTGTCTGCAATACTTGTACATAGTTATTGTTAACTAATTCGGGTTATTGTTGTTGTGAGCCATCTTTCCAGAGGCTCCTCTGTTATCATGCTGTTAACTGGGTTCATATCACAAGTTGTACAGTGTGATTGGTGTGGCTGGTATGAGTCTTACCCGGGATTCATGAATCCTTCCTTATTGTGTACGCTCGTCCGGGCACAGTATCCTAACTGAGGCTTGGAGGAGGGTCATAGGGGGAGGAGCCAGTGCACACCAGGTAGTCCTAAAGCTTTACTTTTGTGCCCAGTCTCCTGCGGAGCCGCTATTCCCCATGGTCCTTACGGAGTTCCCAGCATCCACTACGGACTACGAGAAATAGAATTATCGGTAAGTAAATTCTTATTAAACAGCAGCTACTGGGTTAACACTAAGTTACTGTGTGATTCCTGGGACATATAGCGCTGGGGTGTGTGCTGGCATACTCTCTCTCTGTCTCTCCAAAGGGCCTTGTGGGGGAACGGTCTTCAAAAAAGAGCATCCCCTGTGTGTTTGTGGTGTGTCGGTACACTTGTGTCGACATGTTTGACGAGGAAGGCTATGTGGAAGCAAGCGGGAGCAAAGGAATGTGGGGTCTCCGCCGACGGCGCCGACCCCTGATTGGATGGATATGTGGAAGGTTTTAAATGATAATGTTAATTCCTTGCATAAAAGGTTGGATAAAGCTGAAACCTTAGGACTGTCAGGGTCTCAACCCATGCCTGATCCGATGTCGCAGAGGCCGTCAGGGTCTCAGAAGCGCCCACTATCCCAAATTGTTGACACAGATACCGACATGGATTCTGACTCCAGTGTCGATTACGATGATGCAAAGTTACAGCCTAAATTGGCTAAAGCTATCTGTTATATGATTATAGCAATGAAGGATGTGTTGCACATCACAGAGGAAACCCCAGTCCCTGACAAGAGGGTTCATATGTATGGGGAAAAAAGGCAGGAGGTGACCTTTCCCCCTTCACATGAGCTAAATGAGTTATGTGAAAAGGCTTGGGAATCTCCAGATAAAAAACTGCAGATTTCCAAGAGGATGCTTATGGCGTATCCCTCCCCGCCAACGGACAGGTTACGCTGGGAATCCGCCCCTAGGGTGGACAAAGCTCTAACACGCTTATCCAAGAGGGTAGCCCTGCCGTCACAGGATACGGCCACCCTAAAAGAAGCTGCGGATAGAAAGCAAGAGGGTACCCTGAAGTCCATTTATACACATTCAGGTACCTTACTAAGGCCGGCAATTGCGTCGGCCTGGGTGTGTAGTGCTGTAGCAGCATGGACGGATACCTTGTCTGAGGAACTTGATACCTTAGACAAGGATACTATATTAATGACCCTGGGGCATATAAAAGACGCTGTCCTATATATGAGAGATGCTCAAAGAGACATTAGCCTACTGGGCTCTAGAATAAATGCAATGTCGATTTCTGCCAGAAGGGTCCTGTGGACTCGGCAATGGACAGGCGATGCCGACTCAAAAAGGCACATGGAGGTTTTACCTTACAAGGGTGAGGAACTGTTTGGGGAGGGTCTCTCGGACCTGGTCTCCACAGCTACTGCTGGAAAGTCAAATTTTTTGCCATATGTTCCCTCACAACCTAAGAAAGCACCGTATTACCAAATGCAGTCCTTTCGATCACAAAAAGGCAAGAAAGTCCGAGGTGCGTCCTTTCTTGCCAGAGGCAGGGGCAGAGGAAGGAAGCTGCACAACACCGCTAGTTCCCAGGAACAGAAGTCCTCCCCGGCTTCCACTAAATCCACTGCATGACGCTGGGGCTCCACAGGCGGAGCTAGGCCCGGTGGGGGCGCGTCTCCGAAATTTCAGCCACAAGTGGGTTCACTCCCAGGTGGATTCCTGGGCAATAGAGATTGTGTCTCAGGGATACAAGCTGGAATTCGAAGAGATGCCCCCTCACCGATACTTCAAATCGGCCCTGCCAGCTTCCCCATTAGAGAGTAAAGTAGTGTTAGCTGCAATTCACAAATTGTATCTTCAGCAGGTGGTGGTCAAGGTTCCCGTCCTTCAACAAGGGAAGGGTTATTATTTGACCATGTTTGTGGTACCGAAACCGGACGGTTCGGTCAGACCCATATTAAATTTAAAATCTCTGAACATATACCTGAAAAGGTTCAAGTTCAAGATGGAATCGCTCAGAGCGGTCATTGCAAGCCTAGAAGAGGGGGATTTTATGGTGTCTCTGGACATAAAGGATGCATACCTTCATGTCCCCATTTATCCACCTCATCAGGCGTACCTCAGATTTGTGGTACAGGATTGTCATTACCAATTTCAGACGTTGCCGTTTGGTCTCTCCACGGCACCGAGAATATTTACCAAGGTGATGGCAGAAATGATGGTACTCCTGCGGAAGCAAGGGGTCACAATTATCCCATACTTGGACGATCTCATAAAAGCGAGGTCAAGAGAGCAGTTACTGATCAGCGTAGCACGCTCTCTGGAAGTTTTGTAGAGATGAGCGGGTTCGGTTTCTCTGAATCCGAACCCGCCAGAACTTCATGTTTTTTTTCACGGGTCCGAGCGACTCGGATCTTCCCGCCTTGCTCGGTTAACCCGAGCGCGCCCGAACGTCATCATGACGCTGTCGGATTCTCGCGAGGCTCGGATTCTATCGCGAGACTCGGATTCTATATAAGGAGCCGCGCGTCGCCGCCATTTTCACACGTGCATTGAGATTGATAGGGAGAGGACGTGGCTGGCGTCCTCTCCGTTTAGAATAGATTAGAGAGACACTTGATTTACTAATTTTGGGGAGCATTAGGAGTACTCAGTACAGTGCAGAGTTTTGCTGATAGTGACCACACCAGTTTTATTTATAATCCGTTCTCTGCCTGAAAAAAGCGATACACAGCACACAGTGACTCAGTCACATACCATATCTGTGTGCACTGCTCAGGCTCAGGCCAGTGTGCTGCATCATCTATTATCTATATATAATATTATATATATCTGTCTGACTGCTCAGCTCACACAGCTTATAATTGTGGGGGAGACTGGGGAGCACTACTGCAGTGCCAGTTATAGGTTATAGCAGGAGCCAGGAGTACATAATATATTATATAGTGAGTGACCACCAGACACACAGTGCAGTTTATTTAATATATCCGTTCTCTGCCTGAAAAAAGCGATACACACAGTGACTCAGTCAGTCACATACCATATCTGTGTGCACTGCTCAGGCTCAGGCCAGTGTGCTGCATCATCTATATATATTATATATCTGTCTGACTGCTCAGCTCACACAGCTTATAATTGTGGGGGAGACTGGGGAGCACTACTGCAGTGCCAGTTATAGGTTATAGCAGGAGCCAGGAGTACATAATATTATATTAAAATTAAACAGTGCACACTTTTGCTGCAGGAGTGCCACTGCCAGTGTGACTAGTGACCAGTGACCTGACCACCAGTATATATAATATTAGTAGTATACTATCTCTTTATCAACCAGTTTATATTAGCAGCAGACACAGTACAGTGCGGTAGTTCACGGCTGTGGCTACCTCTGTGTCGGCACTCGGCAGCCCGTCCATAATTGTATATACCACCTAACCGTGGTTTTTTTTTCTTTCTTTATACATACATACTAGTTACGAGTATACTATCTCTTTATCAACCAGTCTATATTAGCAGCAGACACAGTACAGTGCGGTAGTTCACGGCTGTGGCTACCTCTGTGTCGGCACTCGGCAGCCCGTCCATAATTGTATATACCACCTAACCGTGGTTTTTTTTTCTTTCTTTATACATACATACTAGTTACGAGTATACTATCTCTTTATCAACCAGTCTATATATTAGCAGCAGACACAGTACAGTGCGGTAGTTCACGGCTGTGGCTACCTCTGTGTCGGCACTCGGCAGCCCGTCCATAATTGTATATACCACCTAACCGTGGTTTTTTTTTCTTTCTTTATACATACATACTAGTTACGAGTATACTATCTCTTTATCAACCAGTCTATATATTAGCAGCAGACACAGTACAGTGCGGTAGTTCACGGCTGTGGCTACCTCTGTGTCGGCACTCGGCAGCCCGTCCATAATTGTATATACCACCTAACCGTGGTTTTTTTTTCTTTCTTTATACATACATACTAGTTACGAGTATACTATCTCTTTATCAACCAGTCTATATATTAGCAGCAGACACAGTACAGTGCGGTAGTTCACGGCTGTGGCTACCTCTGTGTCGGCACTCGGCAGCCCGTCCATAATTGTATATACCACCTAACCGTGGTTTTTTTTTCTTTCTTTATACATACATACTAGTTACGAGTATACTATCTCTTTATCAACCAGTCTATATATTAGCAGCAGACACAGTACAGTGCGGTAGTTCACGGCTGTGGCTACCTCTGTGTCGGCACTCGGCAGCCCGTCCATAATTGTATATACCACCTAACCGTGGTTTTTTTTCCTTTCTTTATACATACATACTAGTTACGAGTATACTATCTCTTTATCAACCAGTCTATATATTAGCAGCAGACACAGTACAGTGCGGTAGTTCACGGCTGTGGCTACCTCTGTGTCGGCACTCGGCAGCCCGTCCATAATTGTATATACCACCTAACCGTGGTTTTTTTTTCTTTCTTTATACATACATACTAGTTACGAGTATACTATCTCTTTATCAACCAGTCTATATATTAGCAGCAGACACAGTACAGTGCGGTAGTTCACGGCTGTGGCTACCTCTGTGTCGGCACTCGGCAGCCCGTCCATAATTGTATATACCACCTAACCGTGGTTTTTTTTTCTTTCTTTATACATACATACTAGTTACGAGTATACTATCTCTTTATCAACCAGTCTATATATTAGCAGCAGACACAGTACAGTGCGGTAGTTCACGGCTGTGGCTACCTCTGTGTCGGCACTCGGCAGCCCGTCCATAATTGTATATACCACCTAACCGTGGTTTTTTTTCTTTTCTTTATACATACATACTAGTTACGAGTATACTATCTCTTTATCAACCAGTCTATATATTAGCAGCAGACACAGTACAGTGCGGTAGTTCACGGCTGTGGCTACCTCTGTGTCGGCACTCGGCAGCCCGTCCATAATTGTATATACCACCTAACCGTGGTTTTTTTTTCTTTCTTTATACATACATACTAGTTACGAGTATACTATCTCTTTATCAACCAGTCTATATATTAGCAGCAGACACAGTACAGTGCGGTAGTTCACGGCTGTGGCTACCTCTGTGTCGGCACTCGGCAGCCCGTCCATAATTGTATACTAGTATCCAATCCATCCATCTCCATTGTTTACCTGAGGTGCCTTTTAGTTGTGCCTATTAAAATATGGAGAACAAAAATGTTGAGGTTCCAAAATTAGGGAAAGATCAAGATCCACTTCCACCTCGTGCTGAAGCTGCTGCCACTAGTCATGGCCGAGACGATGAAATGCCAGCAACGTCGTCTGCCAAGGCCGATGCCCAATGTCATAGTACAGAGCATGTCAAATCCAAAACACCAAATATCAGTAAAAAAAGGACTCCAAAACCTAAAATAAAATTGTCGGAGGAGAAGCGTAAACTTGCCAATATGCCATTTACCACACGGAGTGGCAAGGAACGGCTGAGGCCCTGGCCTATGTTCATGGCTAGTGGTTCAGCTTCACATGAGGATGGAAGCACTCAGCCTCTCGCTAGAAAAATGAAAAGACTCAAGCTGGCAAAAGCAGCACAGCAAAGAACTGTGCATTCTTCGAAATCCCAAATCCACAAGGAGAGTCCAATTGTGTCGGTTGCGATGCCTGACCTTCCCAACACTGGACGTGAAGAGCATGCGCCTTCCACCATTTGCACGCCCCCTGCAAGTGCTGGAAGGAGCACCCGCAGTCCAGTTCCTGATAGTCAGATTGAAGATGTCAGTGTTGAAGTACACCAGGATGAGGAGGATATGGGTGTTGCTGGCGCTGGGGAGGAAATTGACCAGGAGGATTCTGATGGTGAGGTGGTTTGTTTAAGTCAGGCACCCGGGGAGACACCTGTTGTCCGTGGGAGGAATATGGCCGTTGACATGCCAGGTGAAAATACCAAAAAAATCAGCTCTTCGGTGTGGAGGTATTTCACCAGAAATGCGGACAACAGGTGTCAAGCCGTGTGTTCCCTTTGTCAAGCTGTAATAAGTAGGGGTAAGGACGTTAACCACCTCGGAACATCCTCCCTTATACGTCACCTGCAGCGCATTCATAATAAGTCAGTGACAAGTTCAAAAACTTTGGGTGACAGCGGAAGCAGTCCACTGACCAGTAAATCCCTTCCTTTTGTAACCAAGCTCACGCAAACCACCCCACCAACTCCCTCAGTGTCAATTTCCTCCTTCCCCAGGAATGCCAATAGTCCTGCAGGCCATGTCACTGGCAATTCTGACGAGTCCTCTCCTGCCTGGGATTCCTCCGATGCATCCTTGCGTGTAACGCCTACTGCTGCTGGCGCTGCTGTTGTTGCCGCTGGGAGTCGATGGTCATCCCAGAGGGGAAGTCGTAAGCCCACTTGTACTACTTCCAGTAAGCAATTGACTGTTCAACAGTCCTTTGCGAGGAAGATGAAATATCACAGCAGTCATCCTACTGCAAAGCGGATAACTGAGTCCTTGACAACTATGTTGGTGTTAGACGTGCGTCCGGTATCCGCCGTTAGTTCACAGGGAACTAGACAATTTATTGAGGCAGTGTGCCCCCGTTACCAAATACCATCTAGGTTCCACTTCTCTAGGCAGGCGATACCGAGAATGTACACGGACGTCAGAAAAAGACTCACCAGTGTCCTAAAAAATGCAGTTGTACCCAATGTCCACTTAACCACGGACATGTGGACAAGTGGAGCAGGGCAGGGTCAGGACTATATGACTGTGACAGCCCACTGGGTAGATGTATGGACTCCCGCCGCAAGAACAGCAGCGGCGGCACCAGTAGCAGCATCTCGCAAACGCCAACTCTTTCCTAGGCAGGCTACGCTTTGTATCACCGCTTTCCAGAATACGCACACAGCTGAAAACCTCTTACGGCAACTGAGGAAGATCATCGCGGAATGGCTTACCCCAATTGGACTCTCCTGTGGATTTGTGGCATCGGACAACGCCAGCAATATTGTGTGTGCATTAAATATGGGCAAATTCCAGCACGTCCCATGTTTTGCACATACCTTGAATTTGGTGGTGCAGAATTTTTTAAAAAACGACAGGGGCGTGCAAGAGATGCTGTCGGTGGCCAGAAAAATTGCGGGACACTTTCGGCGTACAGGCACCACGTACAGAAGACTGGAGCACCACCAAAAACTACTGAACCTGCCCTGCCATCATCTGAAGCAAGAAGTGGTAACGAGGTGGAATTCAACCCTCTATATGCTTCAGAGGTTGGAGGAGCAGCAAAAGGCCATTCAAGCCTATACAATTGAGCACGATATAGTAGGTGGAATGCACCTGTCTCAAGTGCAGTGGAGAATGATTTCAACGTTGTGCAAGGTTCTGATGCCCTTTGAACTTGCCACACGTGAAGTCAGTTCAGACACTGCCAGCCTGAGTCAGGTCATTCCCCTCATCAGGCTTTTGCAGAAGAAGCTGGAGGCATTGAAGAAGGAGCTAAAAGGGAGCGATTCCGCTAGGCATGTGGGACTTGTGGATGCAGCCCTTAATTCGCTTAACAAGGATTCACGGGTGGTCAATCTGTTGAAATCAGAGCACTACATTTTGGCCACCGTGCTCGATCCTAGATTTAAAGCCTACCTTGGATCTCTCTTTCCGGCAGACACAGGTCTGCTGGGGTTGAAAGACCTGCTGGTGACAAAATTGTCAAGTCAAGCGGAACGCGACCTGTCAACATCTCCTCCTTCACATTCTCCCGCAACTGGGGGTGCGAGGAAAAGGCTCAGAATTCCGAGCCCACCCGCTGGCGGTGATGCAGGGCAGTCTGGAGCGACTGCTGATGCTGACTTCTGGTCCGGACTGAAGGACCTGACAACGATTACGGACATGTCGTCTACTGTCACTGCATATGATTCTCTCAACATTGATAGAATGGTGGAGGATTATATGAGTGACCGCATCCAAGTAGGCACGTCACACAGTCCGTACTTATACTGGCAGGAAAAAGAGGCAATTTGGAGGCCCTTGCACAAACTGGCTTTATTCTACCTAAGTTGCCCTCCCACAAGTGTGTACTCCGAAAGAGTGTTTAGTGCCGCCGCTCACCTTGTCAGCAATCGGCGTACGAGGTTACATCCAGAAAATGTGGAGAAGAT
This sequence comes from Pseudophryne corroboree, assembly GCF_028390025.1. Classification (NCBI taxonomy): domain Eukaryota; kingdom Metazoa; phylum Chordata; class Amphibia; order Anura; family Myobatrachidae; genus Pseudophryne; species Pseudophryne corroboree. The sequence continues at coordinate 677,887,651 of NC_086447.1, forward strand.
GATGTTCATTAAAATGAATTATAATCAATTCCTCCGCGGAGACATTGACCAGCAGCAATTGCCTCCACAAAGTACACAGGGAGCTGAGATGGTGGATTCCAGTGGGGACGAATTGATAATCTGTGAGGAGGGGGATGTACACGGTGATATATCGGAGGGTGAAGATGAGGTGGACATCTTGCCTCTGTAGAGCCAGTTTGTGCAAGGAGAGATTAATTGCTTCTTTTTTGGGGGGGGTCCAAACCAACCCGTCATATCAGTCACAGTCGTGTGGCAGACCCTGTCACTGAAATGATGGGTTGGTTAAAGTGTGCATGTCCTGTTTTGTTTATACAACATAAGGGTGGGTGGGAGGGCCCAAGGACAATTCCATCTTGCACCTCTTTTTTCTTTTCTTTTTCTTTGCATCATGTGCTGATTGGGGAGGGTTTTTTGGAAGGGACATCCTGCGTGACACTGCAGTGCCACTCCTAGATGGGCCCGGTGTTTGTGTCGGCCACTAGGGTCGCTAATCTTACTCACACAGTCAGCTACCTCATTGCGCCTCTTTTTTTCTTTGCGTCATGTGCTGTTTGGGGAGGGTTTTTTGGAAGGGACATCCTGCGTGACACTGCAGTGCCACTCCTAGATGGGCCCGGTGTTTGTGTCGGCCACTAGGGTCGCTAATCTTACTCCCACAGCTACCTCATTGCGCCTCTTTTTTTCTTTGCGTCATGTGCTGTTTGGGGAGGGTTTTTTGGAAGGGACATCCTGCGTGACACTGCAGTGCCACTCCTAGATGGGCCCGGTGTTTGTGTCGGCCACTAGGGTCGCTTATCTTACTCACACAGCGACCTCGGTGCAAATTTTAGGACTAAAAATAATATTGTGAGGTGTGAGGTATTCAGAATAGACTGAAAATGAGTGTAAATTATGGTTTTTGAGGTTAATAATACTTTGGGATCAAAATGACCCCCAAATTCTATGATTTAAGCTGTTTTTTAGTGTTTTTTGAAAAAAACACCCGAATCCAAAACACACCCGAATCCGACAAAAAAAATTCGGTGAGGTTTTGCCAAAACGCGTTCGAACCCAAAACACGGCCGCGGAACCGAACCCAAAACCAAAACACAAAACCCGAAAAATTTCAGGCGCTCATCTCTAGTTTTAGGACAGCACGGCTGGATTCTGAATATTCCAAAGTCGCAGTTGATTCCTACGACTCGTCTGCCCTTCCTGGGCATGATTCTGGACACAGACCAGAAGAGGGTTTATCTCCCGATGGAGAAGGCTCAGGAACTCATGACACTGGTCAGAGACCTATTAAAACCAAAAAAGGTGTCGGTGCATCACTGCACACGAGTCCTGGGAAAGATGGTGGCATCATACGAGGCCATTCCCTTCGGCAGGTTCCATGCGAGGACCTTTCAATGGGATCTCCTGGACAAGTGGTCCGGATCACATCTTCAGATGCATCGGTTAATCACCCTATCCCCCAGGGCCAGGGTGTCTCTCCTGTGGTGGCTGCAGAGTGCTCACCTTCTGGAGGGCCGCAGATTCGGCATTCAGGACTGGGTCCTGGTGACCACGGATGCAAGCCTCCGGGGGTGGGGGGCAGTCACGCAGGGAAGAAATTTCCAAGGCCTGTGGTCAAGTCAGGAGACTTGCCTTCACATCCCTACTTCGCGACCAACCGGTTCTGATTCAGTCAGACAACATAACCGCAGTGGCTCATGTAAACCGCCAAGGCGGCACAAGGAGCAGAGTGGCGATGGCGGAAGCCACCAGGATTCTTCGCTGGGCGGAGAATCACGTAAGTGCACTGTCAGCAGTGTTCATCCCGGGAGTGGACAACTGGGAAGCAGACTTCCTCAGCAGACACGACCTCCACCCGGGAGAGTGGGGACTTCATCAAGAAGTCTTCACACAGATTACAAGTCGGTGGGAACTACCACAGATAGACATTATGGCGTCATGCCTCAACAAAAAGCTACAGAGCAATTGCGCCAGGTCAAGGGACCCTCAGGCGGTAGCTGTAGACGCCCTGGTGATACCGTGGGTGTTCCAGTTGGTCTATGTATTTCCTCCTCTTCCTCTCATACCCAAGGTACTGAGGATAATAAGAAAAAGAGGAGTAAGAACAATTCTCATTGTTCCAGATTGGTCACGAAGGACTTGGTATCCAGATCTGCAAGAATTGCTCACAGAGGATCCGTGGCCTCTTCCTCTAAGACAGGATCTGTTGCAACAGGGACCCTGTCTCTTCCAAGACTAACCGCGGCTGCGTTTGACGGCATGGCGGTTGAACGCCGGATCCTAGCAGAAAAGGAATCCGGAGGAGGTCATTCCTACGCTGATAAAGGCTAGGAAGGACGTAACAGCTAAACATTATCACCGGATATGGCGAAAATATGTTTCTTGGTGTGAGGCCAGCAATGCTCCTACAGAGGAGTTTCAGCTGGGCCGTTTCCTTCACTTCCCTTCCTTCAGTCAGGAGTGGATTTGGGCCTGAAGTTAGGCTCAATTAAGGTCCAGATTTCGGCCCTTTCCGTTTTCTTTCAAAAGGAGTTGGCTTCTCTGCCAGAAGTTCAGACGTTTGTGAAAGGAGTGCTGCATATTCAGCCTCCCTTTGTGCCTCCAGTGGCACATTGGGATCTTAACGTGGTGTTGAGTTTCCTGAAATCACACTGGTTTGAACCACTTAAAACAGTGGAGTTGAAATATCTCACGTGGAAGGTGGTCATGCTATTAGCCTTGGCTTCGGCTAAGCGCGTGTCAGAATTAGCGGCTTTGTCTCATAAAAGCCCATATCTGATTTTCCGTATGGCTAGAGCGGAATTGAGGACACGTCCACAATTTCTGCCAAAAGTGGTCTCATCCTTTCATATGAACCAACCTATTGTGGTGCCTGTGGCTACTCGTGACTTGGAGGATTCCGAGTTACTTGATGTGGTCAGGGCTTTAAAAGTTTAAGTAGCCAGAACAGCTAGAGTCAGGAAAACGGAGTCACTGTTTATCCTGTATGCATCCAACAAGCTTGGTGCTCCTGCTTCAAAGCAGACTATTGCTCGCTGGATCTGTAACACGATTCAGCAGGCTCATTCTGTGGCTGGATTGCCGCAGCCAAAATCAGTGAAAGCCCATTCCACTAGGAAGGTGGGCTCTTCTTGGGCGGCTGCCCGAGGGGTCCCGGCATTACAGCTATGCCGAGCTGCTACTTGGTCAGGTGCAAATACGTTTGCAAAGTTCTACAAGTTTGATACCCTAAATAAAAACTAGAAAGGTGGAGCGCTTGTTAATTTATACAATGAACGCACATACCTGCAAATAAATTATAGTTAGTAATGAATGTTTAAGCTCTTTTTTCGAAAAAGTGGTGGAACAGAGGTGATTGATATTGTTTTTCAATCATTCAGAATTGCCGGACAGTTCTTTCCCACGGGTAATACTCTCCCTGCTGTCCCTAATACCTTTTTGCGGCTTGTAGTCTTGTTGCCACGGCGTGCATCAGCGTGTGCCGTGGGTAGCGCTTGTCCAGTCTCTCCCGCTGTATCGGCTACTTCGTATCCGTAGTCCTCTTGCGGCATGACAAGCGTCTCAGCATATCAGTGTTTGCGTTCACTGATTGATGTCCTCCGTTTCTGCACCTCAATGTCCTTTGTGGACATTGAGGTGCAGAAACGGAGGACATCAATCAGTGAACGCAAACACTGATATGCTGAGACGCTTGTCACGCCGCAAGAGGACTACGGATACGAAGTAGCCGATACAGCGGGAGAGACTGGACAAGCGCTACCCACGGCACACGCTGATGCACGCCGTGGCAACAAGACTACAAGCCGCAAAAAGGTATTAGGGACAGCAGGGAGAGTATTACCCGTGGGAAAGAACTGTCCGGCAATTCTGAATGATTGAAAAACAATATCAATCACCACTGTTCCACCACTTTTTCGAAAAAAGAGCTTAAACATTCATTACTAACTATAATTTATTTGCAGGTATGTGCGTTCATTGTATAAATTAACAAGCGCTCCACCTTTCTAGTTTTTATTTGGTGATTTATATTAAGGGAGCTGCTATATATATATATACACAAGCGCGGTCATTTTTTACTAAGTTTGATACCCTGGCTGAGGAGGACCTATCGTTTGCTCAATTGGTGCTGCAGAGTCATCCGCACTCTCCTGCCCATTTGGGAGCTTTGGTATAATCCCCATGGTCCCCAGCATCCATTAGGACGTTAGAGAAAATAAGATTTTACTTACCGGTAAATCTATTTCTCGTAGTCCGTAGTGGATGCTGGGCGCCCGTCCCAAGTGCAGACTTTTTCTGCAATGATTGTATATAGTTATTGCTTAAATAAGGGTTATGTTATAGTTGCATCAGGGTTTATCTGATGCTCTGTTATTGTTCATACTGTTAACTGGGTAAAGTTATCACAAGTTATACGGTGTGATTGGTGTGGCTGGTATGAGTCTTACCCTGGATTCCCAAAATCCTTTCCTTGTAATGTCAGCTCTTCCGGGCACAGTTTCTTTAACTGAGGTATGGAGGAGGGACATAGAGGGAGGAGCCAGAGCACACCAGAATCCAAATTCTTTCTTACAGTGCCCATGTCTCCTGCGGAGCCCGTCTATTCCCCATGGTCCTTATGGAGTCCCCAGCATCCACTACGGACTACGAGAAATAGATTTACCGGTAAGTAAAATCTTATTTTGTTTCTCGTCTTAATGTTGGCTTTGTCCTGGTTTAAATGGAGAATGGATGGGAGTGAGTGGGAGAGTGTTTGGGGGTGTATGATGGGTGGGGATCCGGTCTGAAGATCGACAGTGTCAAGGTCGACAATGTTTAGGTCGACCACTATAGGTCGAGAGTCACTACGATGACAGGGTCTGAATGTCGACAGGGTTCCTAGGTCGACAGGTCAAAAGGTGGACATGAGTTTCACTTTTTTTTTTTTTTTTTTTACTTTTCCATACTTAACAATCCACGTGGACTACGATTGGAACGAAGCATGGCGAGCAAAGCGAGCCATGTGAGGGGACACGGTGCACTAATTGTGCTTCCCGGTCACTGTGCAGAGAAAACGACACAAAAAAACCATGAAAAACTCATGTCAACCTTTTGACCTGTTGACTTAGCACATGTCGACCTAGAAACCCTGTCGGCCTTCAGACCCTGTCAACCTAGTGACTGTCGACATAAACATTGTCGACCTAGACACTGTCGATTTGATGATCCACACCCGATGGGTGAATGGTGGTGGAGGGGTATGTGTGGGTGGGTGGTTGAGGTGTGAAGGAGGCTCAGGAACAGGGTCGTGGGGGAGTACGGTAGGGAAAGGAGGGAATAAGTTCAGGGTGATAGGATAGTAATAGGTGCTTGAGGAAGTAGAGTTAGGTTGATAAAATTCCTTGTGTTTGGACCCAGGTGAAGAAAGGACAGGCTAGAAGTAATGGCTGTCTGCTGGTATAATCGGTTTGATTATAAAATGGTTATGTTTATTTCTCTATTTTAATTTTATTTGCTGTTTATTGAATTTGTTGTATATTATGTAAATATGTATATAAATATGCTATGTATTATGTTGCAATATTTAATAAAAATCATTGCCTTTTTTGGGGAAGAACTGAACAAATGGTTTTCTCAGGCAACGGCGGGGAAGTCTACCCATCTGCCGTCTGCTGCGCCTCCTGCTAGACGTCCCTATCCCGGGCCTTTTCTGCAGTCCTTTTGTGTGGACGGATTCAGGGACAGAGCCAGAGGTGCCTCAAATGCTTCTAGAGGCAACAGAGGTAAGTCCCGTAGGTCCGTAGGCTGCTACATCCCTGGACCAGACCTCTGGATCATCCACCACTAAGCCCTCCGCATGACAATTGGCCCCAACAGCAAGGCGACGTTCAGGTAGGTGCTCGCCTTCAACACTTTGCCATGTGTGGGCAAAATCCTGCCTGGACCCTTGGGTCAGGGACCTCATATCACAAGGGTACCGGTTACAATTTCAAGAGCTAACCCCTCTCAGATTCTTCAAGTCAAGCTAACCAGCTTAACCTGTAGCAAGTGTTACCTTGCAAGACGCCATACCAAAGCTACTGCTAACAGGGGTTCTCGTTCAAGTGCCTCCCCTGTGTTACAACAGGGGTTTTTTTTCAACTGTTTGTTGTACCAAAAATGGACGGTTCGGTACACCCAATACTGAACCTCAGATCTTTGAACCCGTACCTATGTAAGTTCAAGATGGAATCCCTACGGGCGGTGGTCTACGGCTTGGAGGAAGGGGAGTTCCTGGTATCTGGATATCAAGGATGCATATCTAAACATCCCCATAATGCTTCCTCATCAGGCTTACCTCAGGTTCACTATACTGGACTGCCACTTCCTATTTCAGGCATTACCCTTTGGTCTTTCCACAGCTCCAAGAGTGTTCAGTTCCCTATTTGGTCGATCTCCTGATAAAAGCTGCATCCAGAGAATGTCTGCTGCACACCATAGTTTTGACTACGCGTCTACTTACTACTGGATTTACTGAACAAGTGGTCAGTGTCTCACCTACACATGCACCAGCTTGTGTGTCTGTTGCCAAGAGCTTGGATTTCCCTGTTGTGGTGGCTACAAGTCCCTCACCTTGTGGAGGACCGGAGTTTCTGTCCCCAGTCATGGAAGGTTGGGAGGCAGTGACCCAAGGGGCCCAATTCCAGGGGAAGTGGTCAACTCAGAAATCTGTACTTCCGATAAATATATTGGAACTCAGGGCTGTTTACAATTCCCTTGTGCAGGCCTCCTCTCTTCTCAGGCATCAAGCCGTCCTGGTACGGTCGGACAACGCCATTGCAGTGGCATACATAAATCGACAGGGAGGAACAAGAAGCAGGGTCGCAATGCGACAGGTGTCAAGGATATTCCTATGGGCGGAGGCCAATGCAAGGGCCATCTCAGCCATATTCATTCCAGGAGTGGACAACTGGGAAGCGGGCTTCCTCAGCAGGCACGACCTCCATCCGAGGGAATAGGGCCTTCATACTCACCATTGGGGCTGTCAGCAGATAGACCTGATGGCTTCTCATCTTACCAAGAAGCTCTGGCGTTTCTGTTCCAGAACAAGGGATCCTCTGGCGGCTGCTGTGAACGCTCTGACGGCGCCGTGGACGTACCAGTTCGTGTACCTGTTTCCTCCAATCCCTCTCATTCCAAGTGTTCTCAAAAAACTCATAAGGGAAAGCGTTCAGCCAATTTTGATTGCCCCGGATTGGCCTCGACGGGCCTGGTGTGCGGTCCTCCTGACCATGTCTCTGGAGGAACCCTGGCATATGCCGCTGCTCAAAGATCCTTTTCAACAAAGACCATTCGTCTATTCAGACTTACAGCGGTTTCGTTTGAAGGCTTGGAAATTGAGAGGAATATTCTAGCCAGAAAAGGTATCCCCTCCAAGGTGATTTCCACGGTGGTCCATGCCCGGAAGGGGGTCACGCTGAAACACTACCACCATATCTGGCAGACATATGTCTCCTGGTGTGAAGGTAAAAAATATGCTGCTGCGGAGTTTCGACATGGTCATTTTCTACTCTTCCTACAAGCAGGAGTGGATAAGGGCCTAAGGTTAGGCTCCATCAAAGTCCAGCTTTCGGCTCTCTCCATCTTCAAAAAAACAACTAGCTGTTTTGCCGGAAGTTCATACTTTTCTGAAGGAGGTTCTTCAAATTCAACCGCCCTTCGTCCCTCCGTGGGATCTAAATGTAGTCTTGAATTTTCTCCAATCGGACTGGTTTGAACCCTTACAAAGGGTGGAATTGAAATATCTAACGTGTTGCTGGTGTTGGCCTCGGCAAGACGTGTTTCGGAATTTGGGGCCTTATCTTGTAATAACCATGTTTGATATTTCACGAGGATAGAGCGGAACTCAGGACTTGCCCGCAGTTTTTGCCGAAAGTAGTGTCGGTTTTCACGTATATCAGCCTATAGTGGTTCCAGTGTTGGCTGACACATCATTTGCTCCAAAGTACTTGAACGTGGTAAGGGCTTTGAGAATTTCCGTCAAGAGGACTGCTCGTCACAGAAAATCTGACTTGCTTTTTGTCCTTTATGATGTGCCGAGATTGGTCGTCCTGCTTCTAAGCAGTCCATTGCTCGTTGGCTCAGGTTGACAATTCAACAAGCCTATTCTTTTTCAGATTAGCCGCTGCCGACTTCTATCCAGGCCCACTCCACTAGGTTAGTGCAGCTGCCCGGTGTGTCTCGTCCTTCCAGTTGTGCCGTGCAGCTACTTGGTCTGGTTCGAACACATTTGTGAAGTTCTACAGGTTCGACACCTTGGCCAGGGATGACCTTAATTTGGTCAGGCGGTTTTGAAGGGGTTTCAGCACTCTCTCACCCGTTTTGGGAGCTTTGGGACTTCCCCGTGGTACTAAAGTACAGATCCCAGTATCCACTAGGACGTTAGAAAAAATAGGATTTGATACCTACCGGTAAATCCTTTTCTTGTAGTCCGAAGTGGATACTGGGCTCATGCCTCAGTGCTTCGTTTTTCCTGCTTACTACATTGTAAGTGGCCTTGGTTGGGTCTGCTGTTGCTGTCCCTGTTTTTGATTAGCTTTGCTAATCTTGTTGTTGTTTAGCGTTGCTACCTTCTGTTTTGGTTAGCATTGCTATCCTTTTATTGTTGTGTGTTGTTTCGTTACCGCACCGCTGTTTATGTGTATATCCTTCTCTCAAGGTATATCCGTCTCCCGGGCACAGTTTTCCTAGACTGAGTCTGCAGGAAGGGCATAGAGGGAAGGAGCCAGCACACACTGTTAATTTCTTAAAGTGCCAGGCTCCTATGGACCTGATCTATACCCCATGGTACTAAAGTACAGTTCCCAGTATCCACTACGGACCACTAGAAAAGGAATTACCGGTATGTATCAAATTCCTATTTTTTCAAACACAGACTACAAAATGAAAGGCATGGGCTGATTGGCTAGTACTTTATCTCACAATTTTGTCTCCAATCTTTAATAAATACCTCCGCTATGGGGAGTTCAAAGTACGAGTTTGTAAAAGTGTTGAATTATTTTTTTTTTTTTTGCCACAGGATTTAAAATGGCTTTAAATTTTGCATCAATATCACTAATAGATCTGCACTTTTGCAAACTTGGTCCCTATTACATTCTTCCCCAATACTTTAGCAGCCAGGTTCAAGACAATAGTTGCTAGTGTAGCCAAAGATTACCCCCAGGCAAGTGTTGCTGCTCAAAAAATATCTTTGCTAGTCTTGCACTTGATCAAGTCTTCCATTTTAATTTATAAACGGCAGCTTTCTTTTTCAATGAATTCTCTATACCTGTTGTTCATTTGGGTGGTCTTCTGTATGCCGAATGTCAGGAACCCGGCGCACAGTATACCGGCGCCGGAATCCCGACACCAGGCATACCGACAACTATTCTCCCTCGTGGGGGTCCACGACCCCCCTGGAGGGAGAATAAAATAAAATAGTGTGGCGCGCGTAGCTAGGGGCTCCTTTGCGCTCGCCACACTGTCGGTATGTCGGCGGTCGGGCTCCCGGTGCCGGTATGCTGGTCGCCGGGAGCCCGAGCGCCGGCATACCGTACGACACCCGTTCATTTATTCATTCCTTTTAGATTTGTAGCCTTATTATCTTACATTACCCTAGTGGTTCTCATACTCCACCATTCCTCCAGCTTCAAAATGGGGCCACACACCGGGAATGGAGCAACAGTTGCCCTCTGGCTTTCCTGTTTAAAGCACAATACAAAGATGATTTTATGGACCCTGAGCCTTCTCCCCAACAGCCAGTGCCACTGCAAGGTAAACCCCTATTAGGGGCACTGCATTTTATACTAAATATCTATATTAGTTAGTATAGTACGAAGGTTCCTAAACTCTGTCCTCAAGGTGCCCGAAGAGTCCAGGTTTTAAGGATAGCTATGCTTGTGTTCAAGTGATTTCATTAGTTCTCCAGTCAATTTTATTTATATATCTGCTCAACCATGGATATCCTTAAAACCTGGGCTGTCACGGTACCTTGAAGACCAAGTTTGTGAACATATAGTATAGTCACTTACTGTATAGCTCTTTTTCCTGATTAAAAATGTTGCCTTTAAAGTCACTGGGAAGAGAAAGCTCTGTAAAACAGAAGCTTGTGAGAGCTTGTGCAGCCTATGATATGCCTGCTGATCAAGATAATGCAGTTTGAGCTAATTGTTACAGGAGTTCATGGAGTAGATGAAAGTCTTATTTCAATGGAAGAATGTCTGGCATTGCAGAGTTCTAAAAGGTCTAGATCTCATACTATTCGGTCTTTGGAATATGGTGTACCTTCTGATGCAGTTTCTTCAGAGCTTGATTTAGAAGAAGAATTTAATGAGTTGTCTAGTGAAGATTTTAGTAAATTTACTGAAAGTCAGTTTTGTGTTTCTTCCATCGCTTTTGCAAACCATTTGCTTAAGTCAAAACAGACACCATGGAACCCATCAATCAATTTTTTCTAAACAAAGACAAGAATAGTATCTACAGATTTACTAATAATAGGTTTTAAAACAGGCCCAAACCAATAAGAAACCCGCCCAAACAATAGGTGAGTTTTGCCCCTTTCAGATCGCAAGGCCGGGTCCCACCTGGGAATTGGAAACTGGGCCTTCCAGGGTGGGACCCAGCATTGGGCCCTACACATCGCAATCCCGACCCGGCAATATACCAAGTCGGGTTGCCATCCTAGGATGGGGACGGCGCTGTGAGATGAGATCATCTCCGCGCTGCCTCTCCCTATGCAGTGAACGGGTCCCGGGTCGCATTGACCCGGGTAACCTGTTCACACTGCGCCTGACCCGGTAATTAACCAGGACTAACCCTTCTCATAACTCGGGTTGAATTACTGGGTCAGGCGACACGGGAATTCATCCATGGCCCCTTGTCGACCCGGCAATATACAAGGTCGAAACCGGGTTATTAGGGCTGTGTGAAAGGGGTATTAGTGAGAAGCTCTGCACAGATGCAGGCATTGGGGGTTATTCAGAGTTGTTAGCAAAGAAAAAAAGTTAGAAATTGGGCAAAACCATGGTGCACTGCAGGTGTAACACGTGCAGAGAGAGTTAGATTTGGGTGTGGTGTGTTCAAACTGAAATCTAAATTGCAGTGTAAATATAAAGCAGCCAGTATTTACCCTGCACAGAGACAAAATAACCCACCCAAGTCTAACTCTTTTTGCACATGTTATGTCTGCCCCCCTGCAGTGCACATGGTTTTGCCCAATTGATAACTTTTGGGTTTGCTAACAACTCTGAATAGCCCCCTATGTTAGGTTTAAAATGCTAGAAATAATAAATTATTGTAAAAAATTGATTCCCCCCATGCCCCTCAATCAGTAGCCAGACCTGAACCTCTCAGCTTGGCCTGGTATTGAAAAATCAAGGGTGGAAAAAAAAACGCGTTTCCCTTGAATTTCCAATAAGTAGCACAAGCATGAATCAGCCAGGGGGCTGATCAGGGGTGTATCTAGGGGTCCGATCACACTTGGCAAAGTAAGGGGCTGGCGCCCCCGCACCCCCCGCACACATTTGGAATAAGATGTGAGTATTGAAAATGGGGCATGGTCTTGTGGGGGAAGGGTGTGGACACAATAGTACTTCCAATTCAAATTATGCCACACAGTAGTGTCCCTTATTCACATTACACCGCAGAGTAGTGTTTTGTATTCACACTACACCATCCCTCCCCCCAACCCACCTTTCCAACAGCCTGACCCTAACCCCCCCCCCCCCCCCCCCCAGCCAGCCTCTTCAGTGGTGCCTAACCCTAACCCACCCTTCCTAATCTCCCTCCCTGCAGCCTAACCGTAACTCTCCCACCCTCGCAGCCTAACCCTCCCACACGGTTTGCCAGTGGAGACTTTGGCACCAACTAGATCTGGATTTTGGCATTCTGCATCTCTATTTATGTTGGGATGCCAGCATCAGCATTCTGAGCAGTTTCGGGATGCTGGCGTCAGCTTTCTGACCGCCGGGATGACAAACGTCTTAATGTCTCATATGTCATCCCTGCCTGAACTTCCTCCTTCCCTTACTTACCCCCTTGCACCTCTCATGCCCTCTGTTCCTCTTTAGCCCTGTGGTTTTCACTCCCTTATTTCATCTCTCAGTCTCACCCCTGCACCTCTCACTCCCTTCCTCTATCAGCCATGTACTTCAGTCCCTCCTTCCATCTCTCACATCACACCTGTACCTCACTCCCACCTTCCATCTCTCACACCTCGTCTTCACTCCCACCTTTCATCTCCCCTGCACCTCGCTCCCACCTTCCATCTCCCCTGCACCCCGCTCCCACCTTCCATCTCTCACACCTCTTCTTCACTCCTACCTTCCGTCTCCCCTGCACCCGCTCCCACCTTCCATCTCTCACACCTCTTCTTCACTCCTACCTTCCGTCTCCGCTGCACCTCGCTCTCACCATCCATCTCTCACACCTCTTCTTCACTCCCACCTTCCGTCTCCCCTGCACCTCACACTCGCCTTCCATCTCCCCTGCACCCCGCTCTCACCTTCCATCTCCCCTGCACCTCACTCCCACCTTCCATCTCTCACACCTCTTCTTCACTCCCACCTTCTTTCTGACCTGCACCTCGCTCCCACCTTCCATCTCCCCTGCACCTCGCTTCCACCTTCCATCTCTCACACCTCTTCTTCACTCCCAGCTTCCGTCATACCTGCCCCTCGCTCCCACCTTTCATCTCCCCTGCACCTCGGTCCCACCTTCCATCTCTCACACCTCTTCTTCACTCCCACCTTCCGTCTCCCCTGCCCCTCTCTCCCACCTTCCATCTCCCCTGCCCCTCTCTCCCACCTTCCATCTCTCACAAATCTTCTTCACTCCCACCTTCCGTCTCCCCTGCACCTAACTCCCACCTTCCATCTCCCCTGCACCTCGCTCCCACCTTCCATCTCTCACACCTCTTCTTCACTCCCACCTTCCGTCTCCCCTGCACCTCATTCCCACCTTCCATCTCCCCTGCACCTTGCTCCCACCTTCCATTTCTCACACCTCTTCTTTACTTACACCTTCCGTCTCCCCTGCACCTCGCTCCCACCTTCCATCTCCCCTGCATCTCGTTCTCACCTTCCATCTCCCACACCTGTACCTTGGTCCCACCTTCTATATCCCCTACACCTCGCTATCAATAAGATTTGTTTGGCATGATCTCCCACCAGTAAATCCATGCTGTTTTGGATCCTGTTTGATTAAAGATATTCCACAACTCTTTATTTTAATAGTTTTTCCATTACTTTCCCTACTACTGATGTAAGGCTTACTGGTCTGTAGTTAATTGATTCTTCCTTGCTTCCACTTTTGTACAGTGGAACTACATTTGCTCTTTTCCAGTCCTCTGGAATGGCACCTGTATTTAGTAGTGATGAGCGGGTTCGGTTCCTCGGAAACCGAACCCCCCCAAACTTCACCCATTTTACACGGGTCCGAGGCATACTCGGATTCTCCCGTATGGCTCGGTTAACCCGAGCGCGCCCGAACGTCATCATCCCACTGTCGGATTCTCGCGAGATTCGGATTCTATATAAGCAGCCGCGCGTCGCCGCCATTTTCACTCGTGCATTGGAAATGTTAGGGAGAGGATGTGGCTGGCGTCCTCTCCGTTTATTCATTGTTGATGCAAATATTTGTGCTTGCTTATATCTTCTTAATTGTGGGGACTGGGGAGCAACTGTATTATTAATATAGGTGGAGTACAGTGCAGAGTTTTGCTGATCAATGACCACCAGTTTTATCCGTTCGCTGCCTGAAAAAAACGCTCCTTATCTGTGCTCAGTGTGCTGCATATATCTGTGCTCACACTGCTTAATTGTGGGGACTGGGGAGCAGCTGTATTATATAGGAGGAGTACAGTGCAGAGTTTTGCTGACAGTGACCACCAGTAAACGTTGTCTGCCTGAAAAACACTCCATATCTGTGCTCAGTGTGCTGCATATATCTGTGCTCACACTGCTTTATTGTGGGGACTGGGGACCACCAGTATAATATTATATAGGAGGAGTACAGTGCAGAGTTTTGCTGACCAGTGACCACCAGTATACGTTAACTTGTCTGCCTGAAAAACACTCCATATCTGTGCTGCATTGTTGTATATAGTAGAGTACAGTGCATAATTTTGCTGACCACCAGTATATAATATATAGGAGTACGGTACAGAAGGCCACTGCTGTACCTACCTCTGTGTCGTCAAGTATACTATCCATCCATACCTGTGGTGCATTTCAGTTTTGCACAGTTTGCTGACCACAAGTATATAATATATAGCATTACGGTACAGTAGGCCACTGCTGTACCTACCTCTGTGTCGTCAAGTATACTATCCATCCATACCTGTGGTGCATTTCAGTTTTGCACAGTTTGCTGACCACCAGTATATAATATATAGCATTACGGTACAGTAGGCCACTGCTGTACCTACCTCTGTGTCGTCAAGTATACTATCCATCCATACCTGTGGTGCATTTCAGTTTTGCACAGTTTGCTGACCACCAGTATATAATATATAGCATTATGGTACAGTAGGCCACTGCTGTACCTACCTCTGTGTCGTCAAGTATACTATCCATCCATACCTGTGGTGCATTTCAGTTTTGCACAGTTTGCTGACCACCAGTATATAATATATAGCATTACGGTACAGTAGGCCGCTGCTGTACCTACCTCTGTGTCGTCAAGTATACTATCCATCCATACCTGTGGTGCATTTCAGTTTTGCACAGTTTGCTGACCACCAGTATATAATATATAGCATTACGGTACAGTAGGCCACTGCTGTACCTACCTCTGTGTCGTCAAGTATACTATCCATCCATACCTGTGGTGCATTTCAGTTTTGCACAGTTTGCTGACCACCAGTATATAATATATAGCATTACGGTACAGTAGGCCACTGCTGTACCTACCTCTGTGTCGTCAAGTGTACTATCCATCCATACCTGTGGTGCATTTCAGTTTTGCACAGTTTGCTGACCACCAGTATATAATATATAGCATTACGGTACAGTAGGCCACTGCTCTACCTACCTCTGTGTCGTCAAGTATACTATCCATCCATACCTGTGGTGCATTTCAGTTGTGCGCAGTATATATAGTAGTAGGCCATTGCTATTGATACTGGCATATAATTCCACACATTAAAAAATGGAGAACAAAAATGTGGAGGTTAAAATAGGGAAAGATCAAGATCCACTTCCACCTCGTGCTGAAGCTGCTGCCACTAGTCATGGCCGAGACGATGAAATGCCATCAACGTCGTCTGCCAAGGCCGATGCCCAATGTCATAGTAGAGAGCATGTAAAATCCCAAAAACAAAAGTTCAGTAAAATGACCCAAAAATCAAAATTGAAAGCATCTGATGAGAAGCGTAAACTTGCCAATATGCCATTTACGACACGGAGTGGCAAGAAACGGCTGAGGCCCTGGCCTATGTTCATGGCTAGTGGTTCAGCTTCACATGAGGATGGAAGCACTCATCCTCTCGCTAGAAAACTGCAGTGCCACTCCTAGATGGGCCAGGTGTTTGTGTCGGCCACTTGGGTCGCTTAGCTTAGTCACACAGCTACTTCATTGCGCTTCTTTTTTTCTTTGCATCATGTGCTGTTTGGGGACTATTTTTTTGAACTGCCATCCTGTCTGACACTGCAGTGCCACTCCTAGATGGGCCAGGTGTTTGTGTCGGCCACTTGGGTCGCTTAGCTTAGTCACACAGCTACCTCATTGCGCCTCTTTTTTTCTTTGCATCATGTGCTGTTTGGGGACTATTTTTTTGAAGTGCCATCCTGTCTGACACTGCAGTGCCACTCCTAGATGGGCCAGGTGTTTGTGTCGGCCACTTGGGTCGCTTAGCTTAGTCACACAGCTACCTCATTGCGCCTCTTTTTTTCTTTGCATCATGTGCTGTTTGGGGACTATTTTTTTGAAGTGCCATCCTGTCTGACACTGCAGTGCCACTCCTAGATGGGCCAGGTGTTTGTGTCGGCCACTTGGGTCGCTTAGCTTAGTCACACAGCTACCTCATTGCGCCTCTTTTTTTCTTTGCATCATGTGCTGTTTGGGGACTCTCTCTGCACATGTTATATCTGCCACACCTGCAGTGCACATGGTTTTGCCCAATTGCTAACAAACTTGCTGCTGCGATCAACTTGGAATTACCCCCATTGTTAGGTCAGAGACTGATCACTGCCTATACCACAAAACCATTAAAGAAAAGTTGTTCATCATAGCTGTCTATGTGGATGATTTACTTTTGGCAGGTCAAGAAGATCACATCACTGATGTCAAGCACCAGCTTAAACAAAGATTCAAGTTGAAAGATCTAGGCCCTGCAAATCATCTATTAGGTATGAAAATTGTACAAAACCTGTACCAACAAACATACATTGAGGCAATAATTTCCAAGTACGGAATGACAGATGCAAAACCAGTAAGTACTCCCATTGATAAAAGTACAAAGATAATCAAGGCCATGTCACCAAGCAGCTTTAAAAGGGAGATAGAGAAAATGCAAGAAAACCCTTATCAAAATGCCATTGGTAGTTTGATGAAGGCAAGTATTGAGACACATCCAGACATTACACATACAGTGAGTCGGGCAAGCCAGATTGCCAATAATCCTGGGAGACAACACTGGATTGCAGTAAAGAGAATACTAAGGTACCTTAAAGGTACAAGTTCACTAAAGCTGAAATTTGCAAGATCAACAGATACCAGCTTAAAAGTATTCTGTGACGCCGACTGGGGATAACATGAGGATGATAGACATCTTATACTGGATACCTGTTTGCACTGGCAGGCACAGCTGTAAGCTGGGAAAGTAAGAAACAACCCACAGTCGCTCTTTCTACAGCAGAGGCAGAGTACATGGTGCTCACAGGAACTTCATAAGAAGTGCTTTGGATAAGAGACTTTATGCGAATTAGGTCTTCTTTACCACAGTGAGATCATCAACATAAAGTGTGATAACAATGGAGCAATTGATCTTTCTTGTAGCACAAAGCATCATGGATGGTCTAAGCACATTGCTGTAAGACATCACTTCACAGAGACTGAGAGACAGAGTCCTGGTGTACAAGTGTGCAGAGCTGAAACTGGGAGCAGATCTCAGCTACAGAGACTCACAGTGTTCCAGTGCATGCATCATCTTTTCTACAGTGGGAGTCAGACTGCACGGCTGTGCAGTCCTCCATGCTTCACCACCACAGAGATCTCCTGATAAGTACCACTACCTAATGCTGTTACCTTGTGTGATATATGGACTCCTGATTACCGATATCAGTGTTACATCTGAGTCAACTGTGCTCACTAAATAAACCTGCATTACTGTTTAAGTCACAAAGTGTGTGGACTGACGTCACTGCACCAGATAGCCCGGAAAACACTGCAAACCGGAGTCACTATTTCAGGTGACTTAAAGGCAGGTAAGCAATGTAACAAAGCAATGAGGAAGGCTAGTCAGATGCTTGGTCCATAGGTAGAGGAACCAGCAGCAGAGAGAAGTAATAATGCAACTGTATAGGTCATTGGTACGGCCTCAACTAGAATACTGTGTCTATTTCTGGAGGCCATTTCATCAGAAGGATGTTAATACATTGGAGACTGTACAAAGAAGGGCAACTAAAATGGTGCATGGCCTACATCACAAAACATAACCAGAATGAATAAAAAAACACAATATGTATAGTTTGGAGCAGAGAACGGGGGGGGGGGGGGGGGGGGGGGATATGACAGAAACTTTTGCTTATACCAAGGGTTTAACAAGGTCCAGTAGGGAAACATTGTTAAAAGGAAGTGAAGTATTAAAACACAAGGACGCGCACTAAAACTAGAGGAAGATTCAGGGGAAATTTAAGGAAAAATTTCTTCACAGAAAGGGTAGTGGACAAGTGGAATAGCCTTCTATTAGAGGTGGTAGAGGCTAATACAATAGAGCAATTTAAACATGCATAGGGTAGACATAAGGATATCCTTACAAAGAAATAAGGATGAAATAAGGTTTGAGGGAAAAATATGGTAAAAAGGGGACAGACTACATGGGCCAAGTGGTTCTTATCTGCCGTCAATTCAATGTTTCTGTGGGGGGCACCCAACGGAAAGTTTCTTCATAAGCTCCACAAGGTCTAGAACCGACCCTGTCACTAATTTAGGATTTTTAAATATTGTTTATTTTCAAATGTAACATGCCACCACATTTTGGCTAGGCCCCAAATCCAATTTAGGGGAGGGGGGCGCCAAAACATTACCTTACTCCGGGCTCCATGGCACCTAGCTTCACCTCTGCTGGCTGCTTGTCACTGTTGGCTGGGTTGGAGCTTGTTATCTCTGCACTCTGGTCAGCTGATGCTGTCTACTGTAGTTCTCTCCTACTAGCCTCAGCCCTGCTCTGTCCAGGTGTCTGTGGCTGTTGTTATTTTTACGTCTTGATTCTTATTATTTGTACTCAAACTTCTCTCTAGGGAGCACCATCAAGCGGATAGTTTTAGGACTAACCTTCCATTGCATTGTCCAATTTTGGTTGATAACATATCTCTTTTCTAGAAAATTATCTGACTAGTGCAGAATCACAACACCCAACCATATGCAGCTTCTAATCCACCTGGTGTTTATTTTCCACCTTCGCTAGTGGGCTCACAGTGCGCCACGCGTCTCCTGTTGCTGACTGACTGCTTTGCCGAGGCCCTGCTGCCCGCTGCAGCGATTCACCAGCTGCTGGACTCTGTGCTCCAGCGCTCAAACACATGACACACTGCAGAGGCTTCTTCCTCTCTGAGCTGCCGACCACTGCCGCCCGCTGTCCTCACACACTCGGCTGCCAGTCACCGCAGCCAGCACTTTCCTAGATGGCTCCCTGCAATCAGCATGCATAAAATTTCCTCTGGGCTGATGGTCAACTCACCCTGATATAGAAAGAAAACGCGTTCTGGCCGTTTGCTGATTCCCCGCTGCAGGGGGAACAGCCTGCACACATCCACACCCTCCAGCCAAAAGTCAGGTACCCTGTCCTTTCAGGTGTCTTCTCCTCTCCCGGCGGCGCATTTTGGTCCCTGCAATGCTGTCAGTAACCAGGGCCACCTAACACCGCATATGGGAGCAGGGTTGTACACTGTATCTTTCTCTCCGGCCAGCGTGCCTGCAAGCTCCGCTCTCACCTCCATCCGCTCATTGAAGACGGAGGCAGCAGAAAGGGCTGCAGATTTTCACGCTGTCCCTAATTTTCAATCTATGTGTTAAACATTTGATTATAATCATGCTAGGGATACAGTATTATACATTTTCCTAAATATTCAAAGGCACAACAGCTAATTCATTTATATTGATACCCAGTAATATAATATCATGTCTGGGATACATTAAACTTTCAGTGTGGTCGATCAGGAATGTAATCATTTGACATAACCAATATTAGACCTATCAAGTAGTCTAGCAACAAATACGTGATTTATGTATCTGTCCTATCTATCTTCGGTGTCTGCCCTCCTCCCGGTGGCGAATTTGGCTCCTGCAATGCTTAGTGTAACCAGGACCATCTAACACCACAAACGGAGGAGCCAGGGCGTATCACTGTATCTCTCCATCGTGAACAACGTTTGCCGGTCCCGCTCTCACCCCCGTCCGCTCACGGAAGACGGCGGCAGCAGAAGGGGTGGCATACCTTCACGCTGTTCCTTTCTATCCCAAGTGTGTTTATTACAATTTGCACCTGACAGTCAATAAGGGAGAGAGCACAGAGAGAGGACAATTGGTTATGCTATTACAACAATTGTTATAAAGCAGTAACGTAGACCTTCTGGGTAGGGTGCATGTTAAACACCTAAATCATGATAGCATGCTCCAAAGCAGCACCTACGGTTTAATGTCCAGAATTTCATGCAAGTTACTAACAGGTAGCATATGAATGAAATTATATGAGAAATCACCAGGATTATTTTCAAGGGTATCATCAGCTGGAGATGATTATGAAATAGCATTCAAAGCTCTAAAATCTTAGTTAAATTATCGGTGTGTTGATGTGTTATAGGTATTTTACCTTTTGATGCTTTAAAATACCACCACTACCAATATTATTTTGGTGAGCGTATATATATTTTTTCAATATTTTTTCATTATATTTGTATTGTATGATTATGTCTAGAAAGGTTTTATGAATAAGAGTGAATAAAAGTTATGTTTTATCAAAATCATTTACCAATTATACACATAAAAGAGTGCTCCACAAAGGAACTTTTTTTCTTTGTGAAATCGTTTCTGGGTTTCCGGTATTAGAGTATGGTCAACTCACCCTGTCAGCCTCTCAATCAGTTTAGTTTTCTATACTGTGCTGTTCACATGAAGAGTAATAAAGCAAATCAACCCCTGCAGTCCCTAAAGGAGTCTCCACACTAGGCAGTACTATAAATCCACATACTGTATGGGGGGTTCTTATGCGGTTTCACAGAGGATCATTCTAATAAAGACAGGATGTTTCTGGATCATAAAGTCATAGATATAGGGTATATGTACTAAGCAGTGAAAAGAGTGGAGAAGTGAGCTAGTGGAGAAGTTGCCCGTGGCAACCAATCAGCAGCTCTGTATAATTTTATAGTATGCAAATTATAAATGTTACTTCAATGCTGATCTTCATCTTCCCCTAAGCCAAAGCCAACCAGCTCCTAACTACCATGTTCAGTAGTGGATCTTGCTATGGGCACATGGGATTTTTGCCCGGGGTGCTGCCTTCCGGAGGGCGCCGCCACCATGGCAAGATCCACTACTGGTGGTGCCCCCCACCCCTCTTGTGCCAGTACTGCTGTGCGGTGCACGATGAAGTCATCGCACACTGCACTGCATTGTGGAAGCGGCACTTAGACACTAGGGGTCATGATTGACCTCTAGTGTCTATGCGGTTCTATGGGATAGACATCATGACGTCTGTCTCATAGATCAGAGGAGCGGCGCCAGCGGCCAGTGACGGAGGGCAGCAGCGGTCGGGAATCAGGAGCAGGGATGGTAAGTATTTTTTTTTTTAAAGCGGCACAAATGGGGGCAATACTACAGGGGGCACATTGAACACACCCCTTTATGAAGCCGTGCCCCTATTTTTGCCCGGGGCGCCACAAGGGCTAAAACCGGCCCTGACCATGTTACAGGCTGGGTTTGAAAAATGACAGGAGCCAATTGGCTGGAACTTTATCTTAGTATCAGAGGCGGAACTACCATTGGTGCAGCAGGTGCATTGCACCAGGGCTCCTGAGGACTAAGGAGCCCACCGCTACCCAGACCAGTAATAAGTTTTCCCCTGGACCACCGCACAACCATTTTGAGTAAAGTCAGATAACAAATAGTGCAGGGTGGGCACCAACTACATGAGGAACCTGCCTCTTGCCTCAGAGAGGCAAGCCTTGTGTGTGTGTGCAGCCACATCAGTTTGCCATCTGAGCCGGACTGATAAGGTAGTCCTGCTGCCTGTTAGCGCTGCTTATCGCAGATGCGTGCTGCCTCTAAATCAGAGCTGAGAATTCTTCCTGAATCACAGCTGTCTGTGACTTAAAGGTAGAGCACATCCCTGATAATTGGCGCTGTCAGAACCTACCTGACCGAGAGCCTAATTGAGGAAAGCTCTCTAAAACAGGGCAATGGCCGCTGTGTTCCCACTGTTGGAAATTATATGTGTGCAGGTGTTGATATTGCAGTTATTGAAGTCAAATTGCATATTTCAATATTTAGAATACGCTATGGCACGATGCATGCGTCGATACGGTAAGGCGCGAATTACCATAATGGCAAGTTACTGTGCGCATTACGGTAGAAGATGCATTTATTAATAAATATTATACTATGACAAAAATAGCAAATAATTCTTACACACATTCAAATATGGTATCTCCAGGAATACAAATCAAATAGTGTCCTAAAACATACAGTATCAGATTGTCTTGTTTAAGCAGGCATTGTGTCCATGGAAGATGGACCTTTGACTGATTGAATGTGTAAATACCATTGTTTGCCTCAAGTGTTGTCATTGTCTCTAACAAACAAGAAGCCAGGGGGGGGTCATTCCGAGTTGTTCGCTCGCAAGCTGCTTTTAGCAGATTTACTCACGCTAAGCCGCCGCCTACTGGGAGTGAATCTTAGCTTCTTAAAATTGCGAACGACGTATTCGCAATATTGCGATTACACCTCTCTTAGCAGTTTCTGAGTAGCTCCAGACTTACTCGGCATCTGCGATCAGTTCAGTGCTTGTCGTTCCTGGTTTGACGTCACAAACACACCCAGCGTTCGCCCAGACACTCCTCCGTTTCTCCAGCCACTCCCGCGTTTTTCCCAGAAACGGTAGCGTTTTTCCGCACACACCCATAAAATGGCCAGTTTCCGCCCAGTAACACCCACTTCCTGTCAATCACACTACGATCACCAGAACGATGAAAAAGCCGTGAGTAAAATTCCTAACTGCATAGCAAATTTACTTGGCGCAGTCGCACTGCGGACATTGCGCATGCGCACTAAGCGGAAAATCGCTGCGATGCGAAAAAAAATACAGAGCGAACAACTCGGAATGACCCCCCAGATACGATAAAATAGCAAGGACACACAGATCCTTGATTGTGTGCTTAACACACATTCATATACAGACCAGATATTGATACTTGAATTAAGAGTGATGTGTCATATGTATTATGTATTCTGTTTTTATGATTTATACAGCACTGACCTGTCCCCTACACAATGAGTTATACATAGCTTTTACACAACTGGTTAACTGTATATATATATATATATATATATATATAAAGGAATATCAAAGACACTGCATAAAGATACCGTGTGTGGGATCAAATTGTTCAGGGACACAAGTAATAATTTGGTGGTTGCGAGGATATTGCCACATATTGCGGCAACAAGTTATTAGCAATACCGGATTCATGTATATTACTATATGATAATATGGTGGGTTCGACTGGTCTTGGAGCGGGAACTCAGATGTAAACAATGGTAATCACATCTCAGGACTTAGTCATCGCTCACCATTTGAGCCGACCAATGAACCCCCGTGTAGTGGATATGCCCCAACCCTGGACCAATAGCAGAAGACCCAGCCCCAGACATGTACCTTCTCCAATACACAGTATATAAGTATTTTCCCTTACCCAGGAAGCTCAATTGTTGCTGATTCTAAATGGAGATGACTGTCCACTGAGCTAAGGGTGATGTATGCTGGCTGTAACTGTTTCCCATGTAACTGTAACTCTGTACCACTTACTTAGGCTTATATATGTTATACTGAATTATATACTGTACTTATGGTATTTTGTATGCATACCTTTTAATATCAAATACACATATATATCTCTGAGCGTTAGACCTCAGTATACCATGTAAAGAAAAGATGTTCAGCGCTCCCCCTTCCCCTTTTTCTGAGAGTTTATATATATATATAATCAGCTGTTAAATAATATTCACAATCATTAGAATTCAAAAAACATTTTATTCAAGGTTTTTAATTTTTTTTTTATATATATATGTAAGAATGAATTGTTTTCAGGTGAAGCTTAATTGATCGATTAATTAATTAAGAAACAATTAAAATTCATGAAGTGTAAAACGATCCTATAAAGCTGTAAAATACAGTTTACCAAGTCTAATACCAAATTAATGTCAGATAAAACTGATAGTAAATAGAGTAATATAAAAATGAAACTTTGTTGAAATAAATGAACCTGAAAGGCTATATGGATAAATATATTACACACCTAATACCGGTATACAAAAACAGACATGCAACACAAATGTGAACACAGATAGGGGCTGCAGTAGTTTCACCTGTGGGTACACTTCTAGCGTTTTACCCCACTAGGTGCATATACTTGTAAAGTCTCTATAAGATTCAGTCTGAGTTTTCACCTAAGGGTGATCTGTAGTAGTAGCGTGTATGAGTTCACTTGGGTCTTAAAACAATCAAGGGCTCCTGGAAGGTACTGAAATCCTTGCATGGAATAAGTCCTATTTGTACCTTTATCCGTTGGTGGAGTGGTGAGGTTTCCGTGGTCTGCCGGCAGACACCCGCTGCTCCGTGTCTCTATGTCTCTGGACTCCGTGCAGGGATCGATTGTTCCGCAATCGACGCGTTTCGCCTTGGTGTAGGCTTCGTCAGGATGGCTGGATAATCGATTCACGGATCCCCTCCGTCTTTATAGCTGCTGCTGAGCACCGTTTTCTTCCGCCCTTACTTAAGATGGCCGCACTGGATTCTTTTCCTTGATTAAAGTGTATCTTTTGCCCATACATAAAAAATGATCATATACAGTGATTCTTTTCATTGTCTCTGTATTAGAATACTCATAGTCAATGGCGGTTTAGTGAATAAGACTAAATCCATAGTGATTTTTGATCCTTCTCTCGATCTCCACATTGGTTGCTATTGGTTACTTCCGTCATGAAGATCCCCCATATAGACATTGATGGACATAGGGAAGGGCAACAGAACAACATACAACAACATAAAAACAAAACAAAAATTGCAGGTTCATGTTAGGAAATTAAAATATATATAAAAAAGTATTTTGGGTGTATTATTAAAATATGGAAGTTCCGTGGTATGATGTTATATGCGGGTCTTCTATCCTCTATTCTTCCTTATATTGAGAGGAGTAATGCTATATAAAATATCTCATATAGTAACAAGGTATATTCTTTATTTCAAAAATGATGTTAATTCTATATCTATATTAAGGCCCCTTGGGACCAGGGTACCTAATTCATAGATCATCTTTGTTTCTTCTCTGGATAAGAGGTCTTCAGTATTTCCTCCTCTCCATGGTTTTGTAATTTGCTTTAATCCAACAAATTGTAGAAGACTTGGGTTTGAATTATGTTTTTCTTTAAAATGTACATGTATGCTATGGTTATCTTTTCCATTCTTTATGTTACATAAATGTTCCTGTATCCGTACATGGAGTTTTCTTTTTGTTCTACCCACATATTGTAGGCCACATGGGCACCATAGCATATAGATCACTCCTGTAGTATGACAACTTATTCTTCCTTTTATAGTGATCGTTTTTTTATTTGTGAAAGACTCTACCTCTTTCACTATTTTTGTAGAGTTGCTTCTTGTCTTTCTACAGGCTGTACAGACTCCGCATCGTGAAAAGCCGTTCATATTCTTTTTCTGGCCTCCTATGGTCTGATGGCTTTTGACCAATGCTGTCTTAATGGTGGGGGCCCTTCTATAAATTATTCGCGGGCGTTCTGGTAATATATCCTTAAGGTCCTCATCTGTTTGGAGTACGTGCCAATGCTGTTTAGTACTTTTTTCAAGTAGTTTACTCTGGGCGGAATAGTCTGATATGAATAGAATTTCTCTCCGGTCTTCTGTTTTCTTACTCTTGTATTTCAGCAGATCTTTTCTGTCTACTTCTCCGATTCTTTTTCTTTCATCCATCAAATATAATTTTTTATGTATGGGCAAAAGATACACTTTAATCAAGGAAAAGAATCCAGTGCGGCCATCTTAAGTAAGGGCGGAAGAAAACGGTGCTCAGCAGCAGCTATAAAGACGGAGGGGATCCGTGAATCGATTATCCAGCCATCCTGACGAAGCCTACACCAAGGCGAAACGCGTCGATTGCGGAACAATCGATCCCTGCACGGAGTCCAGAGACATAGAGACACGGAGCAGCAGGTGTCTGCCGGCAGACCACGGAAACCTCACCACTCCACCAACGGATTAAGGTACAAATAGGACTTATTCCATGCAAGGATTTCAGTACCTTCCAGGAGCCCTTGATTGTTTTAAGACCCAAGTGAACTCATACACGCTACTACTACAGATCACCCTTAGGTGAAAACTCAGACTGAATCTTATAGAGACTTTACAAGTATATGCACCTAGTGGGGTAAAACGCTAGAAGTGTACCCACAGGTGAAACTACTGCAGCCCCTATTTGTGTTCACATTTGTGTTGCATGTCTGTTTTTGTATACCGGTATTAGGTGTGTAATATATTTATCCATATAGCCTTTCAGGTTCATTTATTTCAACAAAGTTTCATTTTTATATTACTCTATTTACTATCAGTTTTATCTGACATTAATTTGGTATTAGACTTGGTAAACTGTATTTTATAGCTTTATAGGATCGTTTTACACTTCATGAATTTTAATTGTTTCTTAATTAATTAATCGATCAATTAAGCTTCACCTGAAAACAATTCATTCTTACATATATATAAAAAAAAAATTAAAAACCTTGAATAAAATGTTTTTTGAATTCTAATGATTGTGAATATTATTTAACAGCTGATTATATATACAGGTTGAGTATCCCATATCCAAATATTCCGAAATACGGAATATTCCGAATTACGGACTTTTTTGTGTGAGAGTGAGATAGTGAAACCTTTGTTTTTTGATGGCTCAATGTACACAAACTTTGTTTAATACACAAAGTTATTTAAAATATTGTATTAAATGACCTTCAGGCTGTGTGTATAAGGTGTATATGGAACATAAATGAATTATGTGAATGTACACACACTTTGTTTAATGCACAAAGTTATAAAAAATATTAGCTACAATTACTATCAGGCTGTGTGTATAAGGTGTATATGTAACATAAATGCATTCTGTGCTTAGATTTAGGTCCCATCACCATGATATCTCCTTATGGTATGCAATTATTCCAAAATACGGAAAAATCCCATATCCAAAATACCTCTGGTCCCAAGCATTTTGGATAAGGGATACTCAACCTGTATATATAAACTCTCAGAAAAAGGGGAAGGGGGAGCGCTGAACATCTTTTCTTTACACCATATAATTCTAGGGGGTGCTTATAGTACACTCACCATTTGTTCTACAGCTGCTACCCAAACCCTATAGCCGTATATAGGAGTGGCGCAGTACCTCACACAATCCCTCTTTATAAACCTCTCTACTATAAGAGGAACAGCAGCCTTCCTATTTTTTCGGTTTACTTCTAAAAAGAAAATTTATATAAACAAGAACAGTAATATTGTTAAAAAAATCATAGTGTATAGACATACAAGATCATATTTATAACTTTTCTCTAAATAATGGCATTTAATAAGGCAGAAAGAATTAAACACCTGGAAGGCTTTACTGCACCAGGAACTAAAGGGAGGAGTAATAATAATAATAATAATAATAATAATAATAATAATACATCAGTCTCAGAAGACAATTTTTGTACATTGTACCTCACCTTAGAAAATCTAGAGATAATGGAAGTGAAACAATGGTGGGAGAGTACTACACTTAATAAATATTTGAATCAGAAAATGATACCTAGAGGTCTTCGAATTTTGAAAAAACCTCCGTTTCTTTCAAATGACGTCAGGTTTTTGGAAAAATGGAACACAACATTAGATAAATGTTCCAATAAATTGATGGAATTAATTATAGAGGACAGGGAACTTTCCATCAGGAGGATCGAAGATGATATAGAAAAAATTAGGAAGAAGATTGAACCTCTAAGAGAATTAGAAGACTTTAAGAAATTGGATGCTTTAACCCGGAATAAAATTAGAAGAGTAGAGGAAGATGTGATAGAACAGAAGAAACGTAAATTCAATAGAGATCTGGAGGATTACGATAATGACTATAGGAACTGGAAGAAAGAATTCCGCCAAGAAGAAAGACGTTATGGCGTATGGAAAGGGGTACAAACCCAACACTCTTACCACAATGGAACCCATGACACAGGAAGAAGAATACCATATCAGAGGGACCAAGGGGTACCAAAGAGACAGGACGTACGAGAGAACAGATATCAGACAGATACCAGTAGATACAAGTCCTACAGAGATAATGAAACGTATAGAGGAGAACGACAGAGGAGAAATAGAGATGAAGATCACCCTCAGGACCGTACACAGACAAGATCATGGAGAGAAAGGGAACCAGGTCATGGAAAGACGAAGCCCAACACGAGATATCCGGATGAACAAACCATAAGATCAAGCTTCAACCAAGGGAGACGGGATCAGGAAGAAGAAATGAACCTATCAGCCAATACTCTCATACATAGACTTACCAATAGAATTGACTACATTAAAGATAGGAAAATACAAGTGGTAGAAGACGAAGAATATGGAGAGGATGAAGATGCAGACCATTACATGGACACTTTTTTAGGCATGGTCTTCAAGGATCAAGTTCTGATGAACCAAGGAGCAATACCAAAGACAACACAATCCCAGCAAGAGAAGGGAAAGAGAAAACGGAGAACATTAAGCTCAAGCACAAGCGAGGAAAACGTGGATGTAATAAAACCAAGCGGAAAACGAAACAGCAACAAAACAAAGAAGAACGCAAGGAAACGTCTACAGGAGGCATCTTCAACCTGAGTGATTATAAATTGAGCCCTACGGAAGTAAAAGTGTTACGGAAAGGACTCAAATTTGCACCGACTAATAAATTGAATAAATTCACAACTTTTATAGATTTACACAAATTCATCAGGAAATTAACACTCAAGAAATTTCATAAGAAACAACAGTTGGATGCAGGTGAACAGAATGGAAACGAGGGAGAATTTATACACTCAGGTCTAAAAGAACCATCTACATTTTATCCACATTACCTGAAAGGACCATCAATAAAGACCTTCCAGAAATTGATAGAAGGAGATATAGAGAACATGACGGATGATATCCCCAAGAGAAAATGGAATATGACTAAGGAGGAAAAAAAGGCATTGGTGACATTAAGTAAAAACAACACCATAACGATTAAACCAGCTGACAAGGGAGGAGGAGTCGTGATCATGAACAGATCAGCATATGAAGAAGAGGCGCTATCACAATTAGGAGATAGTACCACTTACCAGAAATTGAAAACCAATCCCGCTACAAGGTACATGGAGAAACTGACGATACTTATGAAAAAAGGGATGGACATGGGGATTTTGAATAAAAAAGAATTTGAATATCTAAACCAAAAAAATCCAATTACCCCAAATTTTTACCATCTACCAAAGATCCATAAGGATCAGAAGAAGCCACCAGGAAGACCTATTATTGCGGGTATTGGATCCCTGACTGCGAATTTGTCAGGATATGTTGACACATTTCTCCAACCGGTAGTGGTAAAACAACGGAGTTACATCAAAGATACCACACATGTGATAAATATGATCAACAACATAGAATACGAAGAGGACCTCCTACTAGCAACCTGTGATATCAAGTCATTGTACACCTGCATACACCATGAGATAGGATGTGAATACGTGGAGAAACGACTAGATGAAGACGCAAGTCTCAAGAAAGAACAAATACAGTTCTTAGTGGAATCCATGATGTTCATTCTGCAACATAATTATTTTCAATTTAAAGAAGAGTTTTTTGTCCAAATTAAGGGGACCGCTATGGGCAGTAAATTTGCGCCATCATACGCTAATCTTTTTTTGGCAGAATGGGAAAATAAGAGAATCTGGAACAACCTACCCCAACTTAACAACTTGAAACTTTGGGCCAGATTTATAGATGACATCATCATTGTATGGAAAGGCAAGAGAGAAGACCTGGAGATGTTCCTTAAACAACTGAATAATAATACAGAAAATCTAGAGTTTACATTTACCATCAGTGAGGAATCCATCAACTTTTTAGATCTAACCATCTTTAAAAATAATAACAAATTGGAAACAAAGACATTTATCAAACCGACAGACTGCAATAGTTATCTCAATGCAACCAGCAACCATCACCAAAAATGGATTAAGAACATTCCCGGAGGACAATTCAGGAGAATTAGAAGGAATTGTTCCAGAAGAACTGATTTTGAATTACAAGCGAACAGTATGATGGACAATTTTATAGAGAAGAAATATAGTCCAGGATATTTGATGGATGAAAGAAAAAGAATCGGAGAAGTAGACAGAAAAGATCTGCTGAAATACAAGAGTAAGAAAACAGAAGACCGGAGAGAAATTCTATTCATATCAGACTATTCCGCCCAGAGTAAACTACTTGAAAAAAGTATTAAACAGCATTGGCACGTACTCCAAACAGATGAGGACCTTAAGGATATATTACCAGAACGCCCGCGAATAATTTATAGAAGGGCCCCACCATTAAGACAGCATTGGTCAAAAGCCATCAGACCATAGGAGGCCAGAAAAAGAATATGAACGGCTTTTCACGATGCGGAGTCTGTACAGCCTGTAGAAAGACAAGAAGCAACTCTACAAAAATAGTGAAAGAGGTAGAGTCTTTCACAAATAAAAAAACGATCACTATAAAAGGAAGAATAAGTTGTCATACTACAGGAGTGATCTATATGCTATGGTGCCCATGTGGCCTACAATATGTGGGTAGAACAAAACTTTGGATGATCTGAATACTCTCTGTCAGAGGGAACATAGGAGATTTAAATTTAGACAAAATCTCACGGTCCAAGAGAGACTTGCTTTACAAAAACTGGTCAATGACCCCTCCCTTGTTATCAAGCCGGCTGACAAGGAAGGGGCCATTGTCATACAAAACACAGATGATTATCTATTGGAGGCTTTCAGACAACTTAATGACAGTAACACATACACCAAACTACCCAATAACCCCTCTCAGAATTTTCACAGATCTTTGACCATTTTAGTCAAGGAAGCACTGGATAAAGATATTATCACTAAAGAGGAATATAGGTTCCTCATTCCATCACATCCCATCACCCCCACATATTATCATTTACCTAAGATCCACAAATCTCTCACTGCACCCCCTGGTCGTCCCATTATTTCTGGTGTTGGGTCCCTCACTTCTAATTTGTCACAATTTGTTGATTTTTTTTTACAGCCACTTGCATCGTCACTACGTTCACATATAAAGGACACAACTATGTTTCTCAATGCCATCTCTAAGATCAAATGGCAAAGCTCTTTTTTCTTTGTGACCTGTGATGTACAGGCACTATACTCCAATATTCCACATCAGAAGGGTTTATCCGTTATAGCAGATCACCTTTCTAAGACCAATCATATAGAACCTGAGTTACAAAAATTTCTAGTGGACTCCATTTTTTTTATCTTGTCACACAATTTCTTTGTGTTTGACAGGAAATATTATTTACAAACACTTGGGACGGCCATGGGGACGAGGTTCGCGCCGAGCTTCGCTAACTTATACATGGGTGCCTTTGAGGACTGCCATGTGTGGGGGCGGAGCTTTGGCGCGGACCTCGTCTACTATGGCCGTTACATAGATGACATGTTTTTTGTTTTCGATGGTGATATTTCTCTTTTTTCTGAGTTGATCACACAATTAAATTCGAATGAATTTAATTTATGTTTCACTGGTGAGTCTAGTAATACATCCATCTCTTTCCTTGATATCTCACTCAATATAGTGGATGGTAGAATTACTACCAAAACTTTCCGTAAAGAGGTTGACACTCTGAACTTCTTACACTACAAAAGTTCCCACCACAAACCATGGTTAAACAATATTCCATTTGGACAATTAAGACGTATTAAACGCAATTGCAGCAGTTTAACAGATTATCATTCACAAGCAGATGAGTTATCAACCGCATTTAAGAACCGAGGATATCCTGAATCCCTGATTAAATCAGCCAGAGATAGGGCAGACTCTATAGACAGGAAGGATTTATTGGTACATAAAGCACATCATTGCAAGTTTGATTCAGATCAACCACACTTTTTAACACAATTTAATAGTTCTTCATCCAAGGTTAAGAATATCATTAATAATAATTATACTATACTTTTGACAGATCAGATTTTAAAAACAGAGTTGAAAGATAAACCGTCTGTTATTTTCAAAAAGTCTAACAATCTACAACATCTTCTTGCACCTAGTCTTTTTATAGACAAAAGAAAAACAGAGGCGAATACCAACTCCTCTAATACGGCTCAATGGCTCCCCAAAATTGTGGGATGTTTCAGATGTGGAGCCAAGCAATGTATCACCTGCTCATATATTTTAAATAATGTTAAAGTTTTCAATACTCCTAACTCCCTTAAGGTAGAGATCCGCTCACATATCAATTGTAACAGTTCTTTTGTGATATATCTATTGAGCTGCAACTGTGGTCTTATCTATGTGGGTAGGACGACACGTAAATTAAGAACTAGGTTTCTTGAACACAGACGCAATATTCAAAAAGGTTTTGTGTTCCATAGCGTCTCTAGACATTTTTCAGACAAACATCAAAAAAATCCAGAAGATATAAAATTAATTGGTATTGAGACAATACTACCGACAGCACGCGAAGGTGATAGATATAGAAAGTTATGCCTGAGGGAGAACTACTGGATCCACAAGTTGAGGACCCTAATGCCAGAGGGCCTTAATGAATGCATTGAATTCAACCTAGGATGAGAGCAGTCAATATTTATTAATCAAAATCATGCTATAGATGTTTTGGGTACCCAGTCTCTTTTTGCTTTAAACCCTTTACACAATCTCTATTAATGAATGTTATAGATGGGTACTATATTTCGATATTTTTTCTAAGTTTTTGTGAAATTTCAAGATAACCCATAATGAATAGCCTTTTTGCAGCCATGGTGTGTTGTAGTGAGGTCAGTGGCACGTCGGGTTGATACACTATTTGGTGCCTCAGTTGGACGTGGGATACGAACTCATAGCAGTCACCAGTGCGCAGTCAATAGAGAATAAATGTATTTTATTCCTCACATTTATACACGAGCGACATAAAGACTCATGACGTTATGAGTTAACAAGAATATAGGTTACTTATGACCTTTACCCTGACGTTAGTTTTACTTTGACCACTCTTTGTGTCTCTCTTTCCTTTTTCCTATATTTATTTTATTTTAGCTATGGAGATAATATTAAATATCAAGTTCTACATGTACTTCTGAGTGTCTGTCAGCTTTCAAATACAGGTCTGAATCTCTTCCACACACCGCAGGGCCAGTGGCACACTGAGTTAGACCACTGAATAGCATCCCTCTACAGACCACAGTTCGAATCCATGATGGTCAGATGGATGCAGTTTAATCATTTATTCTTTATCTTTTTATCTATTTTTACTCCTGATTTATTATTATTATCTTTTAAACTATGTTTCATTGTTTGTTTTATTTTACTCTATTCTATTAGATAATATATGTCCTTTGCTCAGAACTATAGTAGATCGTCAACATCAAATAAGTAAACTATGTTTAATATTGAAATGTCATCACAGGTGACGGCTAATTAGCTCCTGCTTCTCATTGTAGTAATTGTCCATTAGAACACCTTCTGCACAACATTGCAATCCCTATGCAGAGGTTTGATCTGTGGATTCATATTGTTTCTGTTCACGGGTCAATTCTGCCATATGCTTCGATTGTTTTCCACAACAATGTGTTTTTTAAACTGTGTTATTTTGAGAGCAAACGTGTATGTAATATGTTGCATGGGGCAGTTGCCTTAATTGTTAATCACTGACATCTGTATGTCATCAGTAGCTCAGGCTTTAAATACTGGTAAATGTGGAGGCAGGATCATACCTTTGAAAAAGTCACGTGATCGTGACGAAACGCGTCAGGACTCCGCCTCCAAACTAACACACCTGGTCCAAGGTGTTACACTGCCGTGCAAATCCTCCTTGGTTTCCAATTTCAGCCTATTACCGGCTCGTCACCGTACAGGCTGCCGTCCATCTCACCACTGCAACTGGTGAGCATTACCGGACTTTGCTTCCATCCAGCCGCAAGCTTACACCATCTCCTCACCGTGACGAGTGACTACTGACAGGCTGTCTACTAGATATCGTCCCTCCGCTGTGCAACAATTTGGGCAAAGCAGGAT
Organism: Pseudophryne corroboree; assembly: GCF_028390025.1. Taxonomy (NCBI): domain Eukaryota; kingdom Metazoa; phylum Chordata; class Amphibia; order Anura; family Myobatrachidae; genus Pseudophryne; species Pseudophryne corroboree. Next base: position 677,921,438 of record NC_086447.1, read on the forward strand.
TGTTTTGGCCGGGGACGCTCGGCCGAAATTTATACCAGCCCAATCGGAGAGGTACTATATACATGCATCACCATCTGCCGGGTGACATATACGAGGTAACCATTTCTTTGGGACTGCACCGCATTGAGTTTCTTTTCTCTGAACTTTACATTGGACCTTTATTGCCATATACCATATATCATTTATCACTACTCCATATACCTTTGAGACAGATACAGGTGTGTTCTTATTTAAGTTTGTTTTATTAACCATATGTCATTTTTAATAAATTTAATACCTTTATAGTACACGTTTGCTCTTTTTGTACTTAACTACTGACACACAGCGCAGCCTCTCTTGTTCTTTTAGAACAAAAAGAAAACTCCATGTACGGATACAGGAACATTTATGTAACATAAAGAATGGAAAAGATAACCATAGCATACCTGTACATTTTAAAGAAAAACATAATTCAAACCCAAGTCTTCTACAATTTGTTGGATTAAAGCAAATTACAAAACCATGGAGAGGAGGAAATACTGAAGACTTCTTATCCAGAGAAGAAACAAAGATGATCTATGAATTAGGTACCCTGGTCCCAAGGGGCCTTAATATAGATATAGAATTAACATCATTTTTGAAATAAAGAATATACCTTGTTACTATATGAGATATTTTATATAGCATTACTCCTCTCAATATAAGGAAGAATAGAGGATAGAAGACCCGCATATAACATCATACCACGGAACTTCCATATTTTAATAATACACCCAAAATACTTTTTTATATATATTTTAATTTCCTAACATGAACCTGCAATTTTTGTTTTGTTTTTATGTTGTTGTATGTTGTTCTGTTGCCCTTCCCTATGTCCATCAATGTCTATATGGGGGATCTTCATGACGGAAGTAACCAATAGCAACCAATGTGGAGATCGAGAGAAGGATCAAAAATCACTATGGATTTAGTCTTATTCACTAAACCGCCATTGACTATGAGTATTCTAATACAGAGACAATGAAAAGAATCACTGTATATGATCATTTTTTATGTATGGGCAAAAGATACACTTTAATCAAGGAAAATAATCCAGTGCGGCCATCTTAAGTAAGGGCGGAAGAAAACGGTGCTCAGCAGCAGCTATAAAGACGGAGGGGATCCGTGAATCGATTATCCAGCCATCCTGACGAAGCCTACACCAAGGCGAAACGCGTCGATTGCGGAACAATCAATCCCTGCACGGAGTCCAGAGACATAGAGACACGGAGCAGCGGGTGTCTGCCGGCAGACAACGGAAACCTCACCACTCCACCAACGGATTAAGGTACAAATAGGACTTATTCCATGCAAGGATTTCAGTACCTTCCTGGAGCCCTTGATTGTTTTAAGACCCAAGTGAACTCATACACGCTACTACTACAGATCACCCTTAGGTGAAAACTCAGACTGAATCTTATAGAGACTTTACAAGTATATGCACCTAGTGGGGTAAAACGCTAGAAGTGTACCCACAGGTGAAACTACTGCAGCCCCTATTTGTGTTCACATTTGTGTTGCATGTCTGTTTTTGTATACCGGTATTAGGTGTGTAATATATTTATCCATATAGCCTTTCAGGTTCATTTATTTCAACAAAGTTTCATTTTTATATTACTCTATTTACTATCAGTTTTATCTGACATTAATTTGGTATTAGACTTGGTAAACTGTATTTTACAGCTTTATAGGATCGTTTTACACTTCATGAATTTTAATTGTTTCTTAATTAATTAATCGATCAATTAAGCTTCACCTGAAAACAATTCATTCTTACATATATATTAAAAAAAAATTAAAAACCTTGAATAAAATGTTTTTTGAATTCTAATGATTGTGAATATTATTTAACAGCTGATTATATATATATATAAACTCTCAGAAAAAGGGGAAGGGGGAGCGCTGTACATCTTTTCTTTACACCATATAATTCTAGGGGGTGCTTATAGTACACTCACCATTTGTTCTACAGCTGCTACCCAAACCCTACAGCCGTATCTAGGAGTGGCGCAGTACCTCACACAATCCCTCAGTATACCATGTGTGTGACTACTTGCTCTCTATTAAGGGACATAGTGTTGCGACATTTATCGCACTATTATCATATATGGTTATAAGATACACCTTGCATCCGTAGTATATAATAATGCTGGTATTTAAATGGTTATTTAATATAATGGAATTTCACACAGTTATATAGGCACACACCAGTGGATGACTCAAACTGTGAACAGCCCAGTTACATAACCAGTGGTGTTGGCTTATTGATAAATAGCAGGTACAGCCATACCCACAGCCATGTACACTGGTGATGGAGCGGAGCTGGAGCAGATCTAAGTTTCATACAGCTCACCAAACAGTAAGTATGTACTGCAAATGGGTAGCTGTGCAGGGATGCTGGAACAGCTTTATGTCAGGTTTTAACTAGGTCTCTCATAGGAGCTAATTTTGAGACTTCTGTCTCCCACAATGTCACTACACAGTCTTATACAGTAAAGTAATAAGATGGCCACTGCACATTCTCAATAGTGATCTTGGTGGCCATCTTGGGATATGGCATTTGGCCTCCCTCTGGACAGGAAAACTAGACTCTTTTTTTCAACCTCCACCAAGGTACATCTCCCCTGGTCTCCACACAGCACATGACAGTGTAATTGTACTCCTGCCACCCACTGCCACTCCCTGCCATCCTCTACCTCTCCCTGTCACCCTCTGGCGTGTGGCATATTATGAACTTGTCGTGGGTCGGAGGAGGGGGGGCAAAAGTATACATTTCTCTGGCTGGGTACACAGGATTATCCGCAGTATAACATTGGGATATTGTCGAGCGACAGCGAAAATGGCACCAACACGGTCACGAGCTTTCTGGCCTCCCAGGATGCATTGGGGCCTCCACTATATAGTCCCGCCCACTGATTCAGTCAGATCAGTTTTTTGCTTGGTGCGGCAGGAAGCCGCATTGTCACAGGGCTGCTGTGAAAGCAGCCTCAAGTTTTCATTACTTTATTTTTATAGACTTACTGTTTTGGTTTGAGCGACTTCTCTTAACAGCGTCTTAAACGTGTATTAGAAAGAGTCGCTCCAACAACTCCCCACCGGGTCGCAACAACGCTTACCTTCGCGGTACAGTGCTGTCTCGACGGGCGTCTGTGTCGGATGTTCTAGCAGGTCCAGCAGACGTTACCAGGCTGTGGCCGGAGCATGGGGAGACAGTGAGTATATGGACTTCCTCTTACTAGAGGGGTCAGGACACAGCTACGCTGATTTGGTGGAGACTACAAACAGCGTGTTGATGCGCCGAACATCTCGAGTGTGACAGCGCTACGCTCCGGGGATCATAGGCGCCAGGACTAGGTGAGGCCGCGATCCTGGGAGTTTAAGTCAACAGGGGGTTTCAGACGCTCTCCTGGCCGTCCCTCCTCCGAGTTCATGGCCAGTTCCCGCGGGTCTCTCGTTTCATGAACTGAATGACCTCACTTCCGGCTCAGACGCTACCACGAGGGTACTCGGTCGCAGCTTAGATGCTGCGGTTGTGTACACTGGATATAAACCCGCCCAGACCGAGTCGCAGGCCTTTAGTGTCTGCATGCACGTGGAGTCGCTCAGCGTCCGTGTCCGTTGGTAAGCGTCCGTGTCCGTTATCAGTTACCAAGAGCGGCAGTGTACACCAGTAGCGTCTGAATCCACTCAGCGTCTTTCGAGCGTCTTTGCTTGGATATGGAAGTGTGGTGAGTCTCCCTGTATCCCGCTCCCTGGAGGCAGGGTATACAGTACTAAAAATTCCTTCTACTTCTTAGTGTGCACTGTTAATTTTTAGTACCTATTGCATATGAGACCTGTATATTACTGTGTTTTCTGAAAAACAGAAGTACAATTTTCCTACTTATGTATAAGTTATTATGGAGGTTGTATTCTCATATGACAATGTCTAATGCTTTAACATGTGACTGACTGCTAGTATGTGTGCTGACTTTTCTGTGTAATGTCAGTCCTGTTCTGACCCTCAAATCAGGTGCACTGTGGTCAGATTGATTTCACCTCTATATACTGATTATAGGGTGTGGTTCAGTCACAAAATTGTGTAGTCAATATCAGAAAAAATGTCTTGGAGCGGCAAAAGTGATGAGGAGAATTTGTCAAGCACTCCTACAGCCCTAACATGCTTATCTTGTAAGTCAGGGGTAATTGATATGATTCAATTGGTCACTTATGAGGGTTTGTGTGCAAACTGTTTCGCTTTTCAGCGAAGTAAAAAACAGGAGTTAGTTCAACCTCCAGTAGAGCCACCATGGAATATGTTCGCAAAGACTCTGTCTTCAATAGCGGACAGGTTAGCTCCAGTAGCACCACCTCAAGGGTTAGGTGACACTATGAACCCATACTTGCAGCTCCCTTCCTATGGTTTGGTTCCAGTAGCCTCTACAAGCAACCAAGGGGTAGGTAAGACTAAGACAGATACGTCTGTATGGCAGACTACACAAGAGGATACATCGGATGATGATGCGGAAACAATAGATTCAACTCCGTATGATGATCAGTCGCAGAGCTTTAGTTCAGATGATGTAGCTGAACTCATTAATGCAGTAAAGGCTGTGCTTTCTCGGGAAGAACCAGCCAAGACAGCATTAAAAGCAAAAGCACCTGTATTCAAACGAACAAAGTCAGTGAAAGCTGAATTTCCAGCGTCAGAGGAGTTGACGGAAATGATGGATGAGTCTTGGGCAGCGCCCGGTAAAAAGTATAAGATTCCTAGGAGATGGGATTCTTATTATCCATTTCCTGCTGGAGATTGTTCGAAGAGAGAAGTTCCTCCAAAAGTAGATGCACATGTTCTGCGACTCGTGCACAAATCTGCTTTGCCACTGTCATCTACCTCTTTGAATGATGTCACAGACAGGAGGGTAGAGAGCCTATTGAAAAATATTTTTTCTCTTGTGGGTGCAGTGGTAAGACCTGCTATGGCTTCGGCCTGGGTAGCAAAGGCAATGGGCGAATGGATAGAGGAACTAGAGAATGACATCCCCTCTCCTACTAGGGAGCAAGAGGATCGTCTTTGCCGTTTAAGACAATCTGCCCAGTATTTAGAAGAAGCAGCCATTGATGTAGGCACTGTTGCTTCTAAAGCTTCAGCCCTGGCAGTAGTCGCTCGCAGAGCAGTCTGGCTACGGACCTGGAAGGCAGATGCGGAGTCCAAGAAGGAATTGGAAGCATTGCCTTTCGTGGGTAATATATTATTTGGAAAACCTTTATCGGATATCCTAGAGTCAGAGGCTGAATCGAAGAAGGTCAGATTTCCGGCTACCTACAACCCTAAGTCCAAGGGTTTAAAATTTCGCTCATTTCGCTGGCAAAGCAAAGCGAAAGGTAAAGAGGAGCCTAAACAACCCCAGTTTAAATCCAGGGGTAGGAAGCAGTGGGCTAGCAAAAAACCAGCTTCCAAACCTGAACAAAAGCCCTCAGCCTGAAGAGACGGGCCTCCGCCTGGAGGATTCCAGGGTTGGGGGCCGACTCCTGCAATTTGCACACACATGGCAACAGTCAACAACAGATGCCTGGGTGCAGAAGGTAGTATCTCAGGGGTATGGGTTCCCATTCAGGAGGCAGCCTCCTCAAAGATTTTTTTGCACCAGCCCGTCTCGTATAGAGTCGAAGGCCAATGCCCTGCAAGAAGCAGTCCAAAAATTACTGCAGTCAGGTGTGATTGTCCCAGTACCTCCATCACAAAAGGGACAGGGGTATTACTCCAATCTGTTTCTAATTCAGAAACCAAATGGGTCATATCGACCAATTCTAAATCTGAAGATGTTGAACAATTACATATGGATCCCGAAGTTCCACATGGAGACGTTACGCTCCATAATGTTGGCTATGGAACCGGGAGACTATATGGTATCTCTGGATGTGCGGGATGCTTACCTACATGTGCCTATAGCACTATCACATCAGTGTTACCTCAGGTTTGCCATCCTCAAGGAACACTTCCAGTTCCAAGCTCTGCCCTTCGGGCTAGCTACAGCACCCAGGGTGTTTACCAAGATCATGGTGGTTATGGCAGCTTGTCTGCGCATACAAGGGATAAGGATATTCCCATACCTAGACGACCTATTAATCTTAGCACAGTCGCAAGATTTACTGTTGAGCCATCTCCAACAGACGATAGTTTGTTTACAGAGACACGGGTGGCTCATAAATTGGGAGAAGTCGTCCCTGAATCCATCACAGCGGATGGTTCATTTGGGAGCCATATTGGATTCAGACCTACAGAGAGTTCTCTTACCAGAGAAGAAAATAGTCAAGGTGCAGGTCATGGCTCATGAAGCGTTGCAAGCCCAGACAATGTCAGTCCATGCAGCAATGCGACTGTTGGGTCTGATGGTATCAACGTACGACATGGTGGAATATGCGCAATTCCACTCCAGACCATTGCAGCATCTCATTTTGACAAAATGGAACGGAAATCATCAAACAATAAAGAAGCAGATGATAAAGATTCCAGTAAATGTAAAAAGGTCTCTAGCATGGTGGCTACAGACAGACCATTTAAACAAGGGGAGACCCTTTTGGATAAAAGAGTGGCAAGTCCTGACGACAGATGCCAGCCTGCAAGGTTGGGGGGCGGTACTCGGAAGCCAATGGTTCCAGGGAAAATGGACCGCAAAGGAAAGTCGCCTGCCGATAAATCTGTTAGAAATAAGAGCCATTTACTTGGCCCTAGTTCAGGCAAAGGACAATCTACAAGGAAGACCAGTCCAGATCCGCTCAGACAATGCGACGGCAGTAGCATACCTAAATCATCAAGGAGGGACTCACAGCAAGAGTCTGATGGAGGAAGCAACTCCCATTCTAAAGTGGGCAGAACTCCATCTCCCAGCATTGTCAGCAGTATTTGTCCCGGGTGTACTAAATTGGGAAGCGGATTTTCTCAGTCGGCACACCGAATGGGCACTACACCCAGAAGTGTTTCAGACACTGGTGAACAGATGGGGTCTACCGGAGATAGACCTTATGGCGTCTCGTCTAAACAACAAAGTTCCGAGGTACGGATCAAGAACAAGGGACCCAGGAGCAGTCCTGGTAGACGCACTGTCAGTAGAATGGAGGTTTCAGCTGGCATATCTGTTCCCTCCAATATCTCTGTTACCCAGAGTAGTGAGAAAGATAAAACAGGCAAAAGGAGCAATCATTCTAATAGCTCCAGCTTGGCCAAGAAGGCATTGGTACACAGATCTGTGGAGAATGTCCGTGGAAGCACCGATACTGCTCCCTCAACGTCCAGATCTGTTAATGCAGGGTCCTTGTTGTCACAGTCATCTGGATCGCCTGTCTTTGACGGCGTGGCTGTTGAAACCTCTATCTTAGAGGCTAAAGGATTTTCAAAGCAAGTAATCCAAACCATGCTTAGAGCAAGAAAGCCTTCTTCGGCCCGTGTATATCATAGAATATGGCAAGCCTATATTCATTGGTGTTCTGGAAAAAATTACAATCCAAGAGCCTTTAAAGTAGCTAGAATTTTGGATTTTCTGCAGGCAGGATTGGATAAGGGGTTGAAGGTTGCTTCCTTGAGGGTGCAAGTCTCAGCGTTGACTGTATGGTTTCAGCAGAAGATTGGTGACCTACAGGATGTACGTACGTTTTTCCAAGGAGTAGTACATATTCAACCTCCATTTGTTCCTCCTGCAGCTCCCTGGGATTTGAATTTAGTTCTTAAATTTCTCCAGGGTCCTTTGTTTGAACCACTTGAGAGAGCGGATCTTAAGTGGTTAACGATTAAAGTTCTTTTTTTTACTGGCAATGGCGTCAGCCAGAAGAGTGTCAAATTTAGGAGCATTATCATGTAAGTCTTCTTTCCTAAGTTTTTTTCCAGACAGAGCAGTTCTCAGAACGAGATCTAGTTATCTTCCAAAGGTGGTGTCAAAGTTTCACCTGAATGAAGAGATTGTAGTCCCAGCTTTTCAGGTATCGGGACTATCTGCGGGAGAAGCGTCACTGGACGTGGTCCGGTCTTTAAAAATCTATATAGATCGTACTAGTGCCATCAGGAAAACAGATTCCCTCTTCATCCTCTACGGATTCCATAGGAGAGGTTGGCCTGCTAGTAAACAGACGCTGGCGAGATGGCTCCGAGTGGTAATATCTGAAGCTTATTCTCATGCAGATCTCCCTATTCCGGCTAATGTCTCTGCACACTCTACACGTAAGGTAGGTCCTTCTTGGGCAGCACAACAGGGTGCATCAGCAGAACAGATATGTAAGGCAGCCACATGGTCTTCCATAAACACATTCATCAGACATTATGCCTTGGATACTTTTGCCTCTCATGACGCAGACTTCGGGCGAAAGGTCCTCCTGTGCAATCAGGAGCGTCCCCACCACTAAAATGGCTTTGGGAATCCCAATGTTATCCTGTGGATAATCCTGTGGACCCAGCCAGAGAAATAAACGTTATGGTAAGAACTTACCGTTGATAACGTGATTTCTCTTATGTCCACAGGTATCCACAGGGATCCCACCCGGACGCATCTGATTTGAGGATCTAGACAAACACTAAAAACCTCTTCCTTCTTGTATGGAAGGGTGTGCATGTGTGTTCTTATCGTCTGTACAGGTCTCTACCTAATGTTCCTGCCTATAATCGCTGTGGAAAGAACTGATCTGACTGAATCAGTGGGCGGGACTATATAGTGGAGGCCCCAATGCATCCTGGGAGGCCAGAAAGCTCGTAACCGTGTTGGTGCCATTTTGTTATCCTGTGGATACCTGTGGACATAAGAGAAATCACGTTATCAACGGTAAGTTCTTACCATAACGTTTATTTTGCATCTGGGTCCACCTCTCACAAGTTCTGCAACTGCTTAGTACATCTTCTCCATGGTATTAAAACAATGTTAAAATCTGGACAAACGTCAGAGTAGTATTTCTAGGATAGCATGTATGTACACTGTCCATTGGAAGAGGAAGCCTCCTTTAAAAATCGTTTGGATATGAAAATGGAGGATTGTCTTTGTTTTCTTAGGCAATTATGGCACTTTGTAAAGAACAGTATTCAAAATCAAGTTTTCAGATAACTTTTGCTTTGTTTTGTGCTTTATAATTTTAAAACCATTTATATATTAGATGTAAAGCACCATAGAGCACCATTTAGCTCCATTTAAAAATGTACTCAGCCATATCAAACCCTTACTAGCATTTTAATTGACATTTCTTTCTGAGCAAAAATCTGAAGTGACAAATAACATTTACAGTTTATTTCCTGCAGATGGTGCTCTTATAACACTAAATACAATGGCAATGTGAGCCAGTTTTTGAGAGAGATCACTAAGATGAGAGAAAAATTTGTACACGTCATGGCACTCTCCTGATTGGCTGTGCGCTCCTGAACTGTCAATCAGGAGGAGCGCACTGGTTACAATGTAGCGTAGCGGCACTCTATTATAACAAATGCTGGGAACTTTGTGGTCTGCGGTTAACCGCAAGTTAATTGGGGTGTCCCCCGGCTGTGGCATTATGTTCTTGGCTAGTGGAGCCTGGTGCTGGTGTTAAAAATACGGTGGACCCCTACGTCTTTTGTCCCCCATATTTTTTGCACCAGGACCAGGCGCAGAGTCCGGTGCTGGTTGTTTAAATATGGGGGGACCCTATTAAATTTTTCCCCTGTATTTTTACAATCAGGACCGGCTCAAAGAGCCCGAGGCTGGTTATGCTTAGGAGGGGGGACCACCACGCAATTTTTTTAAAAACATTTTTAATCTCACAGATTCGGACGGGATTCATTGTGTTATGTCCGGCAGTGTTTTACTAATCATTCCTTTAAAACACTGCCCGACAATACGAATCACATCGACATCGGAAAATATGAAACTAGAAAACTCGGCAGCTTAGTAAATTCCCGTAGATAGATTCAAAAAGTTGCAGTAAATTAGGCCCGATAAAATTTGAGATCAAACTCCCTTAAAAACGGCACAAACACGATTATTAGTAAATAAACCCCTAGGATGGAACCATAGCAAACACAGGGGAATGCAGATTCCATAAAGATAGAGCAGCACTGCTTATTGCCGGGTTTGGTATCAGGGGGTAAGTATGCAGGCGCACCAGCGCAATAATTTCCCCCGCAGTTGCCACCCCTAAATCGGTCCACAGACGCACGCATTGTCCAGACCATTTCCCCCTAACACTGCCTAGCCGCCACCTGGCGCTCATCCCAGTCAATCAAGTTACTATTGCATCTTTCTGAGATGTGATCGCAATCTGAAAGTCCATGTGAGCACTGTGTGGCCGCAGCACTTGGGCAGACGTCCGAAAATCACCCATTTGTGATTTTCAGACGTCTGCGTGTGAAGCTGAATGAGGGCCTTGCTCATCATTAAGGTGACTGATAGGAGTTCCAGGTCAGTGATGCAGGGTATAGTCATATATTTTATTTCTTTATTAAATTAGTTATATGATGTACACATATTACACAGTGCTTTACCGAAAGTATTTTGTCTTTTACTTTAACTATTCCCTATCAAAAGTACTTATGCACATGACCGGCGGTCGGGATCCCGGCGGTTGGGATGTCAACACCGTAATCCCGACCGTTAACAATGCCGATGGTCGGCATGCCAACACAGAGGGACTATTTCCACTTGTGCTGACCTCCGGGATCCCAACCAGCGGAAAAACAATCCCAACCCATATACCCATATACACACACACACACACACACACACACACACACACACACACACACACACACACACACACACACACACTCAAACACACATTTACATACATATAAACACACACATTTACACACATATATATATATATATATATATATATATAAAAACACGCACACACTTACATAAACAGTATGTATATATATATATATATATATATAAAACACACATACATACATATACACACATTTACATATGTGTGTGTATATATATATATATATATATATATAAATACACAGGGGTCAGACATTACATTGACCTGTGAGAATGTTGATTTCTCCTCACAGCCAGTGCCAGCTGCCTTCCCTCCTGTGCTAGGCAGATCAGCCTCTGCGATGACCTTTCTCCTTATTTCAATACCTGGCTGCCCGTGCCATTTCTCAGTTGCTGAGAGAAGATGCAGGCTGAGTGGGCGGGGCTTCGGGTGTCAGTCCATGATTATACAGGGGGTGGAGCCTCATCTAGCATGGGGGGGGGGGGGGCTACAGACGTCCCTGGAAGTAGGCGGGACTTAGGAGCGGTCAGGAGTCGGACCCGATGAAGGTGTGAATGGGAAATATTTCAGGCATCTAGGGGGGAGGTGAGTGAGCTATTCTGTTGGGGGTGTGGTGACAGTATTATTTTTTTTCCTGTCAACACTGCAGTGAAGTCTGTGGGCCTATTTTCATGGGGTGGCCTGGAGCTGCAGCTCCACCCACCCCATTGTTAATCCGGCCCTGGGTTTATGTGCTAACCTGATGGTGGGGGAGCTGAGTATGTGCAGGACCCATTCTGCAGAATGAGTTCAGCGCGATCGATCACAGGGGGTAATTCAGAGTTGATCGCAGCAGCAAATTTGTTAGCAGTTGTGCAAAACCATGTGCACTGCAGGGGGGGCAGATATAACATGTGCAGAGAGAGTTAGATTTGGGTGGGGTGTGTTCAAACTGAAATCTAAATTGCTGTGTAAAAATAAAGCAGCCAGTATTCACCCTGCACAGAAACAATATAACCCACCCAAATCTAACGCTCTCTGCAAATGTTTTATCTGCCACACCTGCAGTGCACATGTGGGGTCATTCCGAGTTGATCACTCGCTAGCAACTTTTTGCAGCGCTGCGATCAGATAGTCGATGCCTATGGGGGTGTTAGGGTCTCCTGCTCTGTGCTGCCACGTCGTCATGGCAACCGGGAGACAAGTGCTAGCGGAGTAACCTGAGCGTAGCTGATACTCCGGTTCGGGTCTTTTGCTGTGCAGTGGTTACAGGCTCTGTGCACGGCAGGGGATCCGGTGCTGGTTTTTGTGCTCACAGTCTGTGAGGTCTGAGTGGGGCGTGGACAGCACCTGCTATATAAACCCTCTTCTCAGGTTAGGCAGATGCTGCTGAATCTTTGTTGGTTAGTCAGTTCCTGAAAGCTAGCTAGTACTGTGTAAACTTTGTATTTGTTTGTTGCTTACTGCAAATAGGCCTTGGGATTTGGTATTACACTCTGCCAATCCAGACCTAGCAGTAAGACTGGAGTCAGTCGTTTAACCTGCTGGGGTTCTTTTGCTACTCTGTGAACCTAGCAAGTTTGCGGCTGTATTCTCAGACTTGCCTGCCAAAATCCTTTCTCACTGTGCAAGGTGTTCAGGTGTCAGTTTAGTGGCAGTAAGCTGAACCAGTGCACTGCAAGTGAGGACTAGGATTGTGGAGACTCTCCTTGTGTCTATTATTCCATCTCTGACCAAGGAGTTTACTGCCACACCCGTTGGTAACCCTTTAGGGTTTTGCTGTTGCCCTTAGCAACAGTATTTCGGGTTCTCTACGTATTAAATCACAACATCTCGCTTCTTTCCATCTGAGCATTCCTAATACTAGGGAGACACCCAGTTTCTTAGCCTTTGGGCTTCTCTGTTCACTTTGTGTTTATTTTGTTACCCTATCACCTTCTATGTATGTAATGTCATATTCCCCAGTCTGTCTGTGAGTTCATTTGTTTTGCATCCCTCTCCGTTCAGACACCAGTACATTCCTGCTGATACTGGTGTGCATAACATATTCAGCAGCCTAATACTCCTGTTGAAATTTTGTGGGAATATGGAGCATACCCCTCAAAATACTTTGCAACAGGTGGTCGATCAGGTGCAGGTCCTGACTCGACAATTTAATGATTTGTCCATTAAAATGCACACCTCGCAGGCCGCTGGCGGAGCTCCCGCAGCAGCAGTGCCTTCAGGGGTTAAGGAGCCGAAAGTAAATCTCCCGGATCGTTTTTCTGGAGATCGCTCGCAGTTCTTTTGTTTCAAGGAGAGCTGCAAGCTATATTTCCAGCTTAGGCCTCAGTCTTCTGGGTCGGAGATTCAGCGGGTGGGCATAGTGATTTCCTTGCTACAAGGAGACCCACAGGTCTGGGCATATGGGTTGCAGCCTGACTGTCCGTCGCTTAAAAGTGTTGATGCTTTTTTTACGGCACTGGGCATGTTGTATGATGACCCTGACAAGACGGCCTCAGCCGAGGCTCAGATTTCGATCCTTAAGCAAGGGCGAAGGCCAGTTGAGGTTTATTGTACGGAGTTTCGGAGGTTGGCCCATGATACCCAGTGGAATGACCCAGCCCTGAGACACCAGTACCGAAGAGGTCTTTCTAACCAGTTAAAAGACCAACTGGTACAATATCCCTTGCCTGATAGCTTGGATCAGCTCATGCAGTTATCCATTCGGGTGGATAGACGGCTGAGAGAGCGCAGGCTTGAAAGGGAGACCGAGGTTTCCTTCTTTCCCAAGGGAACCTCAGACTCTGAGGAATTTTCCGAGGAGCCTATGCAGATTGGGGCTACCCGCCTCTCCTCGCGTGAGAAGACGCGGAGGAGACAGCAGGGGTTATGTTTGTACTGTGGGAATAAAGGTCATGTGGTAGTATCATGCCCAGAAAAGCCGGAAAACTTCAGGGCCTGAGGGTGATGGGAAATATCCTGTCAGGCCAGAAGTCAGAATTTCCCAAGAAGACTTTTATCATTCCGGTGACCTTGAAGATCCTCGGTCAAACTGTCAAGACTGAGGCCTTTGTGGACAGTGGGGCCGACGGGGTTTTTATGGACCGCCAATTCGCCCTGAAACACTCTGTTTCCTTAGTACCCTTGGCATCGGAAATTGAGATTTGTGGGTTAAACGGGGAACCATTATCCCAGGGTAAAATTACCTCTTGCACTAGCCAGATTTCTTTGTTTATTGGAGCCACACACTCTGAAAAATTGTCCTTTTATGTGACTGTCTGTACTTTTGCCCCATTGGTGTTGGGGTTACCCTGGTTAAGGGCCCACAATCCTCAATTTGACTGGGTCTCTGGGGAGATTCTTAGTTGGGGTACTGATTGTTTCAGGAGTTGCTTGAGCCTTCCAGTCAGGCTTTCGTAGCTAAGTTTGCCAGGATTGCCAGGATGTTATGGAGATTTTGCGGACGTGTTCTCCAAAAGAGTTGCAGAGGTACTACCTCCCCATCGCCCCTATGACTGTGCCATTGATTTGTTGCCGAATGCTAAGCTTCCCAAAAGCAGGTTGTACTCACTGTCACGTCCTGAGACTCAGGCTATGGCAGAGTACATTCAGGAGAACTTGGCTAAGGGATTTATCAGACCTTCACAGTCTCCAGTTGGGTCGGGGTTCTTCTTCGTGGGTAAAAAGGACGGTTTGTTGCGACCCTGCATCGACTTCAGGGAATTGAACCGTATCACGATTAAAAACTCATACTCACTGCCTCTCATTTCAGTCTTGTTTATCCAGCTTCGTACTGCCACCATTTTTTCTAAGATTGACCTACGCGGTGCGTACAATCTAATCCGAATAAGAGAGGGGGATGAATGGAAGACTGCCTTTAATACCCACTCAGGGCATTATGAATATTTGGTGATGCCTTTTGGGCTCTGTAATGCCCCGGCAGTCTTCCAGGACTTCATGAACGATGTGCTCAGGGAATATTTGGATAGATTCTTAGTTGTATACTTAGATGACATCCTAATCTTCTCCCATTCCCTGGAGGAACATCGGAAGCATGTACGCTTAGTCCTCCAGAAACTCAGAGACCACCGGCTTGGGGCGAAGCTGGAGAAGTGCGAATTTGAAGTTCAGCAAATCGCATTTCTAGGATATATTATCTCCCCAGAAGGTTTCCAAATGGAGGGTTCCAAGGTACAGGCAGTCCTGGATTGGGTGCAGCCCACTAGTTTGAAGGCGCTTCAGCATTTTCTGGGCTTTGCAAATTTTTATAGACGATTTATCGCTGGATTTTCGTCTATAGTGGCGCCCTTGGTGGCACTCACTAAGAAAGGGGCGGATGTTGCTCACTGGTCTTGTGAGGCCAAAGTGGCTTTTGCCCGTCTCAAAAGGGCATTTGTCTCGGCCAAGGTGCTGCGACACCCAGATCCAGAGCGTCCTTTTGTGGTGGAGGTGGATGCCTCTGAGATGGGTATTGGGGCAGTGCTCTCTCAGATGGGGGTGTCTGATAATCGCCTTCATCCCTGTGCTTACTTTTCCCGTAAATTTTCGCCTGCCGAGATGAATTATGACGTGGGTAACCGGGAATTGTTGGCTATTAAGGATGCACTCGAGGAGTGGAGACACTGGCTTGAGGGGGCTAAGTTTGTGGTCTCAATTCTCACCGACCATAAGAATTTGGCATATTTAGAGTCAGCGAAGCGCCTCAATGCCAGGCAGGCACGATGGGCTTTGTTTTTTGCTCGCTTTAATTTTTTGATAACATATCGCCCTGGGTCAAAAAACACCAAGGCTGATGCGCTCTCGCGGAGTTTTGCTCCAATCCAGGAGACCACCGAGGAGCCATTGCCCATTGTGTCCCCATCATGTATTAAAGTGGGCATTACCCAGGACCTCTTGTCATTAGTCCTTAGAGCACAGGAGCAGGCTCCTCCAGACCTTCCGGTAGGTCTTTTGTTTGTGCCTCCTAGGTTAAGACAGCGAGTGTTCCTGGAATTCCATGCCAAGAAGTCGGCAGGTCACCCGGGTATTGCCAGAACTCGGGAGTTGCTATCTAGGGCGGTGTGGTGGCCCTCGGTGGCTAGGGATGTGGATTAGTGGGTTCGGGCATGTGACATCTGTGCCCGAAATAAGACTCCTAGAGGGGTTCCTGTTGGCCCATTACATCCACTCTCTATTCCATCTAAGCCATGGACCCACATATCAATGGATTTTGTGGTGGACTTGCCCAAATCCTCGGGGATGACAGCCATCTGGGTTGTCGTTGACAGGTTTTCGAAGATGGCGCACTTCGTTCCATTGGTTGGGCTGCCGTCGGCCAGACGCCTGTCTGAATTATTTATGCTGCATGTTGTGCGCCTCCACGGGTTGCCACTTGATGTGGTCTCTGACCGCGGATCCCAGTTTGTGGCCAAATTCTGGAGGGCATTTTGTTCCGATCTCCAGATTTCTGTCAGCTTGTCGTCAGGCTACCATCCGCAGTCTAATGGGCAGACTGAAAGGGTGAACCAGTCCTTGGAGCAGTTCCTCAGGTGTTATGTCTCCAAGTGTCAGACTGACTGGGTTGCTCATCTGTCCATGGCGGAGTTTGCCTATAACAATGCGGCTCACTCTACTACAGGGATCTCTCCCTTCCTTTGTGTGTATGGGCATCATCCTAAGGCCAATTCTTTTGACCCCCAGGACTCCACGCCTGGTGGTTCCTCTGTGGTTTCGGTCCTTAGAGGTATTTGGAGGAAAGTGAAGAAAGCCCTTGTGTCTGTGTCATTAGTGACCAAAAGGGTTTTTGATAAGCGGAAAAGACCCTGCAGCTTCAAATTAGGAGACTTCGTCTGGTTGTCTACCAAGAATTTGAAGTTGAGACAGCCATCTCATAAGTTAGGCCCCCGGTTCATCGGTCCTTATAAGATCACTAGGGTTATCAATTCCGGTGGCATTTCAGTTAGATCTACCCCGTTCTTTGGGTATCAATAAAACATTTAATTGTTCCCTTTTAAAACGGGCGATTAGTAATCCTTCTTCCAGTGGAAGACCTTCCCCTCTTCTGATACGTGGCCAGAGGGAGTTTGTTGTTGAAAGGATTCTTGACTCCAAGATGGTTCGGGGTTGGCTGTCATTTTTGGTGCACTGGAAGGGGTATGGCCCGGAGGAGCGGTCGTGGGTGCGCAGTTGTGATCTTCATGCCCCCAGACTGTTACGCTCTTTCTTCTCGCAGTTCCCCGATAAACCCGGTGGTAGGGGTTCTTTGACCCCTCGTCAGAGGGGGGGTACTGTTAGGGTCTCCTGCTCTGTGCTGCCACGTCGTCATGGCAACCGGGAGACAAGTGCTAGTGGAGTAACCTGAGCGTAGCTGATACTCCGGTTCGGGTCTTTTGCTGTGCAGTGGTTACAGGCTCTGTGCACGGCAGGGGATCCGGTGCTGGTTTTTGTGCTCACAGTCTGTGAGGTCTGAGTGGGGCGTGGACAGCACCTGCTATATAAACCCTCTTCTCAGGTTAGGCAGATGCTGCTGAATCTTTGTTGGTTAGTCAGTTCCTGAAAGCTAGCTAGTACTGTGTAAACTTTGTATTTGTTTGTTGCTTACTGCAAATAGGCCTTGGGATTTGGTATTACACTCTGCCAATCCAGACCTAGCAGTAAGACTGGAGTCAGTCGTTTAACCTGCTGGGGTTCTTTTGCTACTCTGTGAACCTAGCAAGTTTGCGGCTGTATTCTCAGACTTGCCTGCCAAAATCCTTTCTCACTGTGCAAGGTGTTCAGGTGTCAGTTTAGTGGCAGTAAGCTGAACCAGTGCACTGCAAGTGAGGACTAGGATTGTAGAGACTCTCCTTGTGTCTATTATTCCATCTCTGACCAAGGAGTTTACTGCCACACCCGTTGGTAACCCTTTAGGGTTTTGCTGTTGCCCTTAGCAACAGTATTTCGGGTTCTCTACGTATTAAATCACAACATCTCGCTTCTTTCCATCTGAGCATTCCTAATACTAGGGAGACACCCAGTTTCTTAGCCTTTGGGCTTCTCTGTTCACTTTGTGTTTATTTTGTTACCCTATCACCTTCTATGTATGTAATGTCATATTCCCCAGTCTGTCTGTGACTTCATTTGTTTTGCATCCCTCTCCGTTCAGACACCAGTACATTCCTGATGGCACTGGTGTGCATAACAGGGGGAGTGTATTTTCGCTTTGCAAGTGTGCGAACGCTTTTGCAGCCGACGGCACAAAATTTTTTTTTGCAGTTTCTGAGTAGCTCTGGACTTACCCAGCTGCTGCGATCACTTCAGTCTTTTTGGTCCTGGAATTGACATCAGACACCCGCCCTGCAAACACTTGGACACGCCTGCGTTTTTCCAAACAGTCCCAGAAAACGGTCAGTTGACACCCATAAACGCCCTCTTTCTGTCAAGCACCTTGCGTTCGGCTGTGCGAATGGATTCTTCATTAAATCCATCGACCAGCACCGATCCTCTTTGTACTCGTACGATGCCCCTGCGCATTGCGGTGCATAAGCATACACACTTTTGCCGAGATTTAACCTGATCGCAGAGCTGCAAAAAGTTGCTAGCAAGCGATCAACTCGAAATGACCTCCAAGGTTTTGCCCAACTGCTGTCAGGAACTGGTGCAGAATCCGGAATTCGGGATCAGGTACCAAGTGGTTGACGTTACCCAGAACAGAGGCGCGGAGTCTAATACGCCGGAAAGTTTTCACCAGGGAACTCCGCAAGGGGATATGGGCTTCACGGCTTCCGACGTGCAGGTCGCGCCCCCTGTCTGGGTCACTTGATACCTGAACTGGACTAGAGTTATGGTAGAGGTGTTGTATATGATCAGCCGCAGGGATACACAGTAACAAACAGGAACTGGAGAAGGTGGCAGGGTGCACACGGCCAGATGGTACGCTGGGGCTGTGGAGATGGAACAGCAGCAGGCACTCCAGGGGTGACACAGGAGGTAGCGGCACATGGACGGACTGGGGTGCAGACACTTGGAGACAGGGTAATGGCAGTCGGCAGACTAAAGTCGTCAGCAAGATGTTGAAGCTGGAATTCAATACTGGAACAAGGCAATACCCACTGGACAGATGAACTGAGACCAGAGAGGAACCAGAGAGCAGAACACCACATGGAGTAGCTATAACTGGCAAAGCTACTTGGGATTGAGAGGCTTAAAAGAACAGGCTGGACCAATCAGTTGTGAGCACCAGACAGGCCCCCAGTAATTGATATAACATGCAGCTGCAGTGCAGACTGAGCAGGCTGACAAGCTGAATAGTAGTTTTCAGGTAACGAGCTGTAATTACAGAATCCAGACACCTGTGAAGTCAGTTGCTGAGTGCAGGAGCAAAGGCACTGGGAGACAACTATGCAGGAGCTAGCTGTGACCTGTAGTTCCACAAACTGAAGCAAAGGTAATTATAACAATAACAAGACATGAGTGCTCAGGATTGTAACAGTACTCCCCCCCCCCTTGAAGAGGGGTTAAGAACCCCTAGAACCAGGCTTATCCGGAAATTCACAGAAGAAAGACCTCTTAAGTCTGGGTGCATGAAGAAACCGCTCTGGTACCCAGGTTCTCTCTTCCGGACCACAACCCTTCCAATGCACGAGGAAATGAACTTGACCCCTCCTGAACTTGGAATCCAGAATCTTTTCCACAACAAACTCCTTGTGACCTTGGACTAACACAGTGGCAGGCCTTCTGGAAGGAGATCTTCTAAATCTCTGGGACACAAATGCTGGTTTCAACAAGGAACAGTGGAAAGTGTTATTGATCTTAAGTGATTTTGGTAAAAGGAGTCGAAAGGCTACTGGATTAATCTGTCTAATAATCCGGAATGGACCAATGAACCTAGGCCCAAATTTTTGAGAGGGCTGGCGTAACTTGATATTTTGAGTGGACAGCTACACCATGTCACCCACTTTAAAAGTACAAGGTCTTCGTCGTCTGTCAGCAAATTATTTGGAACGAACAGAGACTTGGTTGAGTGCCAGACGTACTCTCCTCCAAATTTTCCTCAGACGAGCTACAGGATCAAGGGAAGAAGTCTGTTGCTGCAGGATGTCAAAAGCGTTAGACCTAGGATGGAACCCAGAGAGACAAAAGAAGGGTGACATGGATGAAGAAGAGTGACTGGAATTATTATATGCAAATTCAGCAAATGCCAGATGGTCCACCCAATCGTTATGGTACTTGGAAAAATAACAACGGAGATACTGTTCAAGAGACTGGTTCACTCGCTCAGTCTGTCCATTGGATTGCGGATGATAACCAGAGGACAGACTAAGATTAATATCCAAGGCTGAACAGAAAGCTCGCCAGAATTGAGCAATAAACTGAGTTCCTCTGTCGGAGACGATGTCCTGTGGTAATCCATGTAATTTAAAGATATGTTGGATAAACAAGGTTGCCAATTCCCTGGCACTGGGGAGCTTGCGAAGAGGAATAAAGTGAGCCATCTTACTGAACCGGTCTACCACAACCCAAATGGTATTGTACCCTGATGACTTGGGAAGATCAACCACAAAGTCCATAGAAATATGGGACCAAGGTCTTGAGGGAACCGTAAGAGGCGTAAGATGTCCCATGGGAGCTTTACGAGGAGTTTTATGTTGAGCACAGATCTCACATGCAAGAATGAACTCTCTAACATCTTGATACATAGAAGGCCACCAAACTGAGCGAGACAATAAATCCAGAGTCTTAGAAATCCCTGGATGACCAGAGATTCTTTTTACATGAAATTCAGATAAAACTGCTTTCCGTAGAGATGAGCGCCTGAAATTTTTCGGGTTTTGTGTTTTGGTTTTGGGTTCGGTTCCGCGGCCGTGTTTTGGGTTCGAACGCGTTTTGGCAAAACCTCACCGAATTATTTTTGTCGGATTCGGGTGTGTTTTGGATTCGGGTGTTTTTTTCCAAAAACACTAAAAAACAGCTTAAATCATAGAATTTGGGGGTCATTTTGATCCCAAAGTATTATTAACCTCAAAAACCATAATTTACACTCATTTTCAGTCTATTCTGAATACCTCACACCTCACAATATTATTTTTAGTCCTAAAATTTGCACCGAGGTCGCTGTGTGAGTAAGATAAGCGACCCTAGTGGCCGACACAAACACCGGGCCCATCTAGGAGTGGCACTGCAGTGTCACGCAGGATGTCCCTTCCAAAAAACCCTCCCCAAACAGCACATGACGCAAAGAAAAAAAGAGGCGCAATGAGGTAGCTGTGTGAGTAAGATTAGCGACCCTAGTGGCCGACACAAACACTGGGCCCATCTAGGAGTGGCACTGCAGTGTCACGCAGGATGGCCCTTCCAAAAAACCCTCCCCAAACAGCACATGACGCAAAGAAAAAAAGAGGCGCAATGAGGTAGCTGACTGTGTGAGTAAGATTAGCGACCCTAGTGGCCGACACAAACACCGGGCACATCTAGGAGTGGCACTGCAGTGTCACGCAGGATGTCCCTTCCAAAAAACCCTCCCCAAACAGCACATGACGCAAAGAAAAAAAGAGGCGCAATGAGGTAGCTGTGTGAGTAAGATTAGCGACCCTAGTGGCCGACACAAACACCGGGCCCATCTAGGAGTGGCACTGCAGTGTCACGCAGGATGTCCCTTCCAAAAAACCCTCCCCAATCAGCACATGATGCAAAGAAAAAGAAAAGAAAAAAGAGGTGCAAGATGGAATTATCCTTGGGCCCTCCCACCCACCCTTATGTTGTATAAACAAAACAGGACATGCACACTTTAACCAACCCATCATTTCAGTGACAGGGTCTGCCACACGACTGTGACTGATATGACGGGTTGGTTTGGACCCCCCCAAAAAAGAAGCAATTAATCTCTCCTTGCACAAACTGGCTCTACAGAGGCAAGATGTCCACCTCATCTTCACCCTCCGATATATCACCGTGTACATCCCCCTCCTCACAGATTATCAATTCGTCCCCACTGGAATCCACCATCTCAGCTCCCTGTGTACTTTGTGGAGGCAATTGCTGCTGGTCAATGTCTCCGCGGAGGAATTGATTATAATTCATTTTAATGAACATCATCTTCTCCACATTTTCTGGATGTAACCTCGTACGCCGATTGCTGACAAGGTGAGCGGCGGCACTAAACACTCTTTCGGAGTACACACTTGTGGGAGGGCAACTTAGGTAGAATAAAGCCAGTTTGTGCAAGGGCCTCCAAATTGCCTCTTTTTCCTGCCAGTATAAGTACGGACTGTGTGACGTGCCTACTTGGATGCGGTCACTCATATAATCCTCCACCATTCTATCAATGTTGAGAGAATCATATGCAGTGACAGTAGACGACATGTCCGTAATCGTTGTCAGGTCCTTCAGTCCGGACCAGATGTCAGCATCAGCAGTCGCTCCAGACTGCCCTGCATCACCGCCAGCGGGTGGGCTCGGAATTCTGAGCCTTTTCCTCGCACCCCCAGTTGCGGGAGAATGTGAAGGAGGAGATGTTGACAGGTCGCGTTCCGCTTGACTTGACAATTTTGTCACCAGCAGGTCTTTCAACCCCAGCAGACCTGTGTCTGCCGGAAAGAGAGATCCAAGGTAGGCTTTAAATCTAGGATCGAGCACGGTGGCCAAAATGTAGTGCTCTGATTTCAACAGATTGACCACCCGTGAATCCTTGTTAAGCGAATTAAGGGCTGCATCCACAAGTCCCACATGCCTAGCGGAATCGCTCCGTGTTAGCTCCTTCTTCAATGCCTCCAGCTTCTTCTGCAAAAGCCTGATGAGGGGAATGACCTGACTCAGGCTGGCAGTGTCTGAACTGACTTCACGTGTGGCAAGTTCAAAGGGCATCAGAACCTTGCACAACGTTGAAATCATTCTCCACTGCACTTGAGACAGGTGCATTCCATCTCCTATATCGTGCTCAATTGTATAGGCTTGAATGGCCTTTTGCTGCTCCTCCAACCTCTGAAGCATATAGAGGGTTGAATTCCACCTCGTTACCACTTCTTGCTTCAGATGATGGCAGGGCAGGTTCAGTAGTTTTTGGTGGTGCTCCAGTCTTCTGTACGTGGTGCCTGTACGCCGAAAGTGTCCCGCAATTCTTCTGGCCACCGACAGCATCTCTTGCACACCCCTGTCGTTTTTTAAAAAATTCTGCACCACCAAATTCAAGGTATGTGCAAAACATGGGACGTGCTGGAATTTGCCCATATTTAATGCACACACAATATTGCTGGCGTTGTCCGATGCCACAAATCCACAGGAGAGTCCAATTGGGGTAAGCCATTCCGCGATGATCTTCCTCAGTTGCCGTAAGAGGTTTTCAGCTGTGTGCGTATTCTGGAAAGCGGTGATACAAAGCGTAGCCTGCCTAGGAAAGAGTTGGCGTTTGCGAGATGCTGCTACTGGTGCCGCCGCTGCTGTTCTTGCGGCGGGAGTCCATACATCTACCCAGTGGGCTGTCACAGTCATATAGTCCTGACCCTGCCCTGCTCCACTTGTCCACATGTCCGTGGTTAAGTGGACATTGGGTACAACTGCATTTTTTAGGACACTGGTGAGTCTTTTTCTGACGTCCGTGTACATTCTCGGTATCGCCTGCCTAGAGAAGTGGAACCTAGATGGTATTTGGTAACGGGGGCACACTGCCTCAATAAATTGTCTAGTTCCCTGTGAACTAATGGCGGATACCGGACGCACGTCTAACACCAACATAGTTGTCAAGGACTCAGTTATCCGCTTTGCAGTAGGATGACTGCTGTGATATTTCATCTTCCTCGCAAAGGACTGTTGAACAGTCAATTGCTTACTGGAAGTAGTACAAGTGGGCTTACGACTTCCCCTCTGGGATGACCATCGACTCCCAGCGGCAACAACAGCAGCGCCAGCAGCAGTAGGCGTTACACGCAAGGATGCATCGGAGGAATCCCAGGCAGGAGAGGACTCGTCAGACTTGCCAGTGACATGGCCTGCAGGACTATTGGCATTCCTGGGGAAGGAGGAAATTGACACTGAGGGAGTTGGTGGGGTGGTTTGCGTGAGCTTGGTTACAAGAGGAAGGGATTTACTGGTCAGTGGACTGCTTCCGCTGTCACCCAAAGTTTTTGAACTTGTCACTGACTTATTATGAATGCGCTGCAGGTGACGTATAAGGGAGGATGTTCCGAGGTGGTTAACGTCCTTACCCCTACTTATTACAGCTTGACAAAGGGAACACACGGCTTGACACCTGTTGTCCGCATTTCTGGTGAAATACCTCCACACCGAAGAGCTGATTTTTTTGGTATTTTCACCTGGCATGTCAACGGCCATATTCCTCCCACGGACAACAGGTGTCTCCCCGGGTGCCTGACTTAAACAAACCACCTCACCATCAGAATCCTTCTGGTCAATTTCCTCCCCAGCGCCAGCAACACCCATATCCTCCTCATCCTGGTGTACTTCAACACTGACATCTTCAATCTGACTATCAGGAACTGGACTGCGGGTGCTCCTTCCAGCACTTGCAGGGGGCATGCAAATAGTGGAAGGCGCATGCTCTTCACGTCCAGTGTTGGGAAGGTCAGGCATCGCAAACGACACAATTGGACTCTCCTTGTGGATTTGGGATTTCAAAGAACGCACAGTTCTTTGCGGTGCTTTTGCCAGCTTGAGTCTTTTCAGTTTTCTAGCGAGAGGCTGAGTGCTTCCATCCTCATGTGAAGCTGAACCACTAGCCATGAACATAGGCCAGGGCCTCAGCCGTTCCTTGCCACTCCGTGTGGTAAATGGCATATTGGCAAGTTTACGCTTCTCCTCCGACAATTTTATTTTAGGTTTTGGAGTCCTTTTTTTTCTGATATTTGGTGTTTTGGATTTGACATGCTCTGTACTATGACATTGGGCATCGGCCTTGGCAGACGACGTTGCTGGCATTTCATCGTCTCGGCCATGACTAGTGGCAGCAGCTTCAGCACGAGGTGGAAGTGGATCTTGATCTTTCCCTAATTTTGGAACCTCAACTTTTTTGTTCTCCATATTTTATAGGCAGAACTAAAAGGCACCTCAGGTAAACAATGGAGATGGATGGATTGGATACTAGTATACAATTATGGACGGACTGCCACGGTTAGGTGGTATAAAAAAACCACGGTTAGGTGGTATATATTGTAATACAATTATGGATGGACGGACTGCCTGCCGAGTGCCGACACAGAGGTAGCCACAGCCGTGAACTACCGCACTGTACACTGGTTGATAAAGAGATAGTAGTATACTCGTAACAACTAGTATGACACTATGACGGTATAAAGAATGAAAAAAAAACCACGGTTAGGTGGTATATATTATAATAATACAATTATGGATGGACGGACTGCCTGCCGAGTTCCGACACAGAGGTAGCCACAGCCGTGAACTACCGCACTGTACACTGGTTGATAAAGAGATAGTAGTATACTCGCAACAACTAGTATGACTGACTATGACGGTATAAAGAATGAAAAAAAAACCACGGTTAGGTGGTATATATTGTAATACAATTATGGATGGACGGACTGCCTGCCGAGTTCCGACACAGAGGTAGCCACAGCCGTGAACTACCGCACTGTACACTGGTTGATAAAGAGATAGTAGTATACTCGTAACAACTAGTATGACTGACTATGACGGTATAAAGAATGAAAAAAAAACCACGGTTAGGTGGTATATATTGTAATACAATTATGGATGGACGGACTGCCTGCCGAGTTCCGACACAGAGGTAGCCACAGCCGTGAACTACCGCACTGTACACTGGTTGATAAAGAGATAGTAGTATACTCGTAACAACTAGTATGACTGACTATGACGGTATAAAGAATGAAAAAAAAACCACGGTTAGGTGGTATATATTATAATACAATTATGGATGGACGGACTGCCTGCCGACTGCCGACACAGAGGTAGCCACAGCCGTGAACTACCGCACTGTACACTGGTTGATAAAGAGATAGTAGTATACTCGTAACAACTAGTATGACACTATGACGGTATAAAGAATGAAAAAAAAACCACGGTTAGGTGGTATATATTATAATACAATTATGGATGGACGGACTGCCTGCCGACTGCCGACACAGAGGTAGCCACAGCCGTGAACTACCGCACTGTACACTGGTTGATAAAGAGATAGTAGTATACTCGTAACAACTAGTATGACACTATGACGGTATAAAGAATGAAAAAAAAACCACGGTTAGGTGGTATATATTATAATACAATTATGGATGGACGGACTGCCTGCCGAGTGCCGACACAGAGGTAGCCACAGCCGTGAACTACCGCACTGTACACTGGTTGATAAAGAGATAGTAGTATACTCGTAACAACTAGTATGACTGACTATGACGGTATAAAGAATGAAAAAAAAACCACGGTTAGGTGGTATATATTATAATACAATTATGGATGGACGGACTGCCTGCCGACTGCCGACACAGAGGTAGCCACAGCCGTGAACTACCGCACTGTACACTGGTTGATAAAGAGATAGTAGTATACTCGTAACAACTAGTATGACACTATGACGGTATAAAGAATGAAAAAAAAACCACGGTTAGGTGGTATATATTATAATACAATTATGGATGGACGGACTGCCTGCCGACTGCCGACACAGAGGTAGCCACAGCCGTGAACTACCGCACTGTACACTGGTTGATAAAGAGATAGTAGTATACTCGTAACAACTAGTATGACTGACTATGACGGTATAAAGAATGAAAAAAAAACCACGGTTAGGTGGTATATATTATAATAATACAATTATGGATGGACGGACTGCCTGCCGACTGCCGACACAGAGGTAGCCACAGCCGTGAACTACCGCACTGTACACTGGTTGATAAAGAGATAGTAGTATACTCGTAACAACTAGTATGACTATGACGACGGTATAAAGAAAGAAAAAAAAATACCACGGTTAGGTGGTATATAATTATACAATTATGGATGGACGGACTGCCTGCCGAGTGCCGACTGCCGACACAGAGGTAGCCACAGCCGTGAACTACCGCACTGTACTGTGTCTGCTGCTAATATAGACTGGTTGATAAAGAGATAGTATACAACAATATACTACTATACTGGTGGTCAGGCACTGGTCACCACTAGTCACACTGGCAGTGGCACTCCTGCAGCAAAAGTGTGCACTGTTTAATTTTAAATTAATATAATATTATGTACTCCTGGCTCCTGCTATAACAACCTGCAGTGCTCCCCAGTCTCCCCCACAATTATTATAAGCTTTTATACATTGATGTGCAGCACACTGGGCTGAGCTGAGTGCACACAGACTGAGTCACACTGTGTGACTGCTGTGTATCGTTTTTTTCAGGCAGAGAACGGATATAGCAGAGAACGGATATATTAAATAAAAGTTAACTTAACAACAACTGCACTGGTCACTGTGGTAAACTCTGTCTGCACAATCTCTCTCTCTCTCTCTCTCTTCTAATCTATTCTAATGGAGAGGACGCCAGCCACGTCCTCTCCCTATCAATCTCAATGCACGTGTGAAAATGGCGGCGACGCGCGGCTCCTTATATAGAATCCGAGTCTCGCGAGAATCCGACAGCGTCATGATGACGTTCGGGCGCGCTCGGGTTAACCGAGCAAGGCGGGAAGATCCGAGTCGCTCGGACCCGTGAAAAAAAAAGTGAAGTTCGTGCGGGTTCGGATTCAAAGAAACCGAACCCGCTCATCTCTACTTTCCTGTACTCTTTAGGGACAAAGAGGAGTCATGAGGGAGTCCCCATGGGTGCAAGAGACTGTTTGGCTTGAATCTGGGAGACTAAATCTTGAGCAAGACCAGCATGAATATTGGAAACAGGAATAATTGGTTCAGAAGAGCAAAATGAATTTTGAATTGGAAGGAAGCTTCGTGACAAGGCATCTGCTTTAAGATTCTTCGATCCTGGCCGATAGGAGATCACATAGTTGAATCTAGTGAAGAATAATGCCCATCGTGCCTGTCTTGGATTCAGTCTCTTGGCTGACTCAATATAGGATAAGTTTTTATGGTCAGTGAGGATTGTAATCACATGTCTCGCCCCTTCCAACCAGTGCCTCCTTTCTACTAGAGCCCACTTGATAGCAAGCAGTTCACGATTTCCAACATCATAGTTGGCTTCGGCAGGAGAGAACTTTCTGGACAGAAAAGAGCACGGGTGAAGTTTAGAATCCACTGGATCTTTCTGTGATAGGACTGCTCACACTCCCACTTCAGAAGCATCCACTTCCATAACAAAAGGCAGGTCAGGATTTGGATGACTAAGAACAGGTGCAGATATAAAGGCTTTTTTTAACTTGAGAAAAGCTTGTAGAGCTGAAGGTGACCAATGTGACGGATCCGCACCTTTCTTGGTCAAAGCAACAATAGGTGCAACAATGTCTGAAAATGAACGAATAAATCTCCTGTAATAATTAGCGAACCCAAGAAAGCGTTGTATAGCTTTAAGGTTAGTAGGTTGTGCCCAATCTTGAATTGCTTGAAGCTTACTGGGATCCATGGAGAACCCCTTGGGAGAGATGATGTATCCTAAGAAAGCGACTTCCTTCACTTCGAATTCACATTTTTCTAACTTGGCGTATAGATGGTGCTCCCGGAGCTTTTGCCACACCATCTGGACATGGACTCGATGCTGCTCCAGTGACCGTGAATATATCAGGATGTCATCCAAGTAGACCACAACAAATTTTCCCAGGAATTCTCGGAGCACATCATTGATAAAATCTTGGAAGACGGCAGGAGCATTTGACAATCCAAATGGCATAACAAGGTATTCATAATGCCCAGAATGAGTGTTGAAGGCCGTCTTCCACTCGTCACCGGCCTTAATTCGTATGAAGTTATATGCCCCCCGAAGATCAATTTTAGAGAAGATTTCCGCCATCCAGAGTTGATCAAACAACACGGAAATCAAAGGCAAAGGATAAGAATTCTTAACAGTGATTTTGTTGAGTCCTCTATAATCAATGCATGGACGTAAGGAGCCGTCCTTTTTTGCCACAAAGAAGAATCCTGCTCCTACTGGTGATTTTGAGGGACGAATAAACCCTTTGCTTAGGTTCTCCTGAATATAGTCTTCCATGGCTTTAGTTTCTGGCAAAGAAAGAGCATATAATCTACCCTTAGGTAATTTATCTTCGGCTACCAGACTGATGGCACAGTCGTAAGGTCGATGGGGGGGGGGAAGAGTATCCGCCTCTTTCTTGGAGAAGACATCCACAAATGAATGATATGGAGTCGGTAGCCCCTCTGGTATAACTTGAGAGCATCGCACTGGCAAGGACAGACATCTTCCTGTACATTCTGTTCCCCACTGTAAGAGTTCTCCTGTCTTCCAGCAGATGGATGGATTATGGGATTTCAACCATGGAAGCCCTAGGACTATGGAGGCCATGGGGCAATTGACAAGGAGGAAAATAATCTTCTCCGAATGCAGAAGACCAGTAGTTAAATGAACAGGAGGAGTTTGCTGAGACACTTGCCCACTGAGGAGGGGGTTACCGTCAAGGCCACAAATAGTCACAGAAGGCTTCATCTTTAGTATAGGAATGTTCCAGGACCGGGCGAAAGAGATATCCATAAAGTTGGCAGCTGCACCACAATCAACAAAAGCCTTGACTGCAACTTGCTGAGTAGGTAGACTAATTTGAACTGGAAGCAAGACTGAATTTTTTGGAGAGATTCCAGCCAGACCAAGGAGTAACTCCCCTTTTACCCCTGGGTCTTGTCTTTTCCCGACTTCAGGGTGCAAACATTAGCAAAATGACCCTTTGCTCCACAATATAAGCATAGGCCCATCGATCACCTACGAGATTTTTCCTGAGCAGAAAGACAAAAGGCCCCAATCTGCATGGGTTCATTGGAATCTTCGGCTTCTTCCAAGGCTACTGCTGAGGGAGATGGTGACCCTCCACCTTTCTCCATCCTCCGTTCCCTGATCCGACGATCTACTCGAATTGCTAACTGCATGAGCTTGTCCAGGGTTTCAGGAGTAGGATACTGGACAAGGTAGTCTTTAATTTGCTCAGTGAGGCCTAAGCGGAACTGACTTCGGAGGGCTGGGTCATTCCAACCACTATCACCTGCCCATCTGCGAAACTCAGTGCAGTATACCTCGGCCGTGTTTTTCCCTTGTCTCAGGGCTCGTAAGTGAGCCTCTGCAGAAGCTGCTCGGTCCGGGTCATCATAAAGAATTCCTAGGGCGCTATAAAAAAGGCATCCACTGTGTGCAAGGCGGGATTCTCCATTTTCAATCCGAACGCCCAGGACTGGGGTTCCCCCTGCAGGAGGGAGATGATGATACCTACTCGCTGAGCCTCAGAACCAGACGATAATGGCCGGAGTCTGAAATATAGCTTGCAGCTATCACGGAAATTCTGGAACTGTTTCCGGTCACCTGTAAACCGATCTGGAAGATGCGGCTTTGGTTCTGGCCCAGGAGCTCTGGTTACAACCAATGACCTGCTAGTTTCTTCCTGGGTGGAAACTCGGAGCTTTAGATCTTGCAGTTGCTGCGTCAAATTTTGTATTTGACCAGCCAAGATTTGAGACAGATTTTGCTGTGACGGGTCCATGCCCAGGAAGTGGTGGGCCAGTTATAATGTCAGGAACTGGTGCAGAATCCGGAATTCGGGATCAGGTACCAAGTGGTTGACGTTACCCAGAACAGAGGCGCGGAGTCTAACACACCGGAAGGTTTTCACCAGGGAACCGCGCAGGGGGATATGGGCTTCGCGGCTTCCGACATGCAGCTCGCGGCCCCCTGTCTGGGTCACTTGATACCTGAACTGGACTAGAGTTATGGTAGAGGTGTTGTATATGATCAGCCGCAGGGATACACAGGAACAAACAGGAACTGGAGAAGGTGGCAGGGTGCACACGGCCAGATGGTACGCTGGGGCTGTGGAGATGGAACAGCAGCAGGCACTCCAGGGGTGACACAGGAGGTAGTGGCACATGGACGGACTGGGGTGCAGACACTTGGAGACAGGGTAACGGCAGTCGGCAGACTAAAGTCGTCAGCAAGATGTTGAAGCTGGAATTCAATACTGGAACAAGGCAATACCCACTGGACAGATGAACTGAGACCAGAGAGGAACCAGAGAGCAGAACACCACATGGAGTAGCTATAACTGGCAAAGCTTCTTGGGATTGAGAGGCTTGAAAGAACAGGCTGGACCAATCAGTTGTGAGCACCAGACAGGCCCCCAGTAATTGATATAACATGCAGCTGCAGTGCAGACTGAGCAGGCTGACAAGCTGAATAGTAGTTTTCAGGTAACGAGCTGTAATTACAGAATCCAGACACCTGTGTAGTCAGTTGCTGAGTGCAGGAGCAAAGGTACTGGGAGACAACTATGCAGGAGCTAGCTGTGACCTGTAGTTCCACAAACTGAAGCAAAGGTAATTATAACAATAACAAAACATGAGTGCTCAGGATTGTAACAACTGCTAACAAATTTGCTGCTGCGATCAACTCTGAATTACCCCCACAGTCCCTCATTGGTGGTCATTCCGAGTTGTTCGATTCGATTTTCGCTATGCTGCGATTTGTTGCTAAATGCTTAGTTATTTAACTAAAAACTTAGCAGTTTTGCTGTTGATCCTGCGGCGCTTTTCAGTCGCACTGCTGATCGGTGAGAGATTGACAGGAAAGGTGCATTTCTGGGTGGTAACTGAGCGTTTTCCGGGAGTGTACTAAAAAACGCAGGCATGTCAGGGAAAAACGCGGGAGTGTCTGGAGGAACGGTGGAGTGACTGGCCGAACGCAGGGCGTGTTTCTGACGTCAAACCAGGAACTAAACGGACTGAGTTGATCGCAATCTAGGAGTAGGTCTGGAGCTACTCAGAAACTGCAAGAAAATATTTAGTAGCAATTCTGCTAATCTTTCGTTCGCTATACTGCTAAGCTAAGATACACTCCCAGAGGGCGGCGGCCTAGCGTTTGCAATGCTGCTAAAAGCAGCTAGTGAGCGAACAACTCGGAATGAAGGCCATTGTAAGCTAATCGAAATAAAAATAAAAAAAGCTGCAGCACTGGAGGAGGTGCTAATCATTGGGGATTTTAATTATCCGGACATAAACTGGATCACCGAATCAGGTAATACAGCTAGGGGAAACAGGTTCTTAAACATGCTAAAAGCACACTACTTATCTCAAGTAATCGAAGAACCAACTAGACTTAGGACTATACTGGATCTAGTACTAACCAATAATGTGGATATTATACTAAAGTAGGGGAGACATTGGGAAATAGCAATCATAATATGGTCACATTCGATGTTAGCTTTCAAAAACATCATTATTAGGGTACAACTAAGACTTTTAACTTTAGAATAGCTAATTTCAACATGCTGAAATGAGCACAATAGGACATTGGGCCTAATTCAGACCTGATA
The DNA here is from genome assembly GCF_028390025.1 of Pseudophryne corroboree. Classification (NCBI taxonomy): domain Eukaryota; kingdom Metazoa; phylum Chordata; class Amphibia; order Anura; family Myobatrachidae; genus Pseudophryne; species Pseudophryne corroboree. The sequence continues at coordinate 677,953,532 of NC_086447.1, forward strand.
ATTGCAGCAAATTTGTTAGCAGTTGGGCAAAACTATGGCCCTCATTCCGAGTTGATCGGTCGGTATTTTTCATCGCATCGCAATGAAAATCCGCTTAGTACGCATGCGCAATATTCGCACTGCGACTGCGCCAAGTAATTTAACAATGAAGATAGTATTTTTACTCACGTCTTTTTCATCGCTCCGGCGATCGTAATGTGATTGACAGGAAATGGGTGTTACTGGGCGGAAACACGGCGTTTTATGGGCGTGTGGATGAAAACGCTACCGTTTCCGGAAAAAACGCAGGAGTGGCTGGAGAAACGGGGGAGTGTCTGAGCGAACGCTGGGTGTGTTTGTGACGTCAAACCAGGAACGACAAGCACTGAACTGATCGCACAGGCAGAGTAAGGTTGAAGTTACTCAGAAACTGCAAAGTAGTTTGTAATCGCAATATTGCGAATACATCGGTCGAAATTTTAAGAAGCTAAGATATACTCCCAGTAGGCGTAGGCTTAGCGTGTGTAACTCTGCTAAATTCGCCTTGCGACCGATCAACTCGGAATGAGGGCCTATGTGCACTGGAGGAGGGCAGATATAACATGTGCAGAAAGAGTTAGATTTGGGTGGGGTGTGTTCAAACTGAAATCTAAATTGCTGTGTAAAAATAAAGCAGCCAGTATTCACCCTGCACAGAAACAATATAACCCTCCCAAATCTAACTCTCTCTGCACATGTTATATCTGCCCCCTCCCCCCTGCAGTGCACATGGTGTTGCCCATCTGCTAACAAATTTGATGTTGCGATCAACTCTGAATTACCCCTATAGATTGGGAAATTGTGTTTCATGGTAAGAACACTGCTGAACTGTAGGATGCTTTTGAAATTTTGCTCGACAAGTACACTCATATGTTCATTCCCATGGGCAGCAAAAGCAAGATTATTAAATTAAAATCGATGTGGCTTAATAAGAAAGTTATGGAATACATGGATAAAAAGAGGTGTGCTTTCAAAATGTTTAAATCCAACGGGAAGACAGGGTCATTCCAGTATTACAAGGAGTGTAACAAGAAAATTGAAATAGAAATCAGAGCAGCTAAAATAGAAAATGAAAAGCAAATCGCCAAGGGGAGTAAAACACACCCTAAAAAGTTTTATAAGTATATAAACAGTAAAAGGTTAAATAAGGAAAATATAGGACTATTAAAGGGCATGTTGGGTGTCTTGATAAATGATGACAAAGATAAAGCAGATTTATTTATCCATTTTTTTCCATCAGTGTTTACTATAGAGGACCAGTTGGTTGGTGTAGTGCACAACAAAAGCTGTGAAAACGTCCCATTGCTAAGTACTTCGTTAAATGAGGAAGTAATCTTGGAGAGAGTAAAATTAAGATAAATAAATCTCCTGGTCTGGATGGACTTCACCCAAGGGTGCTCATGGAGCTTAACTCAAAACTAGCAAGGCCTTTATATTTGATTTTCTATGACTCAGTTACATCAGGCATGATACCAAAAGACTGGCAAATAGCATAAGTAGTCCAAAGATTCAAAAAGGGAATTCTAACTCATCCCGGTAACTATAGACCGGTAAGTTTATCATCTATAGTGGAGAAAATACTGGAAGGTGTGATAAGGGATAGCATACAGGGGTACTTGGAAACCTCAAAGGTTATAAATAGGAACCAGCATGGTTTTGTGAGGGACAGGTCATGTCAAACTAAATTAATTAGCTGCTATGAGAAAGTGAGTATAAATATTGATCGGGGAAAGGCAGTAGATGTGGACTATTTAGATTTTGCAAAAGCCTTTCGATACAGTGCCACACGAGACTGGTGGTTAATGGGATGATTTCCAACTAGGCCCCAGTACTCAGTGGAATACCGCAAGGGTTCGTACTCAGACCACTACTGTTTAACATATTTATTAATGACCTTGGAGAAGGTCTGGATAACACTGTGTCAATTTTTGCAGATGATACTAAACTGTGTAGAATAATTAATTCAGATAAGAATGTGGAGTCTCTACAGAATGACCTATTTAAACTGGAAGTTTGGGCAGACAAATGGACAATGAGGTTCAGTATAGAAAAATTTAGCTATGCACTTTGGGACTAAAAACAATCATGCAACCTATAAACTAAATGGGGAAAATGTAGGGGAAATGGTAGTTGAAAAATATTTGGGGGTGCTCATTGAGAATAGACTTAGTAGCAATATCCAATGTCATAGTTCAGCATCAAAGGCAAATAAGGTGCTAGCATGGATAAAGTGGGGAATTGAGACAAGGGATGAGAGTGTAATCCTGCCATTGTATAAATCATTGATAAAGGCGCACCTTGAATATTGTGTTCAGTTCTGGGCACCACTCTATAAAAAAGACATCTTGGAACTTGAAATAGTTTAGTGGCGAGCCACCAAATTGATTAATGGGTTAGAGGCACTGGATAATGAGTAAAGGCTTACTAGGTTAGATATGTTTACACTCAAAAAGAGGCGGCTAAGAGGAGACATTATTAATATTTACAAATATATAAAGGAACAATACAAGGATCTATCAGGAGATTTTTTTATTGAGAAATCTGTACACAGGAAATGCGGACAACCTCTGAGGTTAGAGGAGAGAAAATTTCAAACCCAATGAAGGAAAGGGTTCTTCACAGAAAGGGCAGTTAGGATTTGGAATTCTCTGCCTAAGAAGGTAGTAATGGTGGACTCCATCAATATTTTAAAAAATGGATTAGATACATTTTTAATTGAAAGAAATATCCAAGGCTATACTATTTAAAGTGGCTGTATATTAGAAAAAGCATATACTGTAGCATTTAAAGAGAGTGTATTAAGGAAAAGCATGAATTATAGTTAGTTAAACTTAATAAGTTAACTTCATCTGGGTCATTATAGTTAAACTAGTGTTAAATACAGATTAGTGTAAGAATTATAATAAAGGTTGAACTCGATGGACATTTTGTCTTTTTTCAACCTCATTAACTATATTACTATGTTACTGGTGGCGAGCGCAGCTTGTCCCCTTGTGGGCTCACGGCACACGCCACGCAGCGGGCCCAGTGGCGCCCTTTGGTTGCCAAAGGGTTATATCCCCCCTCAGGTGGCGGCATTTCATCGAGAGTCGGGAATCTGTCGTCAGTATCCAGACAGACAGTATCCCAACAGCCAGAAAAATAAATGCCTCCCCCTAGAATTTATGATGTGGATGGAGAGGATATAGTTATATTGCCGGCAATCGGGATCCCGGCAGTCAGAATGCTGATGCAGGAATCCTCACCACTGACAATGCCGCCAGCCGGTATCCCGGCTAACAGGAGTTATTCCCACTCGTGGGTGTCCATAACACCCATAGAGAGTTGGAATAGAACCTGTGGCGAGTGCAGCAAGCCACTGAGTCCGCAAGGGGCTTCGTTGTGCTCGCCTCCCTGCTGACATTCTAGCGGCGGGATCCCAGTGCCGGCATCCAAACCCCAACCCGGATGGAGTGTGTGTCTTCTTGGTAACACTGTGTAGATAAGATATGATCTAAGGGGTTTTCCTGGAAACAATTGAATAAGTAACTTAAAGCAATGTCAGTTAAACATTTATTATCCAATAAAAATACACAATAAGATACACAATCAAAAACACATAAAAAAATAAATCACAATTATAAAAGAACAATCGGCCAGTGTAAAGAATGAAATGACAGATAATAAAAGAACAATCGGCCAGTGTAAAGAATGAAATGACAGATAATAAAAGAACAATCGGTCAGTGTAAAGAATGAAATGACAGATAATGTTGTTATATTGCAAATTATCCAATCCTGGGTTAGGCATAAATGTTTGTACGTAATAAGTCTACTTTGCAGCATTACGAATGTATAATTAACAAGAGGAAACACCTAAAATTAACCAGCAAAAGTCAGTGGTAATATTGCACTCCAATAATGTCAAAAAATGGCTTCCTCAGGAAAATATATTCCACATAGATACTTGGGAAATCATTTTTTGTCTTTCTTTAATCTACAGCCATTGGTAATAAATTTCAGATACTGTAAAATTGCCAACAGCCAAACTTTAATCAAGATGGCCAATAAGGGGTGCACTAAAAGCAGATTATATAATTATTAACAGCTTGTTTCTAAAAACGCAAACACTGTCAATTTCTATTTATCACATAGTGTTATATTAGTGTGTTGTATTGCATTGCTACCTTAAAATGCAATATAGCCATACTTAAAGTTTCTGTATTCAGAGCTGTCTGTAGCTCTATTAGGCATAATGCCACCAAGTTTAGTAAGAATATTATTTAAGGGATTCAGTGAAAAAAAATGTAGCTCTAAAATCTGGCTACAGGGGAAAATATGGCACTCTACAAGGAAAATGCACAAAATTGTATCATAAACCTTATGAGTAAACTCTGATATGCTGATTGACACACCTGGTATCAAGTTGTAATACACTTAGGCATCGCCACAGACAGTTTGAGATGCACTGTCCCGTTGTTTGCCCCAGTTTAAGTAAATTACATTAAGAGGAGGGGAAACATGGGGTAAATTGTCAGGAGGTTTTGGTGCCGCACACAAATATGACAGCTGACATTCAGGACCAAATTCCTAAAAATGCTGAAAGGCAAAGACAGGGAAGGTGGGGATGGGGGACAGTTGTTTTTGCAAAGTAATTTAAACCTAGTGATCCAGAACATTCAGGTTTCTCCTAGTATGATGAGTATTAACACAAATTGTTTTATATTAATACCCGAGACTATATTGAGCACAATTGAAACAGCAACAGTCCCTAAAGATTACATGTCTGATGGTATTGCTGCAATGGCTTTTTCTGTACCACTAGTAAGGTCTTTAGATGCTTTGGCACACCTTCAGGGCAACATGCATTGTTTTTATGAAATTACCCCAACCACAGTAAAGGATCATGAGTAGGCAGCATTTCATAGGATAGCACACTGTTTAACATTGTTTCCTCATAACAATAAAGTCATGGGTTTGATTCCAACCATGGAAATTTCTGTGTTGAGTTTTTATGTTCTACCCATGGGGGTCATTCCGAGTTGTTCGCTCGTTATTTTTTTCTCGCAACGGAGCGATTAGTCGCTAATGCGCATGCGCAATGTCCGCACTGCGCCAAGTAAATTTGCTATGCAGTTTGGAGTTTTACTCACGGCATTACAAGGTTTTTTCTTCGTTCTGGTGATCGTAATGTGATTGACAGGAAGTGGGTGTTTCTGGGCGGAAACTGGCCGTTTTATGGGAGTGTGTGAAAAAAAGCTACCGTTTCTGGGAAAAACGCGGGAGTGGCTGGAGAAACGGAGGAGTGTCTAGGCGAACGCTGGGTGTGTTTGTGACGTCAAACCAGGAACGACAAGCACTGAACTGATTGCAGATGCCGAGTAAGTCTGGAGCTACTCAGAAACTGCACAGAGATGTCTTTTCGCTATATTGCGAATCTTTCGTTCGCAATTTTAAGAAGCTAAGATTCACTCCCAGTAGGCGGCGGCTTAGCGTGTGTAAAGCTGCTAAAAGCAGCTTGCGAGCGAACAACTCGGAATGACCCCCCATGTTTGCCTGGTTTCCTCTGGGTACTTTGGTTTGTTTCCACAAACCAAAATCATATTGTATTGGCTTCTTACAAATAAAAACCAATAGTGTGTATATTTAATATGTATAAGATGATACCATTTAAGCACTCCAAACAATAATACCCCTTTCAAACATAAGCAAACACCCGGAAATTTGCCAGGGCACAGCGAGGCAACCCAGGTCCAGCTTATGTTGAAAGAGTCAGATCCGGGATGCAATTGACCATGGTTATTCCCGAGACTTGTAACCTATGTCAGTGCCCCAGCAACAATCATTTTATTAGTTAAAATATATAATAAGAATCAATAGATACTGTTGCACATGCAGTGGAGAATGGTATGAACATGTAATGATCTATGAGAGCATGTCAAGGTAAATGGCACCCCTTGCGATGTGTGATAGGACTTGATATTGGAATTAGGGTGTGCAGTCCAGCTGCTGACAAATAGTCTCTAAGATCTAGTGGGCTGCAGACTGTGGCCCTCATTCTGAGTTGTTCGCTCGCTAGCTGCTTTTAGCAGCATTGCACACGCTAGGCCACCACCCTCTGGGAGTGTATCTTAGCTTAGCAGAATAGCGAACGAAATATTAGCAGAATTGCTACTAAATAATTCTTTGCAGTTTCTTAGTAGCTCCAGACCTACTCACAGATTGGGATCAGCTCAGTCCGTTTAGTTCCTGGTTTGACGTCACAAACACGCCCTGCGTTCAGCCAGCCACTCCCCCGTTTCTTCAGACACTCCCGCGTTTTTCCCTGGCACGCCTGCGTTTTTTAGCACACTCCTGGAAAACGCTCAGTTACCACCCAGAAACGCCCCTTTCCTGTCAATCACTCACCGATCAGCAGTGCAACTGAAAAGCGCCGCAGGATCCACAGCAAATCTACTAAGTTTTTAGTTAAATAACTAAGCGCATGCGCCCTGTGTGCCTTGCGCATGCGCATTTTGCAACAAATCGCAGCATAGCAAAAATCGGCAATGAGCGAACAACTCGGAATGACCACCTGTGGCAGGTGCAGATTCAGATACTAGAAATACTTGGACTAGTGAGGTGCTGCAGGTGGAACCAGCATAGAAACTGGAACTGGGCTGAAACTGAGGCCAGCAATAAGTAACAAGCTGGAACTGGACTGGGACTATATACTTTAATATGTAACAAAACTGGAACCGGTAGTATGCAACAGGCTGGGACTGGAAATATACAACAGGCTGAACCGGGCTGGGAGTGGTAATATGCAACAAAACTGGAACCGGGCTGGAACCAGTAATGTGCAACAGGCTTAAACTGGGCTGGAACCAGTAATGTGCAGCCGGTTGGAACCAGTAATGTGCAACAGGCTGGAACCGGGCTGGGACCGGTAACGTGCAACAGAATTCAGAGATACAAGAACACTAAGCACATAGGATACAGAGTGCTGCTGAGTTAGGGGCGCGTGTGCTGGAGCACCATTATACTAACAACTGGCCATGAACCAGAGGGCTTTAAATAGGGTCTCCTGACTCCTGTTTAGCTGCTGGATCAGCTGACCAAACGAGTGTCAATCAGCTGACAAAATCCAAAATGGCAGTGCCCATGCAGAGGTGGCAACTAACCAGGGGAGCTGAAAGCCTGGGCAACAGGAGAGGGTGCAGATGAACACTGGCACTGGAGGACACTGCAGAGCAGTATGTGGCTTCACCGTGGTGAGCAATGGAGGTTGGTGCTCCAAAATGTGACAATTTAATTTTGCATGCGATACACCCCACCCCTTATTGCATGTATAGCTTCATTTATTAACACTATATTCATGCAGATTTGTGATTATTTACTCAGGATAACTCTTCTGAAAGTTGGTGGTCAAACCTTTACAAAATTTTAGTTTTCTGAGTTTTGACTACATTTTGCCTTTAGTACATCCCAGCCATAGGGAGAAAAAAATAACATGGGTTCTAACTCAGTCAATTAGGAAAAAGATGAGGTGGCACTTAGGCAATGACATATTAACAATGTGTGCTGTATGCCACCAAGCTAAGAGGGGGACTGTGCCACTAATCCTGCACCCATGATTTTATACTGCAGTGCTGGCTGCAGCTGCACATCAACCAATCACGATCAAAACAGCACTACATCACCACGGCTATGACCCCCTCATAGTGAGGAGCAAGCGGCACTGCAGCAAGAAGAAACTATCATAAGTTGAGACAGAGGGATGTACTAAAAAGATGATCACAGAAAGGGATGATTACCAGCAGTTCACCTACAAGACACTAGATGTCAGAATTTTTAACTTAATTTAAAGATTTACAAACTAAAAAAAAAAATCATATAACATCAAATTATATGTAAGTCAGACCCCATAAGTGACTTATAATATTTTTATCATTTGCAGTATATAGTATAATGTATGTACATATACCATTGCATAAGGTACACTTAGTCATTTCTGCTTTATAAATTGTATAAAAATCGATCTAAATTTACATTGGATAACTGCATTTTAATTACATTTACGTATAACTGTGACTGTTTCCTATGTATTTCCAAATATCTTTTTAATTTTTGTGGGATGATCACATTTTTAGTGCAGATATGTATACCTGGGACTGTTTTCTATGCATTTCCAGTGGGATGATGGCTATATCTTTTTTATTTATGTGGGATGATTGTGTTTTAATCACATTTACGTATAACTGTGACTGTTTGCTATGTGTTTCCAGTGGGAAGATGGCTATATCTTTTTATTTATGTGGGATGATCACGTTTTAACCACAGATATGTATACTTGGGACTCCTTTCTATATGTTTCCCAGTGGGAAATGGCTATATCTTTTTCATGTATAATTTAATTAATGCATAAATACATATGCATCCTCATATAAATATCCTTCTTTCTGAAGATACTCAAAACTTAAATACAACATAGAAACATAAACTTTGATGGTAGATAAGAACCACTTGCCAATCTAGTCTTCCATGTACATGTACATACACACACTAACACACTAGATACTTCGGTTTCCTACCACACTACAAAATATACTGGTACAGTAGGTTATTTGGTTTTCAACATAATGAACACTAATGCGTAAGTGTGTGTATATACAAGGCTAGACTTTATGGGTCAAGTGGTTCTTATCTGCCATCAATTTATGTTTCTATGGGGCTCACCAGGCTCCTTTGCCCCACCACCCAATCTAGATCTATGTTCCCGGTGGGCACGTAGTATGAGTCAAAGTTTCTGGACCTGCAGCTGATGTGCCTCTGGTGTCACTGTTAATGTAGGCATAGCTGCACCTGGTGTTTAGCACTGCTTCCTCATACTGCCCCAGGCTGGGCTACCTCTCCCCATGCCCTTACACTACCAGGGTGAACCTGGGGCTGTAGAACCTGTCCATAGAGAGGGTATTACTACTAATGCTGCAGGCACAATGCACTACAATGCTGACACTGCCGATCTTACCTCCTACTCAGCCTCTAAAGAGACCTCATCGCAGCTGCCTCTATTGAACTCTGCTGAGTACCTCTTGTTCCTGTTTGGCAGGGCAGAGCCCCCTTTGACTGACAGATGACCCCTCTCTCGACTGTTTAGTGTTGGAAGAGCAGTGAGGCAGATACTGGCTATTCATACTCCTTGATCCCAAGCTGAAGGCCACACCCTCCTCATATTGCACCATGTCGACACTCTATAACCGATCCTTGGAGTGCAGGGGACCCCATACTCTTCGCATACCAACTGCAGCATCGGGCTCTGAGTGCAGCATATGGGTGGAGATATAAAAACCTCCAGACTCCCTCTCTCTTTCCCTCTGGGCTCCCGCTGCCCTGGGCACCCGCTGACCAGGCCTCCCAATGGTCAAAGCTTCTCCCAAGTGTCCCGGTTCCCCCTAACTGTGTAGAAGCTCACCTGTCAAATCTCTGTACATTCCTCCGCCAGACTCTGCTCTATGGCAGCAGTATAGAGTGTTTGCAGTAAACCTCCACACTGATGTTGTCTGTTGAGAAAACTGATGCTCCTATGATGACTCCAGAACACACCACTCTCACCCGGTTCCGCACTGACACTGATCCCACGTTAGCATAAATTTACATAATCTAGCCCTCCTACATGACAGACGAGCTGGCAGACCTATTGTGTTATCGGTAAGTCAGCCTTACACATAGCAGCATGAGCCAATATGTCTGTAGATATCGTTACCAGCGACTGTGTTGCAGGGGCAAAGCGATATGTCTTTGAATGACATTCACAGACATGTTGTTTGTATAAGGGACGTGCAGTGAGGTATATGGCTCAGGAGGCACTGGCTGGTACCAGAACCAGATTTACGTACAATATATCAGCCAATGGGTTCGTGTGGTCATTATACAAAGGTGCAGCAGTATATACCTGTGGGCATTATACAAAGATGCAGCAGTATTGGAAATTTGATGAGTTTTGATCAGAGATGTGCGGACAAAGAAGGCAGGGGAGTGGGGCACTGCATCACCTGTCAAACTTATTACTTCAGAGATTGGAATATAAAAATGATTAGTATAATATAAAGAAGATATTTCTAATATGTTCTTTGTATTTTTCATATGCTTTATGTAATCAAAACTCTGGCATATACATTAGTATGGGTGTAGTATGGCTGACCGGTGGTCAGGAGACCGCCGGTCAGCTTACCGACGCCGGGATCCCGGCAGGGAGGGGCGAATGCAGCAAGCCCCTTGCGGACTCACTGCGCTCGCCACGCTGCAGGGCTCGGTGGCGACCTGCGGTCGCCACGGGTTCTACTCCCACTCTATGGGTGTCGTGGACACCCACGAGTGGAAATAGTCCCTGTTGGTCGGCATGCCGACCATCGGGATAGTGAGGGGTCGGGATGGTGGAGGAGGTCATGTGACTGTCAGTCTCCCGACCACCGGTCACATGAATACCACCCCATTAGTATGACAGGAAAGGCTCTGCCTCACCCCATTGCAAGTCACTGGTTTGCTTACACTCGCTGATCCAAGGCTGTAACTACGTGTATGCCAGCAGTGTCTGGCACACAGCACAGTCACCCTGAGGCCACAACTGCCCGCATCCCCGTTGTGCAGCCACTGCGGCGCTATCAAAGGGCCCAAAGTCTGTGGTATTGTAATGAGTCAGACTGACTCATTACAAGCCTCCTGTGTTGTGTGCTGCTCCTGGAGTGGAGAGGAGCAGAGACGCAGCTCCAAGGGCAGGAGAGGAGGATGGAGGGAGGGAGGGGGACTCTGGAGCCGTAGCAGCATGCTGTAATTAGTGAGCGGCGGGAAGAACAGACGGAAGCTGCCAGCAGCTGCATCAAGGAGCCTGAGCCAGCGGAGACAGCCAGTATCTATCTATCTATCTATCTATCTATCTATCTATCTATCTATCTATCTAGGTTCATAACTAGGTGGCACACAGCGCATATACCATAATGTGTAAAAGGGGACTCTACCTGCCATAATCTATAAAAGGGGACTCTACCTGCCATAATCTGTAAAAGGGGACTCTACCTGCCGTAATGTGTAACAAGGGACTCTGCCTGCCATAATGTGTAAAAGGCAGACTCTACTTGACTTAATGTGTAAAAGGCAGACTCTACCTGCTGTAATGTGTAAAAGGGGCCTCTGCCTGCCGTAATGTGTAAAAAGGGGACTCTACCTGGCATAATGTGTAGAAGGGGCATTACCTGGTGTAGTAACGCTAGAGTGTGGCATATTTTGAATAATGGAGACTAATGTGCAGCATAATATTACATTTTATTATTTTGTGGCCATGCCCCTTCCCCATGAAGCCACACCCCAATATATTTTGGTGCATGCATCTACAGCGCGCACTGGCCCTACATTAAATAAGAGGGGTGATGCTGTTCCTTATGTCTAGTTACAGCACTACGTTGATCATTAAATTATATATTGTTCATTCAGTGTATACCCAGCATAAAGTGTGTGGGACACAAGACAAGTTAGTCAGTTGATTGATTGGAGGAAAGTTGGTCTGGGGTATGGCCAGGATTAGTGTTGTAAGGTAATACAAGTGATAAGGGTCACAGACTGGGAAACATGTAGAAAACAGTCCCAGGTATACATATCTGCACTTAAAACGTGATCATCCCATGTAAATAAAAAAAGATATAGCAATCTTCCCACTGGAAACACATATAAAACAGTCCCAGGTATACATATCTGTGCTAAAAACGTGATCAGCAAACATAAATAAAAAAGATATAGCAATCATCCCACTGGCAAAACATAAAAAACAGTCCCCAGGTATACATACATGCTCTAGAAACGTGATCATCACATGTAAATAAAAAAGATATAGCAATCATCCCACTGGAAACACATAGAAAAGAGTTCCAGGTATACATACATGCGCTTGAAATGTAATCATCCCACCAGGGCATGATCTAGACATTGTGGTGCCGTGGGCGTGGTCAGTTATACTTCCTGTAGAGTTGTGCCCCCAGTAGAGTTGTGCCCCCTAGTTGCGCCATGCCCCCAGTACTGTGCCCCCTGTAGAGTTGTGTCCCCTAGTTGCGCTGCTTAAAAAATAAATAAATAAAAATAAATTAATACTTACATTCCCCACTCCCTCCATCTCAGGCCGCCGGCACCACTCCTCTGACGTCTCTCCCATAGCACCGCTTAGACACTAGAGGTCAATTATGACCCCTAGTGTCTATGTGCCGCTCTCACAATGCAGTGCGGTGCGCGATTACTTCATCACGCACCGCACAACACCACATCTACCAAGGACCGGGGGTACAAGTAGCGGATCTTGCCACGGTAGTGGCGCCCTCCAGAAGGTGGCACCCCGGGCAAAAATCCTGCATGCACGTAGCAAGATCCACTACTGCATCCCACGTAAATAAAAAAGATATAGCCATCATCCCACTGGAAACGCATAGAAAACAGTCCCAGGTATACATATCTGCGCTAATAATGTGATCAACCAACGTAAATAAAAATAAATATAGCCATCTTTCTGCTAAAAACATAGAAAATGGTGCCAGGACTCATTAATGATATTAGGATGCTGGTTCCCTTATTTAATTATAAGGCCTTGTTGATATAAACCAATACAGATGATATATAAATGCTATAACTGTTTTTAAGAATAAATATATCATGTACAAGATTTATGTGTTTGCTGTAGTTTGTAAATTCTCAGTTGAAGTTAAAAATTATAGTGACATCTAAAGGTGGAAATAAGAACTACAGGCAATCATCGCTATCATACCTTTTTGTGATCATCCTTTTAGTACAACACTTGTATTAGCATTCTTATCTATGAGTTGTAGATTGTTGTAGGACTGTGGATAATACACATATATTACACTGTTATGCATCACAATTATAAGTTTTAAGATGTCACAGTTTATGTAATTAAAGTTATGTAACACCTATACTGTATGTTGCTGATTTACGTATTGTTGACACTGTATAAAGCATTGTTATATCTTAGGTTATAGCATTGTTAAGTATTAGATTAACACACTGTTATTTGTTGAAGCTCTAAAATTATGTAACAGGTCTATAGATTGTTGAAATGAGGCCTTACATTGCATATAATGGTTAGAAATTTTGTTTATGCAAAATATTGGGTTGGATTATAGTGTCCTCTGCTTTTAAAGATTTTCTGTTTTTGACCGCCACTGTTGGCCTGATCTTATCCTACTAGTATTAGAAAAGAAATGAAAGCGTGAAAAAGAGGCTCAATAACACGCAATCCATGATTTGCTCACTGTGACAAACTATCATTGTTTATTGGAATAAATCCCGATTGGCTCAAAAATTGTGTCAATTTAAAATGACATTTCTTGACCAACTGAGTTTGAATCTTTATAGATTAAGGCAGTGGTTTCCAAACTTTTTTGAATCACGGCACCCTAGAATATCAGAATTTTTTTCACGGCACCCCTAGGCCAAAACTTTCTTATTGAGAAATTTAGAAAGAAATGTTACATTAAGTAGATCGCGTTTATATGTCATCCTTAGGGTCAGTTGTGTGGTGACGGACAAGATTTGCTTCTGTTTGGCAACATATTTTATGACTGGCAGCCACCAGCACTGGTTTTGCCTATTATATTGACCATGAATAATTTGAATTGGTCCTGGACCACCAACCCAGGGCACCCCTGCAAGTGTCCCGAGGCACCCCAGGGAGCCACGGCACACAATTTGGGAACCTCTGGATTAAGGATTTAAAAAAATGAGAAACTGTGTCTTCTCAGGAGCCAAAGTTCCAGCAGTGGTGGGAAACTTCATGGAATGGTCCTTCTTCTGACAGATAAGTGCTACTAACAGATGATGACAAGCAGACACTTCCTGCTTCAATACTATGAATAGAATTTCTCATGCAGCAAAATCATCCTAATGATCCTGGGGTTCCAGAGAGTCGCACATCAGGAACCCTGCCACACTCTGCAAGTATTACGTTAATATGCACAATGGTCATAAAGTGTTATATGACATAGTGATAAACAATTATAGGAAATTAATACTGTTTAAATTATACAAAGCTGCAGTGTTTTATTGCATTATAAGATTATTTCTTAATACAGTTACATCATATTAGCTGCTAAAGCATTTTGTACCTGTTTACAATTTTAATGTATCACTGTTATGCATGATTATCTTCAACACTTTTACTTCCTGTTTTAGCATTCTTATGTATGAGTTACAGATTGTTATAGGACTGTGTATTATACATATATTACACTGTTATGCATCACAATTATAAGTATTAAGATGCCACAGGATTATGTAACTAAAGTTATATAACACCAATACTGTATGTTGTTGATTTACGTATTGTTGACTCTCTATAAAGCATTGTTATGTCCTAGGTAACAGCATTCTTAGGTATTAGGTTAATACACTGTTATTTGATGAAGCTCTAAAATGATGTAACAGGCCTATAGATTGTTGAAATGTGGCCTTATATTGCATATAAAGGTTAGGTATTGTGTTAATGCATACTTTTGGGTTGGAATATAGTGTCCTCTCCTTTTAAAGATTTTCTGTTTTTGACCACCACTGTTGGGCTGAGCTTTTCCTACTGGTACCAGATAAGAAATGAAAGAGTGAAAAAGAGGCTCAATAACACGCAATCCATGATTTGCTCATGGTGACAAACTGTCATTGTTTATTGGAAGAAGTCCTGATTGGCTCAAAAATGGTGCCCATTTAAAATAACATTTCTTGACCAACTGAGTTTGAATCTTTATAGATTTCAAAAAATGAGAAACAGTGTCTTCTTAGGGGCCAAATTTCCAGCGGTGGGGGCAACCTTCATGGAATGATCCTTCTTTGGACAGGTAAGTGCTACTAATAGACGACGACAAGCAGACACTTCCTGCTACAATACTATGAATAGAATTTCTCATGCAGCAAAATCATCCTAACGATCTTGGGTTTCCATGGAGTCCCACGTTAGGAACCCTGCCACAGAGTTGCAAGTATTACGTTAAAATGGACAGTGGTCATAAAGTGTTATATGACATAGCGATAAATAATTCTAGGAAATTTATACTGTTGACATTGTACACGGCTGCAGTTTTTTATTGCATAATAATATTATTTGGTAACACAGTTACATCATATTATATACCAAAGTATTTTATATCTTTTTACAATTTTCATGTATCATTGTTATGCATTATTACCTTCAACACTTTTACTTCTTGATTTAGCATTCTTATATATGAGTTATTGATTGCTATAGGACTGTGTATTATACACATATATTACACTGTTATGCATCACAATTATAAGTTTTAAGATGCCTCAGGATTATGTAACTAAAGTTATGTAACACATATACTGTGTGTTGTTTCTTTGTGTATTGTTGACACTGCATAAAGCATTGTTATGTATTAGACTATAGCATTGTTAAATATCAGGTTAATACCCTGTTATTTGATGAAGCTCTAAAATTATGTAACAGGCCTATAGATTGTTGAAATGTGGCTTTATATTGTATATAATGGTTAGGTATTGTTTCAATGCATACTTTTGGGTTGGATTATAGTGTCCTCTCCTTTTAAAGGTTTTCTGTTTTTGACCGCCACTGTTGGCGTGAGCCTTTCCTATTAGTACCAGATAAGAAAATGAAAGAGTGAAAGAGAGGCTAAATAACACGCAATTCAGGATTTGCTCACTGTGGCAAACTGTTATTGTTTATTGGAAGAAGTCCTGATTGGCTCAAAAATGGTGCCAATTTAAAATGACCTTTCTTGACCTACTGAGTTTGAATCTTTTTAGATTAAGGCTTTCAAAAATGAGAAACAGTGTCTTCTCAGGAGCCAAAGTTCAGCAGTGGTGGCAACCTTCATGGAATGATCCTTCTTCGAACAGTTAAGTGCTACTAACAGACGACAACAAGCAGACACTTCCTGCTACAATACTATGAATAGAATTTCTCATGCAGCAAAATCATCCTAATGATCCTGGGATTCTATAGAGTTGCACATCAGGAACCCTGCCACACTCTGCAAGTTTTACGTTAATATGCACAATGGTAATAAAGAGTTATATGACATAGTGATAAATAATTATAGGAAATTAATACTATTGAAATTGTACACAGCTCCAGTATTTTATTGCATTATAACATAATTTGGAAATAGTTACATCATATTAACTGCCAATCCATTTTGTACCTATTTACAATTTTCATGTATCACTATTATGCATGATTATCTTCAACACTTTTACTTCCTGATTTACCATTCTTATGTATGAGTTATAGATTGTTATAGGACTGTGTATTATACATACATATTACACTGTTATGCATCACAATTATAAGTAATAAGATGCCACAGGATTATGTAACTAAAGTTATGTAACACCTATACTGTATGTTGTTGATTTACATATTTTGACTCTGTATAAAGCATTGTTTTGTCTTAGGTAATAGCATTGTTAAGTATTAGGTTAATACACTGTTATTTGATGAAGCTCTAAAATGATGTAACAAGCCTGTAGATTGTTGAAATGTGGCCTTACATTGTATATAATGGTTAGGTATTGTGTTAATGCATACTTTTGGGTTGGATTATTGTGTCCTCTGCTTTTAAAGATTTACTGTTTTTATCCACCACTGTTGGCCTGACGTTTTCCTTCTGGTACCAGATATTAGGCTAAGCATCGGTCCTGGCGCGTCACGTCCGCCGCGCCTCCTCCTCAGGATCCCCGCACAGCGCCTGGCAACGGGAGGATGCTATGCGCGGTGAGCCGCCGAGAACTTGGCAAAGGGGATGCTGGGCACACACAACATTCCCCGTTGCCAGGCAATTAGTCCATCTGTCAGTTTCGGGTCGTGCGGCAGGGCAGCTGCACGGCATCAGTAATTAAGGGTCTCTGCTGTGATTGGGGGAGTTTCTGGTTAAATTCTTCCTCAGTGCCTGACACAGACGCCGGTTATAGCTTCTTGTGAGCTGCTTCCTGCCCTGGAACATTCCTGTCTTGGAATCCTGAGTTCTGTCTGCCTTTTGCTCCTGTTATCCTGTGTCCAGTGGTCTGTTGTCGGAATCCTGCCAGCATTCCGCTCCTGTGAGCCCGTGTCTACGGCTTTGGGGTTTCCGTCCTCCTGCCTGTATTTACACCGTAGACATGAGTAGCGGCTCTGCCGCACATTACGGCCTTGGCAGTATCTTTCCGTTATATTTGCTTTGGAGTTTCTGCGAAGGTTTCTGCTTTGGCTGTCCTCGCCGGTATACGACGGTGTCGTGTAGGCGTGTGGACAGCATTACCTTTGTTGTTGTTTGTCTTGGCAGCTGAGCCGCACATACTTTAGTTGAGTTCTGTAGTACCCCTAACTCTGTGTTTCCGTTTTTCAGTTAGAGGATCCCCTTGTTATCGCCCCATCTCAGTTTACGCCTTGTCTCCAACTAAGACTGGGGGCATCGGAGTTGGGCAAACTTAATCTGCCCTTCAAACGTGGCTGCCGTGGGCCCAAGCAAACATAGTCTCGCAGGCGTAGACTGACCATGAGGGTGAGACAACGGAGTCAGGGTTCCATAGGGGTTGCTGCTGAACTCGGTTCTAGCCTCTGCATTTCGTTCCTGTACTCTGAGCTTGTTCACCATGTACCTTGAGTACCGAGTACAGTGCACGTAACATTATAACCGGCCCCAAAAAATTAAAACTGATATTAAAACCAGTGTGGCCTTGAAATTCTGTCCTCATGAACCTGTCAGTACTAGGACAGAATCAGGGCCGTCTTTACGTATGGGCTCAATGGGCTCTTGCCCAAGGGCCCCAGGAGTATAAGGGCCCTAGGCTGATAGCTGAGGGTCGCCTCTTTCCAGGCGTACCAGATTTTTGAAAATCGGCCATGGGGAACTGGAGATATCAGACTTAAAAGCAGTGGTCCCCATCCAAGCCTGTTAATTGCTCTTCCTAGACAGATATCTTGGGTTCTGTCTGACTTAGAGTATTTGTGAGGATATAATCCTAAAACTGTGATTCTCCCCTTTTGGTGGACACTGGCAGCTTGTCTCTACTATGTCCAGAACCAGAGATATCAGCCTTCAAGCAGCTGGTCACTGCTCCAGCTCCACACGCCTAATATGCAGTTTTAGATTTTCATTGGTGAATTGCTCTGGCTCCTGAACTCTGATCCTCAAGTCCCCAGAACCTTCTGAAAGGTGGAAATCTCTAGTTTTTTTTATCCCATTCAAAGCTAAGAAATACATTTTCAGGAACTTGAGATATCTGCAGTCAAGCAAGCTGCCCTCCCACCAGAAATTGATAAATATTAAGCCCACTCCACTATCCACCCCTCCCCTACGTATTAAACACCTTCTACCTCCCTGGAAGTCATGTACCAGGACTTCTTCATTCAGCCCAATGCCACCTTGTACAGTTTAGCCCCATCTGTACAGTAAAGGAGTAATTAGCAGAAATTACTGCTCCAGGTCCTACTTGCTAAGTGGAAGATAGAACACTCCCTACCCCCCGCGGGACATCAAAGCTGCCGCTGATAGCACCCCCCACCCCTACCACTGGAGGATGGGTAGGGGGCCCCATGCATTGCTGTGCCCAGGGGCCAACATTGCTGTTAAGATGGCCCTGGACAGAATCCCAGCCAGGTTTTGGCCAATTAGATCCAGTAACTCACTCAGATGGTGCAGGATCTTACCCTTCGGGTGAGGTCACAGGAGGACCTTTTTACGAGCCTCCCCGAGTATGTCCCCTGAACCTAAGATGAACCTTCCGGATCACTTTTCGGGTATACGAAAAGATTTCTTCAACTTTCGGGAAAGGCTGTAAACTTTATTTTCATTTAAGGCCCCGGTCTTCAGGTACTGAGTTCCAGCGGGTGGGTAAAGTGATGTCCTTACTTCAAGGGGATCCACAGACTTGGGCCTTTTGGTTAAGACCTGATGATGCAGCCTTACTCACAGTAGATGCTTTTTTCAAGTCTTTAGGCCTTTTGTATGCGACCCTGACAGGGAAACATCGGCTGAGAGCCACTTACGTGCACTAAAACAGGGTAAAAATCCCGCTGAGGCATATTGTACAGAGTTTCGCCATTGGTCGAACGACTGTGGCTGGAATGATCCTGCCCTGCGCAGTCAGTTTCGCCTTGGCCTGTCAGAAGTAATCAAGGATAGTCTCATTCAGTATCCTGCTCCGGAGACTTTGGATAAGCTCATGGAGCTTGTTATTAAGATTGATCGCCGTCTCTAAGAGCGGAGGGCTGAAAGAGGGGCTAGTTTCAGGTCTAATCCATGTGTGTATGCTCTCCCTGAGTATGTCGAGGAGCCCATGCAAGTGGGCCTTTCCCGGCTGTCTCCAGAAGAGAGAGCCAGAAGGCTAAATTTAGGGCTCTGCTTATATTGTAGTGGCAAGGGACATGTTGCGCGCAGCTGCCCTAATAAACAGGGAAACGCTCTGACCAAGTGAGTTGTGAGGGGGTTCACTTGGGTCTGCAGTTAGTCTCCTCACATGATTCCTTGTTAGTGCCTGTGGAAATTTCTTCAGGAAGCCTCAGTTCTTTTGTTTCAGCCTACATCAATAGTGGAGCCGCTGGGAACTTTATGGATCTTGCTTGGGCTCAGGCGCTGGGAGTTCTGCAGCTTCAACTAGATAGACCTATTACTATGCACGGACTCGACACTGGTCCACTCTCTAATGGGGCAATTCTGGTTATATTCTACCTCAGTGCCTGACACAGATGCCGGTTATAGCTTCTTGTGAGCTGCTTCCTGCCCTGGAACGTTCCTGTCTTGGAATCCTGAGTTCTCTCTGCCTTTTGATCCTGTTATCCTGTGTCCTGGTGTCCAGTGGTCTGTTGTCGGAATCCTGTCAGCTTTCCGCTCCTGTGAGCCTATGTCTACGGCTTTGGGGTTTTCGTCCTCCTGCCTGTATTTACACCATAGTCGTGAGTAGCAGCTCTGCCGCACCTTACGGCCTTGACCGTATCTTTCCGTTATATTTGCTTTGGAGTTTCTGTGGAGGTTTCTGATTTGGCTGTCCTCACCGGTATACGACGGTGTCATGTAGGCGTGTGGACAGCATTACCTTTGTTATTGTTTGTCTTGGCGGCAGAGCCACACATACTTTAGTTGAGTTCTGTAGTACCCCTAACTCTGTGTTTCCGTTTTTCAGTTAGAGGTTCCCCTTGTTATCACCTGTCTCAGTTTACGCCTTGTCTCCAACTAAGATCGGGGGGCATCAGAGTTGGGCAGACTTAATACTCCCTTCAAACGTGGCTGCCGTAGGACCAAGCAAACATAGTCTCGCAGGCGAAGACTGACCACGAGGTTGAGACAACGGAGTCAGGGTTCCATAGGTTTAGAAAAAATTTGAAAAGTAACTTGCGCCCTAGCTTCAGCTCGGCAGATCCCCAAAAAGGAGCACCACTCCTCATTAAATACAATAGAAACAGAAAGAGGCTATCTCCCAGCGATGCTATATACAAATTCCAGATCCGTATATGTTCCTGTTTCTTAAACAAAGAACACAACATGCAATAGGTCCATTAACTGGTAATGATAATTCCACAGAACTTCCAATGTCACTTTTCTTAGTGACTGACCTGTATTAAATAAGATGCATTCACATAAAGGTTTCTTTCATACTTCATATAGTCGACAGCCCACGGCTTATCTACACCAGGCTTACCTTTAGGATAAGCCCTATATGCGCTGAAAGGTATCTTTTCCAGTCCTTGTTCGTGTCGGGACCGTTGTTACCTCCAATCAAATAGCTCCAAATGACAGCAAATGGTGAAAAAACATATGTCTTTATTCAAAAAACCCACCGATGGTGTGGGAATAAAACCAAAGACAGAATATATAAAAAGCACAAAATGGATAAAATACCACAAGAGGTACCCGAAATAAAAAGTAGTAAGGCCACTTCCAATGGTACCGGTAGGAAGGACTGGGTAAATACTCCCAATTTAAAGGGGTTTAAAGAGAGCAAAAGTTACCCAAAGAGTAATGCCAACCACCGTGAAGAAGTGCAGCCCAGGGTCCTCCTGTGAAACACCAACGCATTTTGGATAAAATCCTTCCTCAGTTCTGTGGAATTATCATTACCAGTTAATGGACGTATTGCATGTTGTGTTCTTTGTTTAAGAAACAGGAACATATACGGATCTGGAATTTTTATATAGCATCGCTAGGGTTCCATAGGGTTTGCTGCTGAACTCGGTTCTAGCCACTGCATTTCGTTCCTGTACTCAGAGCTTGTTCACCCTGTACCTTGAGTACCGAGTACAGTGAATGTAACACCAGATAAGAAATGAAAGAGTGAAAAAGAGGCTCATTAACACGCAATCCATGATTTGCTGACGGTGGCAAACTGTCATTGTTTATTGGAAGAAGTCCTGATTGGCTCAAAAATGGTGTCAATTTAAAATGACATTTCTTGACCAACTGAGTTTGAATCTTTATAGATTAAGGCTTTTAAAAACTGAGAAACAGTGTCTTCTCAGGAGCCAAATTTCCAGTGGTTGTGGCAACCTTCATGGAATGATCGTTATTCTGACAGGTTAGTGCTACTAACAGACGACGACATACATACACTTCCTGCTACAATACTATGAATAGAATTTCTCATGTAGCAAAATCATCCGAAAATCCTGGGGTTCCATAGAGTCCCACATCAGGAACCCTGCCACGCCTCTCCAAGTATTACGTTAATATGCACAATTGTCAAAAAGTGTTATATGACATAGTGATGAATAATTGTAGGAAATTAATGCTGTTTAAATTGTACACAGCTGCTGTATTTTATTGCATTAAATATTATTTGGTAACACGGTTACATCATATTAAATGCCAAAGCATTTTGTTTCTGTTCACAATTTTTATGTATCACTATTATGCATGATAAATCTTCAACACTTTGACTTCTTGATTTTGTATTCTTATGTATGAGTAATAGATTTTTATAGGACTGTGTATTATACACATATATTACACTGTTATGCATCACAATTATAAGTTTTAAGATGTCACAGGATTATTTAACTAAAGTTATGTAACACCTATACTGTATGTTGTTGATTTACGTAATGTTGACACTGTATATAGCATTGTTATGCCTTAGGTTATAGCATTGTTAAGTTTCAGGTTAATACACTGTTATGTGATGAAGCTCTAAAATTATGCAACAGGCCTATAGATTTTTGAAATGTGGCCTTACATTGTATATAATGGTTAGGTATTGTGTTAATGCATACTTTTGGGTTGTATTGTGGTGTCCTCTCCATTTAAAGATTTTCTTTTTTTGACCGCCACTGTTGGCCTGAGATTTTCCTACTGGTACCAGATAAGAAATGAAAGAGTGAAACTGGCTAAATAACACGCAATCCAGGATTTGCTCACTGTGAAAAACTGTCATTGTTTATTTGAAGAAGTCCTGATTGGCTCAAAAATGGTGCCAATTTAAAATTACATTTCTTTACCAACTGAGTTTGATTCTTTATAGATTAAGGCTTTTAAAAAAAACTGAGAAACAGTGTCTTCTAAGGAGCCAAAGTTCCAGCGGTGGTGGCAACCTTCATGGAATGATCGATCTTCAGACAGGTGCTACTAACAGATGACAACAAACAGACACTTCCTGCTACAATACTATGAATAGAATTTCTCATGTAGCAAAATCATCCGAAAATCCTGGGGTTTTATAGCATCCCACATCAGGAACCCTGCCACGCCTCTCCAAGTATTACGTTAATATGCACAATGGTCATAAAGTGTTATATGACAGTGATAAATAATTATAGGAAATTAATACTGTTTCATTTGTACACAGCTGCAGTATTTTATTGCATTATAAGATTATTTGGTAACACAGTTATATCATATTATCTGCCAAAGCATTTTGTACCTTTTTACTGTTTTCATGTGTCACTGTTATGCATGATTATCTTCAACACTTTTACTTCTTGATTTAGTATTCTTATGCATGAGTTATAGATTGTTATAGGACTGTGTATTATACACATATATTACACTGTTATGCATCACAATTATAAGTTTTAAGATACCAAAGGATTATTTAACTAAAGTTATGTAACACTATACAGTATGTTGTTGATGTACATATTGTTGACACTGTATAAAGCATCGTTATGCCTTAGGTTATAGCATTGTTAAGTATCAGGTTAATACACTGTTATTTGATGAAGCTCTAAAATTATGTAACAGGCCTATAGATTTTTGAAATGTTGCCTTACATTGCATATAATGGTTAGGTATTGTGTTAATGCATACTTTTGGGTTGTATTGTAGTATCCTCTCCATTTAAAGATTTTCTTTTATTGACCGCCACTGTTGGCCTGAGATTTTCCTACTGGTACCAGATAAGAAATGAAAGAGTGAAACAAGCTAATTAACACGCAATCCAGGATTTGCTCACTGTGACAAACTGTCATTGTGTATTTGAAGAAGTCCTGATTGGCTCAAAAATGGTGTCAATTTAAAATTAAATTTCTTTACCAACTGAGTTTGATTCTTTATAGATTAAGGCTTTAAAAAAAACTGAGAAACAGTGTCTTCTCAGGAGCCAAAGTTCCATCGGTGGTGGCAAACTTCATGGAATGATCGATCTTTAGGAAGGTAAGTGCTACTGACAGATCACAACAAACAGACACTACCTGCTACAATACTATGAATAGAATTTCTCATGTAGCAAAATCATCCGAAAATCCTGGGGTTTCATAGCATCCCACATCAGGAACCCTGCCACGCCTCTCCAAGTATTACGTTAATATGCACAATGGTCATAAAGTGTTATATGACAGTGATAAATAATTATAGGAAATTAATACTGTTTAAATTGTACACAGCTGCAGTATTTTATTGCATTACAAGATTATTTGGTAACACAGTTATATCATATTATCTGCCAAAGCATTTTGTACCTTTTTACTGTTTTCATGTGTCACTGTTATGCATGATTATCTTCAACACTTTTACGTCTTGATTTAGCATTCTTATGTATGAGTTATAGATTGTTATAGGACTGTGTATTATACACATATATTACACTGTTATGCATCACAATTATTAGTTTTAAGATGCCACAGGATTATTTAACTAAAGTTATATAACAACTATACTGTATGATGTTTATTTATGTATTGTTGACACTGTATTAAGCATTGTTATGTCTTAGGTTATACCATTCTTAAGTAACAGGTTAATACACTGTTATTTGATGAAGCTCTATAATTATGTAACAGGCCTATAGATTGTTGAAATGTGGCCTTATATTGCATATAATGGTTAGGTATTGTGTTAATGCATACTTTTGGGTTGGATTATAGTGTCCTCTCCATTTAAAGATTTTCTCTTTTTGACCGCCACTGTTGGCCTGAGATTTTCCTACTGGTACCAGATAAGAAATGATTGAGTGAAACAGGCTAAATAACAAGCAATCCAGGATTTCCTCACTGTGACAAACTGTCAGTGTTTTTTTGAAG
This sequence comes from Pseudophryne corroboree, assembly GCF_028390025.1. NCBI lineage: Eukaryota > Metazoa > Chordata > Amphibia > Anura > Myobatrachidae > Pseudophryne > Pseudophryne corroboree. The sequence goes on from NC_086447.1 coordinate 677,978,021, forward strand.
AAGTCCTGATTGGCTCAAAAATGGTGCCAATTTAAAATGACATTTCTTGACCAACTGAGTAAGAATCTTTATAGATTAAGGCTTTCAAAAAATGAGAAACAGTGTCTTCTCAGGAGCCAAAGTTCCAGCGGTGGTGGCAACCTTCATGGAATGATCATTCTTTGGACAGGTTAGTGCTACTTACAGAGGACGACAAGCAGACTCTTCCTGCTACACTACTATGAATATAATTTCTCATGCAGCAAAATCATCCTAAAAATCCTGGGGTTCCATAGCATCCCACATCAGGAACCTCTCCAAGTATTACATTAAAATGCACAATGGTCATAAAGTGTTATATTACATAGTGATAAATAATTATAGGAAATTAACACTGTTTAAATTGAACACAGCTTCAGAATTTTATTGCATTATAACATCATTTAGGAATATAGTTTCATCATATTAACTGCCAATGCATTTTATACCTGTTTACAATTTTCATGTATCATTGTTATGCATGATTATCTTCAACACTTATACTTCTTGATTTAGCATTCTTATATATGAGTTATAGATTGTTATAGCACTGTGTATTATACACATATATTACACTGTTATGCATCACAATTATAAGTTTTAAGATGCCACAGGATTATTTAACTAAAGTTATGTAACAACTATACTGTATGATGTTTATTTATGTATTGTTGACACTGTATAAAGCATTGTTATGTCTTAGGTTATACAATTCTTAAGTATAAGGTTTATATACTGTTATTTGATGAAGCTCTAAAATTATGTAACAGGCCTATAGATTGTTGAAATGTGGCCTTATATTGTATATAATGGTTAGGTATTGTGTTAATGCATACTTTTGGGTTGGATTATAGTGTCTCCTCTCTTCACAGGTAAAAACATCATCCTCATGCTTGTATATCTGAGTCTCTCATCTCTCTCTGGCTACACTTTTCACACCCCAAGAAAGTTTGTCTGCAAATGTCTGTGATCCTTCTTCAATGCAAAATCCCCTCTGTTTATTAGCTGAACTTCTGATTGCACACCTCCCCCTTTGCCAGCTGATATAGTTGATGCATTTAAGAGCAATATTATCAAGGCCTGCAGTCAGGACTTGGCCTGCTTGCATTTGTGAAGAATGCATCTGTTAAGAATGTGTTTTAAGAATGGATTTAGAACCGGAACTGAAAACCATCTCTCCTCTCTTCACAGGTAAAAACATCATCCTCATGTTTGTATATCTGAGTCTCTCATCTCTCTCTGGCTACACTTTTCACACCCCAAGAAAGTTTGTCTGCAAATGTCTGTGATCCTTCTTCAATGCAAAATCCCCTCTGTTTATTAGCTGAACTTCTGATTGCACACCTCCCCCGTTGCCAGCTGATATAGTTGGAGCATTTAAGAGCAATATTATCAAGGCCTGCAGTCAGGACTTGGCCTGCTTGCATTTGTGAAGAATGCATCTGTTAAGAATGTGTTTTAAGAATGGAGTTAGACAGGGGGGCATGGCTTGGGAACGGATAGAGAAGGACATACTTTGGGGAAGCTCTTGCTAAAAGCTTCTATTTTGGCCAACGGAGCAACTTTGGGATAGCCCAGCAGCGCTCTCCCCCCTCTACATTCCCCTACCCTCAGTGTGTGGTCGGTTCGCTGAGCCGGCGAGCAGTCTCTCTGCTCGTGCAGGTTGCGGCCTACCACCTACAGGAACCCGGGACCTCGGGTGATGGTGGAGCCTGGGCGGAAGTTCACCGCGACGCTGAGACCTTCCTGCGCCCGCCGGACGGAGACCTGGGACCTGCCTAACCCACGGAGCGGCTGATCGGGGAACCGGGAGCCGGAGCTGATGACCGGCTTGTGCTCTGAGACCGCTGCCGAAGACGGAATATAGTGTGTGTCTCGGGCCGCGGTGCCCGCGGGCACGTGCTTCCCCGCGGTGAGACACGCTTTGATCGCTGCACACCTGACACTGTGCCTGACGGACCGGCTTGCCTCCTGAACACCCTCACTACACGGAGCAGCAGCTAGAGAGACTGGAGGTCGGCTGGGGGTTGCACGGCACCGGGTGCAGCTGAATATAAGGCACCTTGCTGGACGACCCCTAACATCTGCCCTGCAGAAGAGGCTCGTTTTATGGGCAGTGGGGCACTGTGGGGCTGAATTTGGCCAAGGAGGGGGATCCCCTGAGATATTGCTACAGACCTTACGGCTGAAACTTCTCTCACCCCCCCCTGCCCCTTCTGCCTATATTCTCTACCTCCCGATCCCCACCTGACATCCTCTGTGACTCACAAGCTAAATACACAGGACAGGGAGAAATTGAGAACGCGCAATACCTGAATTTACACTGCCGCAGTGCCCGCTGCATTTCAAGTTACGCAGAATTCTATTCGCCAAGCACTTTCTCTCTATATTTAAAACTATTTCAACTGTCGGTGCTCTGGTAGTGGCGTGTCCAGACCGGAAATCCCCTCCTGAGGTGCCTCTCATTGCAGCTCTGTAATCCGCCATCCCGTTCTCTCTGTGTTCCTAATTATGGACAAATTCATGTCTAAAACACTACGTAATCCACGGGGCGCCCAGACGGGTAAAGACAAAAATTGTGAAAGCTCCATTAACAGTGCTCCTGTCTCCCCGACCTATAGCCAGGGCTCTAGCCCTAGTGGAAACCCACAACCCACACCAACTATGGAATCATCTAAATCCTTCTCCACAAATGAGATCACAAATATACTCTCATCTCTACTGGATCAAAAGCTGGCGCCCTTGAAGGACTCTTTAGACTCGACACTCACGCAACTTACGGCGCATGACCAGCGTATATCCGAGGCTGAACAAAGAATTTCTGATCTAGAAGACGACCTATCTACAGCCAGGTCATCCCGGGCGGAGCATGACAAGCTACTGGTGTCCCTACAAGACAAACTAGAAGATTTGGAAAATCGGAATAGAAGAAATAATATACGTCTTGTGGGTCTACCAGAATCTATGAAAACATCCGACCTTATGAAACTGGTCTCCCAATGGTTGCCAAGAGAACTGGGTTACGTCTCGAACACAAATTCCGTTCTGGTCGAACGTGTCCATCGGATTGGTCCTGATCGTCAGTCCAGTAGAGATAGACCCAGACTGGTCATCATGAGAATTCTCAATTACGCCGATAAAGTTCGTATGATGGAAGCCTATCGGAAATGTTCTGATCTTTGGTACCAAGAATCCAAGATATTACTGTTTCAGGACTTTTCCTATCTAGTTGCTGCAAAACGACGCGAGTTTTCACCTATTTGCAAACGTCTCTTTGACCTTGGTCATCGCTTTGCATTGCTATATCCGGCTAAGCTGAGAATCACCCATGCTGGTAAATCCTACCTCTTTAAAAACTCCACAGGAGGCCAGTAACTTTGTGAACTCGTTGGACACGACGCTGCTTTCTGGTGTGGATGACGCTGATTGAATCTTCTGTTCTTTTCCAGTTGGTTAATTGTCACCTATGGCTTGTCCTTTCGGGACACAGATGAATAATACCTTGCGGTGTAGTATATTGATTTCCCTCTATTGCAGTACTGTGATGAAAGTTTTATTGTTGCAGCTGGAACTTAATATCAGTTGCTTTGCAATACCTATGTATTTGTTGTAATCTTATGCCCTTCCCTCTATGTCTCCTTTCCTATCTGCTACCTTCTCTTTTACTTCTGGCTACTTTCTCTCCCCCTCTCCCACTTATCTCATCTTTTGTTATGCTATTCTAGATTATGGTGCCTTCGGATTCTCTGTTTGAGGATGTCCTCCTCCTATGTGTTAATGCTTTCCTTTTGGATGCTAACAATATTACAAAGGGCACTCACATGGGTTCTTAAAATGTTGAAATTGTTTTGCAACTTGGTTTATAACTTGATTGTTACACACACACATTCTTTGCGGACTGTGATAGGTATGTACTTATTTCTTTGTCTTAGTTGTTTTACATCTTTGATCCGCTACGACCCGCTCGCTGGGACGGGTTGGGATCTACCATTACGACATACTGTACTCAGATATTGGCCTAGGGTTGGAATCGGCTAAATGCCGCTAACACGTGACTCTGACTCTTCCACGATAATACAATCACGATTTAGATTGGTTTCTTGGAATGTTGAGGGACTCTATACCCCTATTAAGCGGAAAAAGGTCCTTGCCTACTTAAAACGGTTAAAACCAGATATAGTGTTATTACAGGAAACTCATTGGAAGATTACGGACCCCAATGTACTAAGGGATACGTGGGTGGGAGACTATAAGACAGCCTCTTTCACATCTAAACGCAGAGGCGTCCTGACCATTTTCAATAAATCACTTCCTGTTACTATTTTGGATAATTTGACTGATCTAGAGGGTAGATATCTCTTTTTGAAAATTAAAATTTTAAATACACTATATACGGTGGCCAATATCTATGCCCCCAATGGCCCTAACGCATCCTTCTTCTCTGATATATACACAAAACTTCAGGGTTGGGCGGAGGGTGAAATTATTATGGGTGGAGACTTTAATTGTGTGCAGTCAATTAATCTAGACAGGACAACAATGCCTGGTACGTCTACGGTAGCCAGCCCACCTTCACTAACATTACTTACCTCATCCTTACGACTCTCTGACCCGTGGAGACTACACAACCCTGACGCTCGTGAATACACCTTCTACTCTCACCCGCACCACTCCTCCTCTAGATTAGATTTCTGGCTGGTTACCGACTCCCTTTTACACCACATTGTGGACGCTAAAATAGAACCCATCTCACTCTCAGATCACGCACCAATTTGGATCTCGGTTGTCCTAGACACCCCTTTGCCTAGGTCCTATAACTGGCGTTTCCCTGCTTATTTGGAGCATTCCCCGGATTTCAGTCAATTTCTTACCCAAGCCTTCCTTAATTCTGTAAATGATAATGAAGTTCATGTGAATGACATCAATTTGTTTTGGCCGGCTTCTAAACCAGTGGTCCATGGACAGATCTTGGAATATGTTTCCAGAAAACGTAGGCATTTGAACGCCCAGTTGCACGATCTGAGCAAAACTTTGACGGCAGCATATGACGCTATGGTATTATCTGATTCCCCAGACAATAGACGGGCTTATACTGACGCTAAACACCTTTATGATGCATTGTGCACTGAACGAGCTAGCTTTTCCCATGATGTCCAGAGAAAAATTTTTTTCGTAGTGGTAACAAGGCAGGCAAATTGCTGGCTAACTTACTGAGATCGTCTACGACCACTTCTCGCATACCTCACTTACACACAGACTCAGCCCCCCCGACTACAGACACACAGGCCATTTCCGACATCTTCTTACAATATTATAAAGATTTGTATACAGCACCTCTAGATAACCCCACTGAGGGTATGGTATTTTTGGAAAAGGCGGGCTTGCCCACGTTCAGGGAGGGGGAACGGACGTCTTTGACGGACCCAGTAACAGAATTAGAATTATTAAATTTGATCAAATCACTCCACAATGGGAAAACGCCGGGCCCAGATGGGTTTGGGGCGGAATACTATAAAATGCTTGCTCCTCAACTACTGCCTTATTTGTTGACATTGTTTAATTCATTATTACAAGGTTCACCTCTCCCTCCGGGCTTCACCGCAGCCAGAATAGTGGTTTTTCCAAAGCCAGGTAAAGGCCCTCCGTATGTTCAGTCTTACAGACCTATATCCCTTCTAAATCAAGATCTGAAAATATTTACCAAATTAATGGCCGCTCGCCTCCAATTAATATTGCAACGTATTTTGCATCCTGCCCAAACTGGGTTTGTAAGGACTAGATCATCAGTCCATAATGTCCGTACCCTGATCACGGCAATACATAGTGTAGAAGACATAGCCTCATCCAAGGCGCTAGTGGTCAGCTGTGACGCTGACAAAGCATTTGACCGGGTATCATGGGCACACTTATTTAGAATCCTCCATTTACAGCAATTTGGAGAGGAGTTTATTAAAGTCTTTTGTATGCTTTACACTGATCCACAGGCATACCTCACTATTAATCGACTGAACACAGGCACTTTCTCTTTACATAGGGGCACGCGCCAGGGATGCCCCATCTCTCCCCTACTTTTTAATTTGGCCCTGGACCCATTAATACGCACCTGCATACAGGAAGTCACTTGGGAAGGGATAAAAATTGTCTCACAATCAGTGAAGGTGTTTGCTTTTGCTGACGATCTCTTACTATATTTTGATGACCCAGTAAAGGCGTTTCCCTCCTTGTTGACCTTGCTCGATGATTTCCACATAATCTCGGGCTTTTTAATCAACTTTGATAAAACTGAGGCATTGGCTTTGGGTCCAAGGGCTACACGAAATTGGGGGTCAGAGTTTCCTTTCAAATGGGCCACAGGCTATATCACCTACTTAGGTTTACGTTTCTCACCCAAAACAGCTGATTTGTACGTGCTAAATTTATCACGCTCTATTTCTAAAATGATGGATGACTTTGCGCGTTGGCAAAGCCTACCTATTTCATATTTAGGTAGATGCCATTTATACAAAATGATTTCCTTCCCCCGCCTATTATACCCGATTCAGATGCTTCCGCTTCTCCTGACTAAACGTGATATTCAAACAATTAACAAATCCCTTACTTCTTTTATTTGGGAGAATAAGCGCCCACGCATAGCTCTTTTTAAATTAAAACAACCGACTAAGTTAGGAGGAGAAAACTTATCATGCCCAGAAGACTACTCTTTGGCTGCTAATTATAGAAATGCCATTGACTGGATTGGGGACTCTACTAACTATGTTAACACGTCATTAGAACAATCTATGATACCTTGCGGTAATTTGCCCTCCATACTACATATTTCTAACTTCCCAGCATTGACATCTCTGCGCACAAACCCACTACTATTCTCTCCATGCAAAGCATGGACTCAACTACGAAAACGTTTGGGGCTTACACTGACCTGCTCTTTAGTCCAACCACTCTTACATAATCCAGATTTTCAAGGCGGGGAGACAGATGCAATCTTCAGGAATTGGAACTCTCACGGCTTACGCTTGGTGTATCAATTATTGAATGTCACCTGTACTGAAATACTCACCCTGTCCCAATTGAAACTCAAATTTCCGAACCTCCATATACCCCTCTTCGCATACTTCCAAGTCTGCAGTTTTACATCACGACTGATTACACGCCTAAAACCGGCAGATTACACCTTTCCCTTAGATGCTCAAATGTGCCTGACTCCTCACTCCCCGTATTCCACGTCTTTTATCTATTCATACACCAGACGCAAGATAGATCTGACACGCCAAACTACTGGTTTAGCTAGATGGGCGGATACTCTGCCGGGAATTGATCTGCAAACTGTAATACACTGGCACCTATTACTTAACAAGCACTTAGTGTCTTCATCCTATGCAGAAATGCATTTAAAAATCTTACATAGGGCATACTACACTCCTCGTATTAGATATCTCACGGGAATCTCTGACAACTCCCAATGTTTCAAATGCTCTTCACCTGATGCCGATATTATCCACTGCCTCTGGTCATGCCCTGTAATACAAATATTCTGGACAGAGGTTTGCAATTACATTACAGTGACTTTGAATATTCCTTTCACTGCCACTTTATCCTGGGCTTTCTGGAATAGATATGATTCTGATTGCTTCTCATTATCTCCAGGCAATTGTTATTAGCGCGAATTGCGGCAGCTACGAAGAAGACCATACTCTCTCAGTGGATACATAAAACTCCTATACCCATGTCTCTGTTGCTCCCTAGATTGACATATCTTTACCAAATGGATTGGATTGAATGTTCTCTTAGAGCAGAATCCAACTCCTCTAAATTCTTTGCAATATGGTTGCCCTACATTGTAACCCTATCATTATCTGTCCGTGATAGTATATGCAAAGTGGTTAGACATACTACTTGGTATAATACTGAAATACTCACGAGAGGCTCACCCCCCTTTTAGCATTAACCTTAAACTTCCATATACTCATGACTTCCCTCTTTGGCTTATAGCTGCTCCAAAGAAGGGATCGATCCCCATTCACCGACTTGAGACCCTCCTCTTACTATGCTGACCTATGTGCTACGTGATGAGCAAATGTCAAAATGTACATTCCTATATTTCTTGATACTAATACTGTCCTTATGTTTTTCTAATTTTGTAGTTTTACAACTATTGTGTTGATATGTGTGTTCTAACTTTCTTGCTTAATAAAAACATATAAAAAAAAAAAGAATGGAGTTAGAACCGGAACTGAAAACCATCTCTCCTCTCTTCACAGGTAAAAACATCATCCTCATGCTTGTATATCTGAGTCTCTCATCTCTCTCTGGCTAGACTTTTCACACCCCAAGAAAGTTTGTCTGCAAATGTCTGTGATCCTTCTTCAATGCAAAATCCCCTCTGTTAATTAGCTGAACTTCTGATTGCACACCTCCCCCTTTGCCAGCTGATATAGTTGGAGCATTTAAGAGCAATATTATCAAGGCCTGCAGTCAGGACTTGGCCTGCTTGCATTTGTGAAGAATGCATCTGTTAAGAATGTGTTTTAAGAATGGAGTTAGAACCGGAGTTTGAACTGGATTTGGACTACGCTAAAATCTCTAAACTAGTTCCCCAAACACTGCAACTCAGGACCATCATGTGGTCTCTTCTCACCTCTGCCATGAATAACACCAGGACCAATGCCTACTACTCCTCTGTCCAAGAACATCGTGACTGCCCCTGGGACTACCCCTCAAGCTGAGCAGGGAACTGAGGGACATGCGCACCAGGACCAGACTTTGCTGGGTCAGTTCCATTGGACATTAGTGTGCTCCCCACATTCTCACACCCACCCGCACTGCTCTCATGAGACCAGGTCATTTATCATTTTCACAAAATAATGTTACTACAGTTTTCCTGCAAATGTGTTTTTATTCTCTTCTCTTTCTTCTTACAGGGTACTTCCACCCCACTGTGTGCTATTCCTGTAATGTGTACCTCCATTGGTTGCACACCCTGCCAGCAGTAACCTACGCAGTGCGCCCCACATGGCTGCCTCGGATGGTTCCTCCGTGGGCAGGGTGTGCTTCATTTGGATCTTTCCATGCAGGGCATAGCATACTCCTACACACGTGCCAGTTTTCCCATACATGCATTTGGCCCTTGTATGGCTCATCTCCCACTGTGTAACCTTCCTAGTGCGCCCAACATGGCTGCCTTATCTGGTGCGCTTGTGGATGGGATGAAAAATACATGGACCTGATGGTTTTAGTGGAACCCTACTCTGAACTTAAGGACTCTGCAATCTCCCCGTTTTGTGTTTTCTTCTAGGGGTGGACTATTCCACCCTGGGTAATCCTACGCAGTGCGCCTAAGATGGCTGCCGCACCTGGTACCTTGTGAGGGTGGAATACACAACCCCTGGAGGTTATTGCCCAAAATGCCTACACCAATCATGCATTATTCTTTCTGTCTTTATTGTCTGTGTGGTTTATCTTTTGATGTAATACTTAAATCTTCTGTATTATGTGCATTCTTTGAGTTCTAGTTGGCGCCGGGGATGGCTGCCTCGGTGCTGCTCAGCCAAGCAGCCTTTGTTTTTAGTCTTACATGTATAATATGTCGAGTCTATTGTACAGTTGCAATGTGCAGTATGAACTCATATGTGTAATGTTTGTAATGTATGCTATATTTTTCCCCCTTCTTATGCTATGTAATCCCCCTTCATGTTGCTGCTTGGCGATGCATTGTACCACAAAGAATTCCTAGTGTACGTGAGTACACCTGGCCAATAAAGCTGATTCTGATTCTGATTCTGATATTAAAGATTTTCTGTTTTTAAACGCCACTGTTGGCCTGAGCTTTTCCTACTGGTACCAGATAAGAAATGAAAGAGTGAAACAGGCTAAATAACACGCAATCCAGGATTCGCTCACTGTGACAAACTGTCATTGTTTATTTGAAGAAGTCCTGATTGGCTCAAAAATGGTGTCAATTTAAAATGACATTTCTTGACCAACTGAGTTTGATTCTTTATATATTAAGGCTTTAAAAAAACTGAGAAACAGTGTCTTCTCAGGAGCCAAAGTTCCAGCGGTGGTGGCAAACTTCATGGAATGATCGATCTTCGGACAGGTAAGTGCTACTAACAGATCACAACAAGCAGACACTTCCTGCTACAATACTATGAATAGAATTTTTCATGTATCAAAATCATCCGAAAATCCTGGAGTTTCATAGCATCCCACATCAGGAACCCTGCCACGCCTCTCCAAGTATTACGTTAATATGCACAATACTCATAAAGTGTTATATGACAGTGATAAATAATTATAGGAAATTAATACTGTTTAAATTGTACACAGCTGCAGTATTTTATTGCATTATAAGATTATATGGTAACACAGTAATATCATATTATCTGCCAAAGCATTTTGTACCTTTTTACTGTTTTCATGTGTCACTGTTATGCATGATTATCTTCAACACTTTTACTTCTTGATTTAGCATTCTTATGTATAAGTTATAGATTGTTATAAAACTGTGTATTATACACATATATTACACTGTTATGCATCACAATTATAAGTTTTAAGATGCCACAGGATTATTTAACTAAAGTTATGTAACACCTAAACTGAATGATGTTTATTTATGTATTGTTGACACTGTATAAAGCATTGTTATGTCTTAGGTTATACCATTCTTAAGTAACAGGTTAATACACTGTTATTTGATGAAGCTCTATAATTATGTAACAGGCCTATAGATTGTTGAAATGTGGCCTTATATTGTATATAATGGTTAGGTATTGTGTTAATGCATACTTTTGGGTTGGATTATAGTGTCTCCTCTCTTCACAGGTAAAAACATAATCCCCATGCTTGTATATCTGAGTCTCTCATCTCTCTCTGGCTACACTTTTCACACCCCAAGAAAGTTTGTCTGCAAATGTCTGTGATCCTTCTTCAATGCAAAACTCCCTCTGTTAATTAGCTGAACTTCTGATTGCACACCTCCCCCTTTGCCAGCTGATATAGTTGGAGCATTTAAGAGCAATATTATCAAGGCCTGCAGTCAGGACTTGGCCTGCTTGCATTTGTGAGGAATGCATCTGTTAAGAATGTGTTTTAAGAATGGAGTTGGAACCTTAACTGAAAACCATCTCTCCTCTCTTCACAGGTAAAAACATCATCCTCATGCTTGCATATCTGAGTCTCTCATCTCTCTCTGGCTACACTTTTCACACCCCAAGAAAGTTTGTCTGCAAATGTATGTGATCCTTCTTCAATGCAAAATCCCCTCTGTTAATTAGCTGAACTTCTGATTGCACATCTCCCCCTTTTCCAGCTGATATAGTTGGAGCATTTAAGAGCAATATTATCAAGGCCTGCAGTCAGGACTTGGCCTGCTTGCATTTGTGAAGAATGAATCTGTTAAGAATGTGTTTTAAGAATGGAGTTAGAACCAGAGTTTGAACTGGATTTGGACTACGCTAAAATCTCTAAACTAGTTCCCCAAACACTGCAACTCAAGGACATCATGTGGTCTCTCCTCACCTCTGCCATGAATAACACCAGGACCAATGCCTACTACTCCTCTGTCCAAAAACATCGTGACTGCCCCTGGGACTACCCCTCAAGCTAAGCAGGGAATTGAGGGACATGCGCACCTGGACCAGACTTTGCTGGGTCAGTTCCATTGGACATTAGTGTGCTCCCCACATTCTCACACCCACCCGCACAGCTCTCATAAGACCAGGTCATTTATCATTTTCACAAAATAATGTTACTACAGTTTTCCTGCAAGTGTGTTTTTTTTCTCTTCTATTTCTTCTTACAGGGTACTTCCACCCCACTGTGTGCTATTCCTGTAATGTGTACCTCCATTGGTTGCACACCCTGCCAGCAGTAACCTACGCAGTGCGCCCCACATGGCTGCCTCGGATGGTTCCTCCGTGGGCAGGGTGTGCTTCATTTGGATCTTTCCATGCAGGGCATAGCATACTCCTACACACGTGCCAGTTTTCCCATACATGCATTTGGCCCTTGTATGGCTCATCTCCCACTGTGTAACCTTCCTAGTGCGCCCAACATGGCTGCCTTATCTGGTGCGCTTGTGGATGGGATGAAAAATACATGGACCTGATGGTTTTAGTGGAACCCTACTCTGAACTTAAGGACTCTGCAATCTCCCCGATTTGTGTTTTCTTCTAGGGGTGGACTATTCCACCCTGGGTAATCCTACGCAGTGCGCCTAAGATGGCTGCCGCATCTGGCACCTTGTGAAGGTGGAATACACAACCCCTGGAGGTTATTGCCCAAAATGCCTACACCAATCATGCATTATTCTTTCTGTCTTTATTGTCTGTGTGGTTTATCTTTTGATGTAATACTTAAATCTTCTGTATTATGTGCATTGTTTGAGTTCTAGTTGGCGCCGCGGATGGCTGCCTCGGTGCTGCTCTGCCAAGCAGCCTTTGTTTTTAGTCTTACATGTATAATATGTCGAGTCTATTGTACAGTTGCAATGTGCAGTATGAACTCATATGTGTAATGTTTGTAATGTATGCTATATTTTTCCCCCTTCTTATGCTATGTATTCCCCCTTCATGTTGCTGCTTGGCGATGCATTGTACCACAAAGAATTCCTAGTGTACGTGAGTACACCTGGCCAATAAAGCTGATTCTGATTCTGATTTTAAAGATTTTCTGTTTTTGACGGCCACTCTTGGTCTGAGCTTTTCCTACTGGTACCAGATAAGAAATGATTGAGTGAAACAGGCTAAATAACACGCAATCCAGGATTTGCTCACTGTGACAAACTGTCATTGTTTATTTGAAGAAGTCCTCCTGATTGGCTCAAAAATGGTGTCTATTTAAAATGACATTTCTTGACCAACTGAGTTTGAATCTTTATAGATTAAGGCTTTTAAAAACTGAGAAACAGTGTCTTCTCAGGAGCCAACGTTCCAGTGGTTGTGGCAACCTTCATGGAATGATCGTTATTCGGACAGGTTAGTGCTACTAACAGACGACGACATACAGACACTTCGGGGTATATTTACTAAGGTCCCGATTTTGACCGAGATGCCGTTTTTTCATCAAAGTGTCATCTCGGTAATTTACTAAGCAGTAATCACGGCAGTGATGAGGGCATTCGTAATTTTATGGAAGTCCAACAAAAAAAATACAAATGAATACACCATCGGTCAAAACGCGGCTGTTTAAGTATGAATCTCGGTAATTTACTAAGAAGTGCAAAGCAAAAAAAAAACAAACACTGCCGTGAAAAATTACAACTCGTAAAAAAGTGCTAAAAATAAACAGACCTGCAAGTTGCAGTTTTACACTTTCGATGTCATTCGTGATTATTCTCCCACCAAATCGGGAGAATTACGAATGTTAGTAAATATACCCCTTCCTGCTACAATACTATGAATAGAATTTCTCATGCAGCAAAATCATCCTAAAAATCCTGGGGTTCCATAGTGTCCCACATCAGGAACCCTGCCACGCCTCTCCAAGTATTACGTTAATATGCACAATTGTCAAAAAGTGTTATATGACATAGTGATAAATAATTGTAGGAAATTAATACTGTTTAAATTGTACACAGCTGCTATATTTTATTGCATTAAAGATTATTTGGTAACACGGTTACATCATATTAAATGCCAAAGCATTTTGTTTCTGTTTACAATTTTCATGTATCACTGTTATGCATGATAAATCTTCAACACTTTGACTTCTTGATTTTGCATTCTTATGTATGAGTAATAGATTTTTATAGGACTGTGTATTATACACATATATTACACTGTTATGCATCACAATTATAAGTTTTAAGATGTCACAGGATTATTTAACTAAAGTTATGTAACACCTATACTGTATGATGTTTATTTACGTAATGTTGACACTGTATAAAGCATTGTTATGTCTTAGGTTATAGCATTGTTAAGTTTCAGGTTAATACACTGTTATTTGATGAAGCTCTAAAATTATGTAACAGGCCTATAGATTGTTGAAATGTGGCCTTACATTGCATATAATGGTTAGGTATTGTGTTAATGCATACTTTTGGGTTGTATTGTGGTGTCCACTCCATTTAAAGATTTTCTTTTTTTGACCGCCACTGTTGGCCTGAGCTTTTCCTACTGGTACCAGATAAGAACTAAAAGAGTGAAACAGGCTAAATAACACGCAATCCAGGATTCACTCACTGTGACAAACTGTCATTGTTTATTTGAAGAAGTCCTGATTGGCTCAAAAATGGTGTCAATTTAAAATTACATTTCTTTACCAACCGAGTTTGATTCTTTATAGATTAAGGCTTTAAAAAAACTGAGAAACAGTGTCTTCTCTGGAGCCAAAGTTCCAGCGGTGGTGGCAAACTTCATGGAATGATCGTTCTTCGGACAGGTAAGTGCTACTGACAGATCACAACAAACAGACATTTCCTGCTACAATATTATGAATAGAATTTTTCATGTATCAAAATCATCCGAAAATCCTGGAGTTTCATAGCGTCCCACATCAGGAACCCTGCCAGACCTCTCCAAGTATTACGTTAATATGCACGATGGTCATAAAGTGTTATATGACAGTGATAAATAATTATAGGAAATTAATACTGTTTAAATTGTACACAGCTGCAGTATTTTATTGCATTATAAGATTATTTGGTAACACAGTTATATCATATTATCTGCCAAAGCATTTTGAGCCTTTGTACTGTTTTCATGTATCACTATTATGCATGATTATCTTCAACACTTTTACTTCTTGATTTAGAATTCTTATGTATGAGTTATAGATTGTTATAGGACTGTGTATTATACACATATATTACACTGTTATGCATCACAATTATTAGTTTTAAGATACCAAAGGATTATGTAACTAAAGTTATGTAACACCTATACTGTATGTTGTTGATGAACATATTGTTGACACTGTATAAAGCATTGTTATGCCTTAGGTTATAGCATTGTTAAGTATCAGGTTAATACACTGTTATTTGATGAAGCTCTAAAATTATGTAAAAGACCTATAGATTTTTGAAATGTGGCCTTACATTGCCTATAATGGTTAGGTATTGTGTTAATGCATACTTTTGGGTTGTATTGTGGTGTCCACTCCATTTAAAGATTTTCTTTTTTTGACCGCCACTGTTGGCCTGAAATTTTCCTACTGGTACCAGATAAGAAATGAAAGAGTGAAGCAGGCTAAATAACACGCAATCCAGGATTTGCTCACTGTGACAAACTGTCATTGTTTATTTGAAGAAGTCCTGATTGGCTCAAAAATGGTGCCAATTTAAAATTACATTTCTTTACCAACTGAGTTGATTCTTTATAGATTAAGGCTTTAAAAAAAACTGAGAAACAGTGTCTTCTAAGGAGCCAAAGTTCCAGCGGTGGTGGCAACCTTCATGGAATGATCGATCTTCAGACAGGTGCTACTAACAGATGACAACAAACAGACACTTCCTGCTACAATACTATGAATAGAATTTCTCATGTAGCAAAATCATCCTAAAAATCCTGGGGTTTCATAGCGTCCCACATCAGGAACCCTGCCACGCCTCTCCAAGTATTACGTTAATATGCACAATGGTCATAAAGTGTTATATAACAGTGATAAATAATTATAGGAAATTAATACTGTTTAAATTGTACACAGCTGCAGTATTTTATTGCATTATAAGATTATTTGGTAACACAGTTATATCATATTATCTGCCAAAGCATTTTGTACATTTTTACTGTTTTCATGTGTCACTGTTATGCATGATTATCTTCAACACTGTTACTTCTTGATTTAGCATTCTTATGTATGAGTTATAGATTGTTATAGGACTGTGTATTATACACATATATTACACTGTTATGCATCACAATTATAAGTTTTAAGATGCCACAGGATTATTTAACTAAAGTTATGTAACACCTATACTGTATGATTTTTATTCATGTATTCATGTGACTGAAGCACATTTTATGATTGGAACTTTTTAGTATTAAAAAATTGTATTTTATATATCCTTGTGGATCACATTTATTATTGATTCAAAATTTACGGATCTATACTGTACCCAGTGAAGGGATTTGCATGATAGTATTACACTAGATTGTGTTTTATTTTCTCTTACATGGGTGGTTGTTGGACCATTGGAATAATATTATCCAAATAGTACTCGTAATACAATCTAACGAGGAGAAGGTTGGACCTGTGAAAGAAAGGAAAAAAATACCGACCTCCTAAGATAAGTAGAGGTTCATTTCCTTTCTTTGTATATCTGTTTATCAGGAGAGCGCAGTAGATAGGAGATCCAAATTCTTTTTTGTACCTAGACAACTTGATTGGGGTGAGGGTAACACCCCCTTTTTGGATTTCCATTCCCCTGCTGCTTAGAAAGCGCATTTTTATACAGGTGTATTTCTGATTCCTTGTACATTAAAATGCACAATGGTCATAAAGTGTTATATTACATAGTGATAAATAATTATAGGAAATTAACACTGTTTAAATAGAACACAGCTTCAGAATTTTATTGCATTATAACATCATTTAGAAATATAGTTACACCATATTTACTGCCAATGCATTTTATACCTGTTTACAATTTTCATGTATCATTGTTATGCATGATTATCTTCAACACTTTTACTTCTTGATTTAGCATTCTTATCTATTGTCACACACCAGAGGCGGCATTCGCCGCGCTTACCCCTGCGTGTCTGCTGGTCGGTGTTGCGGCCTCTGCCTTCGGTGGGCCACGGGCTCCGGCGTCTGGTTGGCGTGGCTACCGGCGGTTCTCCGGGGCATGGGCGCCGCCATGACACCCGGCATCACGTGAACGGGGGGCAGGTGACGTCATCAGACTGCTCCGCCAATCCAGCGCTGGCGGGAGATTTAAAATCAGACACCGGACAGAGCTTCAGTGCCTGAGTATCGTCTTTCCCTGACGTCGATGCCAGTGCTCTTGTTCCCGGCAAGGATCTCTGCAGTTGTACTCCAGTGTCTCCGGCATTTCCAGCTGCCAGTTCGCTAGACCGGCTCCAGTGTATTTAGCAGCCGCTAATCCCTCTGCGTACCAGTCATCCGTGTTCCAAGTAATCAGCGTCTCAAGTCTCCGTTCTCAAGTTCCACAAATCCAACAGCGTCTCAGCCTCCGTTCTCAAGTTCCACAAATCCAACAGCGTCTCAGCCTCCGTTCTCAAGTTCTACAAATCCACAGCATCTAAAACCCCTGCACTTCAATTCCTCACATCATCAGCGTCTCAGTCTCCGTTCTCAAGCCCTACAAATCCACAGCGTCTAAAACCCCTGCACTTCAATTCCTCACATCATCAGCGTCTCAGTCTCCATTTTCAAGTTCTACAAATCCACAGCGTCTAAAACCCCTGCACTTCAATTCCTCACATCATCAGCGTCTCAATCTCCGTTCTCAAGTTCTATAAATCCACAGCGTCAGAAACCCCTGCACTTCAGTTTCTCACGTCATCAGCATCTCAGTCTCCGTTCTCAAGCTCTACAAATTCACAGCGTCAAAAACCCCTGCACTTCAGTCTCTCACGTCATCAGTGTCTCTGTCATCACTCACAAGTTCTTTAACCATCAGTGCTAATAATCATCATTCATAAGCTCCATAAGTTATCAGTGACTTACAAACATCACCCGCAGTTTCTTCTACTACCAGCATCCCCAATACTGCTCACTAAACCCTTCAGTGGGTCTGGACATTTCCTCATTTACTCCTTTTTGGCATTTGACTTTAAGTTGTTTTCCTTTGCAATAAAGCTCTTTAATATTTCATCAAAATCCACTGTCAGCGTCCTGTATGAGGAAGTCCTATATCAGGCCTTCCCTTTTCCAGCTCAGTTGTGGTTCCTCTTCCCAACCATCGGAAGAATCCCCGAGTTCACTACACCCTCAGTCTAAGCCAGTGACATCTATGAGTTATAGATTGTTATAGGACTGTGTATTATACACATATATTACACTGTTATGCATCACAATTATAAGTTTTAAGATGCCACAGGATTATTTAACTAAAGTTATGTAACACCTATACTGTATGATGTTTATTTATGTATTGTTGACACTGTATAAAGCATTGTTATGTCTTAGGTTATACAATTCTTAAGTATCAGGTTAATATACTGTTATTTGCTGAAGTTCTAAAATTATGTAACAGGCCTATAGATTGTTGAGATGTGGCCTTATATTGTATATAATGGTTAGGTTTTGTGTTAATGCATACTTTTGGGTTGGATTATTGTGTCTCCTCTCTTCACAGGTAAAAACATCATCCCCATGCTTGTATATCTGAGTCTCTCATCTCTCTCTGGCTACACTTTTCACACCCCAAGAAAGTTTGTCTGCAAATGTCTGTGATCCTTCTTCAATGCAAAATCCCCTCTGTTAATTAGCTGAACTTCTGATTGCACACCTCCCCCTTTGCCAGCTGATATAGTTGGAGCATTTAAGAGCAATATTATCAAGGCCTGCAGTCAGGACTTGGCCTGCTTGCATTTGTGAAGAATGAATCTGTTAAGAATGTGTTTTAAGAATGGAGTTAGAACCAGAGTTTGAACTGGATTTGGACTACGCTAAAATCTCTAAACTAGTTCCCCAAACACTGCAACTCAGGGCCATCATGTGGTCTCTCCTCACCTCTGCCATGAATAACACCAGGACCAATGCCTACTACTCCTCTGTCCAAGAACATCGTGACTGCCCCTGGGACTACCCCTCAAGCTGAGCAGGGAACTGAGGGACATGCGCACCAGGACCAGACTTTGCTGGGTCAGTTCCATTGGACATTAGTGTTCTCCCCACATTCTCACACCCACCCGCACTGCTCTCATGAGACCAGGTCATTTATCATTTTCACAAAATAATTTTACTACAGTTTTCCTGCAAGTGTGTTTTTTTTCTCTTCTCTTTCATCTTACAGGGTACTTCCACCCCACTGTGTGCTATTCCTGTAATGTGTTCCTCCATTGGTTGCACACCCTGCCAGCAGTAACCTACGCAGTGCGCCCCACATGGCTGCCTCGGATGGTTCCTCCGTGGGCAGGGTGTGCTTCATTTGGATCTTTCCATGCAGGGCATAGCATACTCCTACACACGTGCCAGTTTTCCCATACATGCATTTGGCCCTTGTATGGCTCATCTCCCACTGTGTAATCTTCCTAGTGCGCCCAACATGGCTGCCTTATCTGGTGCTCTTGTGGATGGGATGAAAAATACATGGACCTGATGGTTTTAGTGAACCCTACTCTGAACTTAAGGACTCTGCAATCTCCCCGTTTTGTGTTTTCTTCTAGGAGTGGACTATTCCACCCTGGGTAATCCTACGCAGTGTGCCTAAGATTGCTGCCGCACCTGGCACCTTGTGAGGGTGGAATACACAACCCCTGGAGGTTATTGCCCAAAATGCCTACACCAATCATGCATTATTCTTTCTGTCTTTATTGTCTGTATGGTTTATCTTTTGATGTAATACTTAAATCTTCTGTATTATGTGCATTGTTTGAGTTCTAGTTGACGCCGCGGATGGCTGCCTCGGTGCTGCTCTGCCAAGCAGCCTTTGTTTTTAGTCTTACATGTATAATATGTTGAGTCTATTGTACAGTTGCAATGTGCAGTATGAACTCATATGTGTAATGTTTGTAATGTATACTATATTTTTCCCCCTTCTTATGCTATGTATTCCCCCTTTATGTTGCTGCTTGGCGATGCATTGTACCACAAAGAATTCCTAGTGTACGTGAGTACACCTGGCCAATAAAGCTGATTCTGATTCTGATTTTAAAGATTTTCTGTTTTTGACCGCCACTCTTGGCCTGAGCTTTTCCTACTGGTACCAGATAAGAAATGATTGAGTGAAACAGGCTAAATAACACGCAATCCAGGATTTGCTCACTGTGACAAACTGTCATTGTTTATTTGAAGAAGTCCTGATTGGCTAAAAAATGGTGTCAATTTAAAATGACATTTCTTGACCAACTGAGTTTGAATCTTTATAGATTAAGGCTTTTAAAAACTGAGAAACAGTGTCTTCTCAGGAGCCAACGTTCCAGTGGTTGTGGCAACCTTCATGGAATGATCGTTATTCGGACAGGTTAGTGCTACTAACAGACGGCGACATACAGACACTTCCAGCTACAATACTATGAATAGAATTTCTCATGCAGCAAAATCATCCTAAAAATATTGGGGTTCCATGGAGTCCCACATCAGGAACCCTGCCACACTCTGCAAGTATTACGTTAATATGCACAATTGTCAAAAAGTGTTATATGACATAGTGATAAATAATTGTAGGAAATTAATACTGTTTAAATTGTACACAGCTGCTGTATTTTATTCATTAAAGATTATTTGGTAGCACGGTTACATCATATTAAAGGCCAAAGCATTTTGTTTCTGTTTACAATTTTCATGTATCACTGTTATGCATGATAAATCTCCAACACTTTGACTTCTTGATTTTGCATTCTTATGTATGAGTAATAGATTTTTATAGGACTGTGTATTATACACATATATTACACTGTTATGCATCACAATTATAAGTTTTAAGATGTCACAGGATTATTTAACTAAAGTTATGTAACACCTATACTGTATGTTGTTGATTTACGTAATGTTGACACTGTATAAAGCATCGTTATGTCTTAGGTTATAGCATTGTTAAGTTTCAGGTTAATACACTGTTATTTGATGAAGCTCTAAAATTATGTAAAAGGCCTATAGATTTTTAAAATGTGGCCTTATATTGCATATAATGGTTAGGTATTGTGTTAATGCATACTTTTGGGTTGTATTGTGGTGTCCTCTCCATTTAAAGATTTTCTTTTTTTGACCGCCACTGTTGGCCTGAGATTTTCCTACTGGTACCAGATAAGAAATGAAAGAGTGAAACAGGCTAAATAACACGCAATCCAGGATTTGCTCACTGTGACAAACTGTCATTGTTTATTTGAAGAAGTCCTGATTGGCTCAAAAATGGTGCCAATTTAAAATTACATTTCTTTACCAACTGAGTTTGATTCTTTATATATTAAGGCTTTGAAAAAACTGAGAAACAGTGTCTTCTCTGGAGCCAAAGTTCCAGCGGTGGTGGCAAACTTCATGGAATGATCGTTCTTCGGACAGGTAAGTGCTACTAACAGAGGACGACAAGCAGACACTTCCTGCTACAATATTATGAATAGAATTTTTCATGTATCAAAATCATCCGAAAATCCTGGAGTTTCATAGCATCCCACATCAGGAACCCTGCCAGACCTCTCCAAGTATTACGTTAATATGCACAATGGTCATAAAGTGTTATATGACAGTGATAAATAATTATAGGAAATTAATACTGTTTAAATTATACACAGCTGCAGTGTTTTATTGCATTATAAGATTATTTGGTAACACAGTTATATCATATTATCTGCCAAAGCATTTTGTACCTTTTTACTGTTTTCATGTGTCACTGTTATGCATGATTATCTTCAACACTTTTACTTCTTGATTTAGCATTCTTATGTATGAGTTATAGATTGTTATAGGACTGTGTATTATACACATATATTACACTGTTATGCATCACAATTATTAGTTTTAAGATACCAAAGGATTATGTAACTAAAGTTATGTAACACCTATACAGTATGTTGTTGATAAACATATTGTTGACACTGTATAAAGCATTGTTATGCCTTAGGTTATAGCATTGTTAAGTATCAGGTTAATACACTGTTATTTGATGAAGCTCTAAAATTATGTAACAGGCCTATAGATTTTTGAAATGTGGCCTTACATTGCCTATAATGGTTAGGTATTGTGTTAATGCATACTTTTGGGTTGTATTGTGGTGTCCACTCCATTTAAAGATTTTCTTTTTTTGACCGCCACTGTTGGCCTGAAATTTTCCTACTGGTACCAGATAAGAAATTAAAGAGTGAAACAGGCTAAATAACACGCAATCCAGGATTTGCTCACTGTGACAAACTGTCATTGTTTATTTGAAGAAGTCCTGATTGGCTCAAAAATGGTGCCAATTTAAAATTACATTTCTTTACCAACTGAGTTTGATTCTCTATAGATTAAGGCTTTAAAAAACTGAGAAACAGTGTCTTCTAAGGAGCCAAAGTTCCAGCGGTGGTGGCAAACTTCATGGAATGATCGATCTTCGGACAGGTAAGTGCTACTAACAGATCACAACAGACAGACATTTCCTGCTACAATACTATGAAAAGAATTTCTCATGTAGCAAAATCATCTAAAAATTAGTGATGAGCGGATTCGGTTTTACTCGGTTTTACTCGGTTCTCAAAACCGAATCTTATTGGCTATCCAAAACACGTGACATCCGTGAGCCAATAAGATTCGGTTTTGAGAACCGAGTAAAACCGAGTAAAACCGAATCCGCTCATCTCTACTAAAAATCCTGGGGTTTCATAGCGTCCCACATCAGGAACCCTGCCACGCCTCTCCAAGTATTACGTTAATATGCACAATGGTCATAAAGTGTTATATAACAGTGATAAATAATTATAGGAAATTAATACTGTTTAAATTGTACACAGCTGCAGTATTTTATTGCATTATAAGATTATTTGGTAACACAGTTATATCATATTATCTGCCAAAGCATTTTGTACCTTTTTACTGTTTTCATGTGTCACTGTTATGCATGATTATCTTCAACACTTTTACTTCTTGATTTAGCATTCTTATGTATGAGTTATAGATTGTTATAGGACTGTGTATTATACACATATATTACACTGTTATGCATCACAATTATAAGTTTTAAGATACCAAAGGATTATTTAACTAAAGTTATGTAACACCTATACTGTATGATGTTTATTTATGTATTTGTGACACTGTATAAAGCATTGTTATGTCTTAGGTTATACCATTCTTAAGTAACAGGTTAATACACTGTTTTTTGATGAAGCTCTATAATTATGTAACAGGCCTATAGATTGTTGAAATGTGGCCTTATATTGTATATAATGGTTAGGTATTGTGTTAATGCATACTTTTGGGTTGCATTATAGTGTCCTCACCTTTTAAAGATTTTCTGTTTTTGACCGCCACTGTTGGCCTGAGCTTTTCCTACTGGTACCAGATAAGAAATGAAAGAGTGAAACAGGCTAAATAACACGCAATCCAGGATTTGCTCACTGTGACAAACTGTCAGTGTTTTTTTGAAGAAGTCCTGATTGGCTCAAAAATGGTGCCAATTTAAAATGAAATTTCTTGACCAACTGAGTAAGAATCTTTATAGATTAAGGCTTTCAAAAAATGAGAAACAGTGTCTTCTCAGGAGCCAAAGTTCCAGCGGTGGTGGCAACCTTCATGGAATGATCATTCTTTGGACAGGTTAGTGCTACTAACAGAGGACGACAAGCAGACTCTTCCTGCTACACTACTATGAATAAAATTTGTCATGCAGCAAAATCATCCTAAAAATCCTGGGGTTCCATAGCATCCCACATCAGGAACCTCTCCAAGTATTACATTAAAATGCACAATGGTCATAAAGTGTTATATTACATAGTGATAAATAATTATAGGAAATTAACACTGTTTAAATTGAACACAGCTTCAGAATTTTATTGCATTATAACATCATTTAGAAATATAGTTACATCATATTAACTGCCAATGCATTTTATACCTGTTTACAATTTTCATGTATCATTGTTATGCATGATTATCTTCAACACTTTTACTTCTTGATTTAGCATTCTTATCTATTGTCACACACCAGAGGCGGCATTCGCCGCGCTTACCCCTGCATGTCTGCTGGTCGGTGTTGCGGCCTCTGCCTTCGGTGGGCCACGGGCTCCGGCGTCTGGTTGGCGCGGCTACCGGCGATTCTCCGGGGCATGGGCGCCGCCATGACACCCGGCATCACGTGAACGGGGGGCAGGTGACGTCATCAGACTGCTCCGCCAATCCAGCGCTGGCGGGATATTCAAAATCAGACGCCGGACAGAGCTTCAGTGCCTGAGTGTCGTCTTTCCCTGACGTAGATGCCAGTGCTCTTGTTCCCGGCAAGGATCTCTGCAGTTGTACTCCAGTGTCTCCGACATTTCCAGCTGCCAGTTCGCTACACCGGCTCCAGTGTATTCAGCAGCCGGTAATCCCTCTGCGTACCAGTCATCCGTGTTCCAAGTAATCAGCGTCTCAAGTCTCCGTTCTCAAGTTCCACAAATCCAACAGCGTCTCAGCCTCCGTTCTCAAGTTCCACAAATCCAACAGCGTCTCAGCCTCCGTTCTCAAGTTCTACAAATCCACAGCGTCTAAAACCCCTGCACTTCAATTCCTCACATCATCAGCGTCTCAGTCTCCGTTTTCAAGCCCTACAAATCCACAGCGTCTAAAACCCCTGCACTTCAATTCCTCACATCATCAGCGTCTCAGTCTCCGTTTTCAAGTTCTACAAATCCACAGCGTCTAAAACCCCTGCACTTCAATTCCTCACATCATCAGCGTCTCAATCTCCATTCTCAAGTTCTATAAATCCACAGCGTCAGAAACCCCTGCACTTCAGTTTCTCACGTCATCAGCATCTCAGTCTCCGTTCTCAAGCTCTACAAATTCACAGCGTCAAAAACCCCTGCACTTCAGTCTCTCACGTCATCAGTGTCTCTGTCATCACTCACAAGTTCTTTAACCATCATAAGCTCCATAAGTTATCAGTGACTTACAAACATCACCCGCAGTTTCTTCTACTACCAGCATCCCCAATACTGCTCACTAAACCCTTCAGTGGGTCTGGACATTTCCTCATTTATTCCTTTTTGGCATTTGACTTTAAGTTGTTTTCCTTTGCAATAAAGCTCTTTAATATTTCATCAAACTCCACTGTCAGCGTCCTGTATGAGGAAGTCCTATATCAGGCCTTCCCTTTTCCAGCTCAGTTGTGGTTCCTCTTCCCAACCATCGGAAGAATCCCCGAGTTCACTACACCCTCAGTCTAGGCCAATGACAGTATACTCAGGCCACATGGACCCGGGGAATCGGAACCCAGAGGCAAGCGCCATGCAGGACCTAGTTTCCAGAGTACAGAGTCAAGAAGCAGCACAGAATCAGGTGATGCATTATCTCCAGGAGTTATCTGGTCGGTTGGATCAAATCCAGACTTCGCTGGCTTGAGTGGTTCCAGCTCCAGTTCCAGTATCCGCTCCAGTGGTTGTCCCTGGCAATGCTTCCTCCTTGTCTGGAACCAGGTCACGCCTTCAGCTTCCCACTCCTCCTCGTTATAACGGGAATCCAAAAAATTGCCATGGATTCCTCAATCAGTGTGAGATACATTTCGAACTCCTCTCACACAACTTTCCTACTGATCGGTCTAAAGTGGCATACATTATTTCGTTACTTGAGGGTTCAGCGTTGGAGTGGGTGTCACCATTGTGGGAGCGATCAGATCCGTTAGTTTCCAGTTATACTAATTTCTTGGCGTCATTCCGAAGGATCTTTAATGAGCCTGGCAGGACGACTGCTGCCTCAGCTGACTTGCTCCGAGTTCGACAAGGCTCTCGCACAGTGGGACAGTATGTAATTCACTTTCAAACTATAGCTTCTGAACTGAGCTGGAATAATGATGCCCTTCGGGCTGCTTTTTGGAACAGGCTCTCGGATTGTTTAAAAGACGAGTTGATTACCAGAGATCTGCCGGACTCCTTGGAACAGTTGATCTCCCTCTGTGTGAAGGTGGATCTTCGTATGCAGGAACGAGGTGGTGAATGTAGTCGGTCTGACCGGTCGAGGCTCCGATCTCTTCCGTCTAAGCAGACAGTCAATTCCAGTCCAGACGAACCCATGCAGATTAATCGGTCTCGGCTGTCCCCAGAAGAGCGTCAGCGTCGGCGTGAGGGTAGACTCTGCCTCTACTGTGGAGCCGCGGATCATTTCCTCAAGTCTTTCAAGTCTCGCCCGGGAAACGGGCAGTCCTAGCCTGTTCCGGAGAAGTCAAGCTAGGGGTTGTTTCTCAATCTTCTCCGGCAGTAGACTGTCTACTTTCAGTATCTCTGTTTTCTAAGTCTGAAGTCAAAACCGTTAAGGCACTGTTGGACTCTGGAGCTGCGGGGAATTTTATTTCGCTTTCCTGCGCCCAGAATTTGGGATTGACGTTACAGTCGGTCGAACGACCTATTACGATAACTGCTATTAATGGTACCCAAATTCCTAATGCTCTGATTACAAGTCATACTATGCCAATCAAGCTGCAAGTGGGAGCTTTGCACCAAGAACATCTGGAGTTCCTTGTGATTCAAGAGATGTCTCACGATCTCATCCTTGGTCTTCCCTGGCTTAAGCTTCACAACCCTCACGTCGACTGGAAGTCGACATAGATAATTTCTTGGAGTCCTCTCTGTCACTCGAATTGTCTTACTCCTGTCTACCCACTTCGTGCATCGTCTAAGTCGGATGTAGAGCCTATTCCAGAGGCTTATCGGGAGTTTTCAGATGTCTTCTCGGAACAGGCGGCCGATAAATTACCCCCGCATAGACCCTGGGATTGTCCTATTGAGCTTATTCCGGGGAAAATGCCACCTCGCGGACGTACCTATCCTTTGTCAATACCTGAGACTCAAGCCATGTCAGAATATATCGAGTCTAATCTGCAGAAGGGATTCATTCGCCCCTCCACTTCCCCAGCAGGAGCAGGCTTCTTCTTTGTGAAGAAAAAAGATGGAGGCCTGAGGCCATGTATCGATTATCGTGGTCTAAACGACGTCACCATTAAGAACAAGTATCCTCTGCCGCTCATCACGGAGCTGTTCGATAGAGTTCGTGGAGCTCGAGTTTTTACTAAGCTCGATTTAAGGGGAGCTTATAACTTAATACGTATCTGACAAGGGGACGAATGGAAGACGGCCTTCAATACTAGGGACGGGCATTATGAGTACCTGGTAATGCTGTTTGGCCTCAGCAATGCCCCCGCCGTCTTCCAGGGATTCATCAATGAAGTTTTTCGGGACATGTTACATCTAAATGTGGTGGTATATTTGGACGACATCCTGATATTTTCAAAGAAACTCTCTGAGCACAGAACACAAGTTAAGGAGGTACTTCTTCGGTTGCGAAAGAACCATCTTTATGGCAAGATTTCCAAGTGCACCTTTGAGGTCCCATCTATTCCATTTCTGGGCTACATTATTTCAGGAACAGAGTTGCGTATAGATTCGGAGAAACTTTCTGCCATTCGGAACTGGACTCAGCCTCTTTCCCTGAAAGCGGTGCAACGATTTCTAGGGTTCGCAAATTACTACCGAAAATTCATAAGGGGTTTCTCTACTATTGTGGTTCCTATTACTGCCCTAACCAAGAAAGGGGCTGACCCAAGCCATTGGTCCTCTGAAGCAGTTGCAGCGTTCGCTCAGTTGAAGGCAGCATTTATGACCGCTCCGGTACTTCAGCAGCCAGACTTCCTAAAACCATTCTTTCTGGAGGTTGATGCTTCTACGGTAGGCATAGGTGCCGTACTTTCGCAGTACGCTCCAGATGGGAAGTTACATCCGTGTGGTTTCCATTCTCGCAAGTTCTCTCCTGCTGAGTTAAATTACACAATTGGAGATAAAGAACTGTTGGCAATTAAATCTGCCTTAGAAGAATGGAGATATCTTTTGGAGGGTGCTAAACACTTAATTACAATTTTTACGGATCACAAGAATTTACTGTATCTCAAGACGGCCCAATGCTTGAATCCCCATCAAGCAAGTTGGGCGCTCTTCTTTGCCCGGTTTACGTTTGTCATTAAGTACCGGGCTGGAACTCTTAACACCAAGGCGGATGCCCTATCCCGTTCCGTAATGGCTTCGGATGAGGAGAATACCGTTGAAAAGGCGTTGATCCTTAGTCCCGTCTCTATCTCTGCGGCACCCACTGCGTTGGGTCCTCCTCCTGGAAGAATGTCTGTGCCAGCTAAATTTCGACCTAGGTTGTTGCAGTGGGCTCACATTTCCAAGTTTGCTGGCCATCCGGAAGTTCAAAAGATGTGGGAATTTCTGCGTAGATCTTACTGGTGGGACACTATGAAGAAGGACGTCCAAGAGTATGTCAACTCGTGTCCTCAATGTGCTCAGCACAAAACTCTACGTCTGCCTCCTGCGGGATTGTTGCAGCCACTGTCCATTCCTAAGAGGCCTTGGACTCACATCTCTATGGACTTTGTTACTGAACTACATCTCTCAAAAGGTCATAACACCACCTGGGTGATTATCGACCGATTTTCTAAGATGGCACATTTTGTTCCGTTGACCGGATTACCATTAGCTTCTAAGTTGGCTTTGTTATTCATTCTGGAACACTTCCGCCTGCACGGGTTACCTCTGGAGATAGTCTCGGATCGAGGGGTACAGTTTACAGCAAGATTCTGGAGAGCTCTCTGCACGGCTCTACAAATAAAACTCAAGTTTTCATCTGCTTATCATCCACAGACCAATGGGCAAACTGAACGCGTCAATCAAGATTTAGAGACTTTTCTCCGTGTTTACCTCTCTCCCTCACAAGATAATTGGGTGGAGTTGTTGCCTTGGGCCAAGTTTGCCCATAACCATCTATATCACTCCTCGACTGGTGAGTCTCCATTTTTTATTAATTACGGATTTCATCCCCAAGTTCCGGAATTGCCCATTTGTCTTCCAGAGGAAGTTCCTGCTGCAGCCTCTACTCTCCGGCATTTCAGTCAAATCTGGAGTCGAGTTCATGCCAACCTCAAGAGAGTTTCCGGTCGCTATAAGTTCTTTGCGGATAGGAAGCGACGGGCAGCTCCTCAGTACAAGGTTGGTGACAGGGTATGGCTTTCTACCAACAATCTCCGTTTAAAGGTGCCCACTATGAAGTTCGCTCCAAGGTTTATTGGTCCTTATCCCGTGTTACAAGTCCTGAATCCGGTTGCCTGCAAATTGGGGTTGCCTTCCCATCTCCGGATACCAAATTCCTTCCATGTCTCTCTTCTTCGTCCTCTTGTTTTGAACTGGTTTCATTCCAAGTCCCCAAGGCCAACCTCTGCAGAGGCTGAAGATGGTACGGACTTTGAGATCAATGCTATTCTCGATTCTCGCTATCTTCACAAGAATCTACAGTATTTGGTGGAATGGAAAGGTTTTGGCCCCGAGGAAAGGAGCTGGGTCAAAGCTACTGAAGTTACGGCTCCCCGACTGGTGCGGATGTTACATTCCAGACATCCAACAAAACCTGGAAAGTGTCCAGGGGCCACTCCTGGAGGACAGGGTACTGTCACACACCAGAGGCGGCATTCGCCGCGCTTACCCCTGCATGTCTACTGGTCGGTGTTGCGGCCTCTGCCATCGGTGGGCCACGGGCTCCGGCGTCTGGTTGGCGCGGCTACCGGCGGTTCTTCGGGGCATGGGCGCCGCCATGATACCCGGCATCACATGAACGGGGGGCAGGTGACGTCATCAGACTGCTCCGCCAATCCAGCGCTGGCGGGAGATTCAAAATCAGACGCCAGACAGAACTTCAGTGCCTGAGTATCGTCTTTCCCTGACTTAGATGCCAGTGCTCTTGTTCCCGGCAAGGATCTCTGCAGTTGTACTCCAGTGTCTCCGGCATTTCCAGCTGCCAGTTCGCTACACCGGCTCCAGTGTATTCAGCAGCCGGTAATCCCTCTGCGTACCAGTCATCCGTGTTCCAAGTAATCAGCATCTCAAGTCTCCGTTATCAAGTTCCACAAATCCAACAGCGTCTCAGCCTCCGTTCTCAAGTTCCACAAATCCAACAGCGTCTCAGCCTCCGTTCTCAAGTTCTACAAATCCACAGCGTCTAAAACCCCTGCACTTCAATTCCTCACATAATTAGCGTCTCAGTCTCCGTTCTCAAGCCCTACAAATCCACAGCGTCTAAAACCCCTGCACTTCAATTCCTCACATCATCAGCGTCTCAGTCTCCGTTTTCAAGTTCTACAAATCCACAGCGTCTAAAACCCCTGCACTTCAATTCCTCACATCATCAGCGTCTCAATCTCCATTCTCAAGTTCTATAAATCCACAGCATCAGAAACCCCTGCACTTCAGTTTCTCACGTCATCAGCATCTCAGTCTCCGTTCTCAAGCTCTACAAATTTACAGCGTCAAAAACCCCTGCACTTCAGTCTCTCACGTCATCCTGTGTCTCTGTCATCACTCACAAGTTCTTTAACTATCAGTGCTAATAATCATCATTCATAAGCTCCATAAGTTATCAGTGACTTACAAACATCACCCGCAGTTTCTTCTACTACCAGCATCCCCAATACTGCTCACTAAACCCTTCAGTGGGTCTGGACATTTCCTCATTTATTTCTTTTTGGCATTTGACTTTAAGTTGTTTTCCTTTGCAATAAAGCTCTTTAATATTTCATCAAAATCCACTGTCAGCGTCCTGTATGAGGAAGTCCTATATCAGGCCTTCCCTTTTCCAGCTCAGTTGTGGTTACTCTTCCCAACCATCGGAAGAATCCCCGAGTTCACTACACCCTCAGTCTAGGCCAGTGACATCTATGAGTTATAGATTGTTATAGGACTGTGTATTATACACATATATTACACTGTTATGCATCACAATTATAAGTTTTAAGATGCCACAGGATTATTTAACTAAAGTTATGTAACACCTATACTGTATGATGTTTATTTATGTATTGTTGACACTGTATAAAGCATTGTTATGTCTTAGGTTATACAATTCTTAAGTATCAGGTTAATACACTGTTATTTGCTGAAGCTCTAAAATTATGTAACAGGCCTATAGATTGTTGAAAAGTGGCCTTATATTGTATATAATGGTTAGGTATTGTGTTAATGCATACTATTGGGTTGGATTATTGTGTCTCCTCTCATTAGAATGTGTTTTAAGAATGGAGTTAGAACCGGAACTGAAAACCATCTCTCCTCTCTTCACAGGTAAAAACATCATCCTCATGCTTGTATATCTGAGTCTCTCATCTCTCTCTGGCTAGACTTTTCACACCCCAAGAAAGTTTGTCTGCAAATGTCTGTGATCCTTCTTCAATGCAAAATCCCCTCTGTTTATTAGCTGAACTTCTGATTGCACACCTCCCCCTTTGCCAGCTGATATAGTTGGAGCATTTAAGAGCAATATTATCAAGGCCTGCAGTCAGGACTTGGCCTGCTTGCATTTGTGAAGAATGCATCTGTTTAGAATGTGTTTTAAGAATGGAGTTAGAACCAGAGTTTGAACTGGATTTGGACTACGCTAAAATCTCTAAACTAGTTCCCCAAACACTGCAACTCAGGACCATCATGTGGTCTCTCCTCACCTCTGCCATGAATAACACCAGGACCAATGCCTACTACTCCTCTGTCCAAGAACATCATGACTGCCACTGCGACTACCCCTAAAGCTGAGCAGGGAACTGAGGGACATGCGCACCAGGACCAGACTTTGCTGGGTCAGTTCCATTGGACATTAGTGTACGCCCCACATTCTCACACCCACCCGCACTGCTCTCATGAAACCAGGTCATTTATCATTCTCACAAAATAATGTTACTACAGTTTTCCTGCAAATGTGTTTTTATTCTCTTCTCTTTCTTCTTACAGGGTACTTCCACCCCACTGTGTGCTATTCCTGTAATGTGTTCCTCCATTGGTTGCACACCCTGCCAGCAGTAACCTACGCAGTGCGCCCCACATGGCTGCCTCGGATGGTTCCTCCGTGGGCAGGGTGTGCTTCATTTGGATCTTTCCATGCAGGGCATAGCATACTCCTACACACGTGCCAGTTTTCCCATACATGCATTTGGCCCTTGTATGGCTCATCTCCCACTGTGTAACTTTCCTAGTGCGCCCAACATGGCTGCCTTTTCTGGTGCGCTTGTGGATGGGATGAAAAATACATGGACCTGATGGTTTTAGTGGAACCCTACTCTGAACTTAAGGACCCTGCAATCTCCCCGTTTTGTGTTTTCTTCTAGGGGTGGACTATTCCACCCTGGGTAATCCTACGCAGTGTGCCTAAGATGGCTGCCGCACCTGGTACCTTGTGATGGTGGAATACACAACCCCTGGAGGTTATTGCCCAAAATGCCTACACCAATCATGCATTATTCTTTCTGTCTTTATTGTCTGTGTGGTTTATCTTTTGATGTAATACTTAAATCTTCTGTATTATGTGCATTGTTTGAGTTCTAGTTGGCGCTGCGGATGGCTGCCTCGGTGCTGCTCTGCCAAGCAGCCTTTGTTTTTAGTCTTACATGTATAATATGTTGAGTCTATTGTACAGTTGCAATGTGCAGTATGAACTCATATGTGTAATGTTTGTAATGTATGCTAGATTTTTCCCCCTTCTTATGCTATATATTCCCCCTTCATGTTGCTGCTTGGCGATGCATTGTACCACAAAGAATTCCTAGTGTACGTGAGTACACCTGGCCAATAAAGCTGATTCTGATTCTGATTTTGATTCTGATTTTAAAGATTTTCTGTTTTTAACCGCCACTGTTGGCCTGAGCTTTTCCTACTGGTACCAGATAAGAAATGATTGAGTGAAACAGGCTAAATAACACGCAATCCAGGATTCACTCACTGTGACAAACTGTCATTGTTTATTTGAAGAAGTCCTGATTGGCTCAAAAATGGTGTCAATTTAAAATGACATTTCTTGACCAACTGAGTTTGAATCTTTATAGATTAAGGCTTTTAAAAACTGAGAAACAGTGTCTTCTCAGGAGCCAACGTTCCAGTGGTTGTGGCAACCTTCATGGAATGATCGTTATTCGGACAGGTTAGTGCTACTAACAGACACTTCCAGCTACAATACTATGAATAGAATTTCTCATGCAGCAAAATCATCCTAAAAATATTGGGGTTCCATGGAGTCCCACATCAGGAACCCTGCCACACTCTGCAAGTATTACGTTAATATGCACAATTGTCAAAAAGTGTTATATGACATAGTGATAAATAATTGTAGGAAATTAATACTGTTTAAATTGTACACAGCTGCTGTATTTTATTGCATTAAAGATTATTTGGTAACACGGTTACATCATATTAAATGCCAAAGCATTTTGTTTCTGTTTACAATTTGTCATGTATCACTATTATGCATGATTATCTTCAACACTTTGACTTCTTGATTTTGCATTCTTATGTATGAGTAATAGATTTTTATAGGACTGTGTATTATACACATATATTACACTGTTATGCATCACAATTATAAGTTTTAAGATGTCACAGTATTATTTAACTAAAGTTATGTAACACCTATACTGTATGTTGTTGATTTACGTAATGTTGACACTGTATAAAGCATTGTTATGTCTTAGGTTATAGCATTGTTAAGTTTCAGGTTAATACACTGTTATTTGATGAATCTCTAAAATTATGTAAAAGGCCTATAGATTTGTGAAATGTGGCCCTACATTGCATATAATGGTTAGGTATTGTGTTAATGCATACTTTTGGGTTGTATTGTGGTGTCCACTCCATTTAAAGATTTTCTTTTTTTGACCGCCACTGTTGGCCTGAGATTTTCCTACTGGTACCAGATAAGAAATGAAAGAGTGAAACAGGCTAAATAACACGCAATCCAGGATTTGCTCACTGTGACAAACTGTCATTGTTTATTTGAAGAAGTCCTGATTGGCTCAAAAATGGTGCCAATTTAAAATGACATTTCTTGACCAACTGAGTTTGATTCTTTATAGATTAAGGCTTTTAAAAACTGAGAAACAGTGTCTTCTCTGGAGCCAAAGTTCCAGCGGTGGTGGCAAACTTCATGGAATGATCGATCTTCGGACAGGTAAGTGCTACTAACAGAGGACGACAAGCAGACACTTCCTGCTACAATACTATGAAAAGAATTTCTCATGTAGCAAAATCATCCGAAAATCCTGGGGTTTCATAGCGTACCACATCAGGAACCCTGCCACGCCTCTCCAAGTATTACATTAATATGCATCATGGTCATAAAGTGTAATATGACAGTGATAAATAATTCTAGGAAATTAATACTGTTTAAATTGTACACAGCTGCAGTATTTTATTGCATTATAAGATTATTTGGTAACACAGTAATATCATATTATCTGCCAAAGCATTTTGTACCTTTTTACTGTTTTCATGTGTCACTGTTATGCATGATTATCTTCAACACTTTTACTTCTTGATTTAGCATTCTTATGCATGAGTTATAGATTGTTATAGGACTGTGTATTATACACATATATTACACTGTTATGCATCACAATTATAAGTTTTAAGATACCAAAGTATTATGTAACTAAAGTTATGTAACACCTATACAGTATGTTGTTGATGTATATATTGTTGACACTGTATAAAGCATTGTTATGCCTTAGGTTATAGCATTGTTAAGTATCAGGTTAATACACTGTTATTTGATGAAGCGCTAAAATTATGTAACAGACCTATAGATTTTTGAAATGTGGCCTTACATTGCATATAATGGTTAGGTATTGTGTTAATGCATACTTTTGGGTTGTATTGTGGTGTCCACTCCATTTAAAGACTTTCTCTTTTTGACCGCCACTGTTGGCCTGAGATTTTCCTACTGGTACCAGATAAGAAATGAAAGAGTGAAACAGGCTAAATAACACGCAATCCAGGATTTGCTCACTGTGACAAACTGTCATTGTTTATTTGAAGAAGTCCTGATTGGCTCAAAAATGGTGCCAATTTAAAATTACATTTCTTTACCAACTGAGTTTGATTCTTTATAGATTAAGGCTTTAAAAAAAATTGAGAAACAGTGTCTTCTCAGGAGCCAAAGTTCCAGCGGTGGTGGCAAACTTCATGGAATGATCGATCTTCGGACAGGTAAGTGCTACTAACAGATCACAACAGACAGACACTTCCTGCTACAATACTAAGAATAGAATTTCTCATGTAGCAAAATCATCCGAAAATCCTGGGGTTTCATAGCATCCCACATCAGGAACCCTGCCACGCCTCTCCAAGTATTACATTAATATGCATCATGGTCATAAAGTG